>NW_026294458.1:74836139-75221139 GCF_007827085.1 Peromyscus californicus insignis | reverse complement strand
CAAGCACTGGGGCTGGGGCTCCAGGGCCTTCTGGGGGACATAGTTCATCACACTGCAGGCCTGCTCCTCACTCATCCTCACTGGGCAGTATTGTGTTCTCTGCATCCGAGGCTTCACATTTCCAGTCAGTTCTGGAAATTCAGTACTTAACCTAGAAAGGTCCCTTGGGTGGTAGGTGACTGCAAAGAGGCTTTGTTTACCAGACACAGCAGGGCAGCTGCACATAGGAACTCAGTAGTCCTGGCAGCACAACACGTGCAAGGCCAGGACAGCACAGAAAGGGGAGGGGGGTCTGAAGCCACACCCCCAGCTGAGGAGCTGTTGGGAGTGAACGACTCCCGGGGAAGGGAAGATTCGCTTTCTTTAAGGGTGTGACCTGTGGTAGGTCAGCCATGATCCAGTGGAGGGCAACACACCCAAGGATGTATAGGCAACACTAACTAGACTCAACACAAAGTTGGGTGAGTCTGTAGTGGTGCGGAGTACTTTGGGATTGGGGGGTAAGTATGATCCAAATACAATGTATGAAATTCTCAAAGAATAAAACAAAACAGAACAGAAAGTGTTGTCTCTCTCTGTCTCCACTTCCTCCTGGGTCCCCAAAGAGATATATATGAGAGCAAGGCCAACTGTAAGTACTCGGAAAGTGAGTATTTCAGGCTCCGAAAGCCACAAGGTCTGTGTAACAAGTACTGAGCTTTTATAAACTGGGTTGTAGTATGAAAAGAATCTCTAGGCAGTCAGTCCATCTGCAAATGCGTGTGGCCTCTTCTAAGCAAAGTTTATTTACAGAGACACCCCACATCTGTGTATACTCGCCCACATTTTCATCTCTCTGACTCTGCCTTCTCAGTAAGGCCTTGGGTGTGCTTCTCAGTTCGTTAATCCTCTCCTAAGGCCTTCACCCATCACTCAGCAAATCCACGGTTTTATCCCCGGCTACTGTGTGTGGTTGTTTCCTCCAGATTGAAGCATCCCAGTCTAGAAGCGGGGTGGGGGGTGGGGGTGGGGTGGGTTCGCGAGGCTCAGAAAGTGACCAAGTCACAGGCCTGGAGTAGTTTACAAAAGCAGTTGCTGGCAGAGGTGGCTCTTGGACCTGCCTGCTCAGAGCTCCAGGGACACAGCTTTTGAGTTGTCCCTAGTGCTGGGGGTGGGCCTTTTGGTGGTCACCCATGATCCTGTAAGTAACCCCAGTACACCCACAGGTTCGCAAGCTAGACTTGGATGGAGTCACTTCTTTAAAAGGTCTGTCCACATGTCCTTTCTGAAGAGGAGAGATTTTTATTCACAGGTCCACCCTACTCATTTATTCCCCTACTCTTACCAATTTCCCCTATCTATCCATCTTTGTGAGCGTATTCTTTCTTCTTTAAGCATTTCCACTTAACATCAGTCTACACACTGTTGAACTGATAAAAGCATCTCTAGGCCAGGCATGACTGCCTTGCAAGCAATGCACAGCCATCACGGTGTTCAGGCAGGGATGGCCCATCCAGGCATGCTCTCCAGCCTGAGAAAGGAGGCCCGGCTTGTAGTGAGGACTCAGAATGGTTGCCTCTGCTGCCCGCTGGAGCCAGGAACAGATGAGGCTTGCTTTGCCTGTGGGTACTTTCTGCCAGCTTTCATATTTGTGGCAGTTTGCCTCCCCACACGTTTATTAGTGTTTGGTCGTGAGGTCATATGTACAGCAACTTTAATTTGTGGGATTCCTGCAGAACTAACCGGAGGAGCTGTGCAGCGGAGAGAATCTGCCTCAGCTTTGCTGTGCCTGGGAAGGCATCTCCTCCAAACATGCTCACTGAAGAATCCTTCCAGGAGCCCCAGACTCAGGTCCCTGTGGGCACGGTCTCAAGACAGCCCTTTCTTCCCGTCACCACAAAGCTCTATTCAGATTCCCAGTGACCCCAGCCCTGTCTCCCTGCCCGTCATCCAGTTCCCAGATCTCACCTCGGCACCATTGCTGATTCCTGCTCACCTTCAGGTCACCGCAGCCTGGGGAACCCAGGTGACACCCCTTCTTCTTCTTCTTCTGTGCCAACCCCACCCTTTCAGACTCGGCTTCCCCTTGTGCCTATTTTGTGGCATCCCCCAAGACCTCTGGCAGCACCGCATCTGAGATTCTGTTGCTATGGAGACAGCACCTCCAGACCCCAGGTTCTCCAGGGTTTAGAAACTGAATTTGTCACCTGGGCTTCGTTTGTGACCTTCACATTGCCTGGACACATACACTTGTTGGTGTCACCGTGGACCAGAACAAAGGGACTTGTGCACAGCCTATGAGATGCCTGCCACCTTGCTCACTCATGGAGAGGCCTGGGTGCCCACCTCACAGGTTAATTTGAGGGTGGATTGACATGCCCGTGTGGATGCACACATCTAGATGGCAGAGTTGTCCCTCCGGACACTCCTCAGGAACAGCAGGGCTCAGGCTTAGCTTTGCATGTGTGTCTTCACCTGTAAACGGAGGCTTTTCTGTCCCACCCGGTCCTGCAGCCACTTTTAAAATAATCACCCAGGCTTAATATTAATTACAAACTGTTTGGCCTATTGCCCAGGCTTATTACTAACTAGCTCTTACAACTTAAATTAACCCATTTCTATTAATCTGTGTTTTGCCACATGTCTCCTGGCTTTACCTGTGTTCTAACATATCTTGCTCGTCTGCTGGCTGGATGCTTCTGCCCCTGACTCTGCCCTTCTTCTCCCCATATCTCTTCTTCGATTCCCCACCTGGCTCTATCTTGCCTTGCTATAGGCCAAAGCAGCTTCTTTATTAACCAGTGGTAATAAAACATATCACAGCATGCAGAGGGGTTATCCCACAGCACCCCTTTATCCTGCACAGAGGACCTTCTCCCCCCATAATTATCTCACACTCAGAAACTTCAAGAACAGAGGTTGCAGAGATGGCTCAGGGGTAAAGTGCTTGCCCCTTGTAGGGACAAATGTGAGGACCAGAGTTCGGGTCCCCAGAATCTATGTAAATGCCCTACGGGGATGGCAACCGAGCCTCAGAAAGTGGAGACAGGGGATCCACAGAGCAAGACTCGCTGTATTAATGAGCTCTGGGTTTGATTGGGATACCCTGCACCTCCACAAGCAGGAACTCCCCAACATGTGCCCATACACATACAAACGGGCATATACACATACCATACAAGCATGAAACATGAAAAAGAAAATGCTAGATCAAATATATAAATAAACTCATCTTTAGAGGCTGGCCCTTCCCAGGAACACTGATGTCCTGGACAGAGGAAAATATAAAGGAAACAGCTGTAGAGCTTGAGGCTCTGGGGTTACTGCCGAAGACACCCTGTACCTCTGAAGTCACCCAGAGCGGCCACTTGTGAACGGACAACAGGTTCCCCGCTGCTAAGACGTGTGCTCTGTTTCTGAGCAGACATGTCCTCACGCGTCTCTTCCTCCCAGCTCCTATTCGTGAGGTGAGCAGCCATACTCCCCTACGAGTCCTGTAAAACAGGGCCAACTAGTCACAGACTGGAACCTCGAAACAGTCAGATCAGCCTTCTTGTTCTAATTTGATTATCCTTTTAAAAATGTATTTGTGTAGTTTCTGAGCTGTGTGTTTGCGGGGGAGACTCGTGTGCCATGGTATACATGTGGAGGACAGAGGACTTTGGGGAGCTGGTTCTCCCCTTCTACTGTGTGGGTCCTAGGGACGGAACCCCGGTCTTCAGACTCGGTGGTGCATGCCTCTACCCGCTGAGTCACCTCCTGAGCCCTGAGTTGTCTGAAATATGTTGTTACCCTGATGGGAAGCTGATTAGCACCAAACCAATTTAATTCAGACTTACTGATGATAGTGAAATCTGACTTTCCTTTTGGGTGAGTAGGGTTGTTCTAGTCTGCTTTCTGTTGCTGTGATAAAATACTCCAACCAAAAGAACTCAGGGAAGGGTTTATTTGGCTTACACTTCCAGGTCAGTCCATCATTAGGAAAGTCGGGACAGGAACGGAAGCAGAAACCACAGAAGAACGTGGCTTACCGGCTTCCCTCTGGCCCATGCTTAGCCTGCTTTCTCATACAGTCCAGGCCCACTTGCCTAGGGATGGTGTCGCCCACAGTGGACTAGGGCCTCCCACATCAGACATCAGTCACGACGGATTCTCATAGGCCGATCCGACTGAGGCAATTCTTCACTTGAGGTTCTCTCCTCCCCAGAGGCTCTAGGTTGTGTCGAATTGACAATAAAAATTAACTGGGACACTCGACTCCTTGTCGGTGTGCTGTGTGGCGTCACTGTTAAACTGTAACGTTTTTTGTTTGTCCTCAAGATCTCATGTTAATATCACAACATAAAACACATGTAATTTCAGAAGTGCGCAAGTCTTTAAAAACTCCAATGCTTTGAAAGTTCAGTGTCTCTTTAAAAGGTCAAAGCCTCTTAATTGTTGCCATCTATATAATAAAACAAGTTTCTTATTCCAAAAGGAGGGAAGAACCAAGGCATTAAAAACCATCAGATCGAAATCAAATCACAGCCGTGAACATCTCGACAGCTCAGTGTCTGGCACCTCTGGGTCCCACTCTGGCTTTGCCAGCTGCAGCACCCACCAGGATAGTGCCTCATAGCTCTCAAGCCATCAAGGTGGGGTCCCCATGCCCACGTGGGACCACTAGGCCTTGACCTGAGAGCAATGTTCCTTTCACGGCTCCTCCATACCAGGAGCCTCTGGTCCTCAGTGGGGCTAAACCAACTCCTTCTGAGTGAGGTGTTATCTTTGTGAACTGCCTAGACAGTTTCCCCTGGGGAGCCAGGAGGGGTGCTCATTCCTTCAGGAGACAGAGAATGCCTCTCCTACCAATCCTGGCTGCACTGTCACTGTGGTTGTATCAGTCAGGTTTTGCGGACTGGTAGACTGTGGTAACAAACATCCCCTAAAATTGCATATCCAGTTTCAGGTTTAGTTCTGTGTACACTGTGTTTTCTCTGCTTGCCTGGGACTCAAGTTGAAGATTTAAGGCCTCATGTCCGACCAGGGCAAGCTGGTTTATGGCAGAAATGGAAAAAAAGTAAATGGGTTTGGCCTGAGAAATCTCGTGGCTTGACTCAGCAGCACCACATATCACTCCCATTCACAGTTCACTGGCCAAGAAAATAATGTGGCTGAGTCCAACATCAACAGGCCAAGGGAATAGTATACACAGGGAGAGGCAGCTAGTATTTTTATCACTCAAGGCCTTATGGACACACGGCCCACGCTCAGGCTTGCCGCCCTTCAGCATACCTCTCTACCAGGACTCAAACCAGTCCAAAGACAGAGATATGGTTGTTCTCTCTCAGGTCCCCTCAGAAGGACACTTCTCTCCACAAACAAACAAACAAAACTGGAGATGGAGGTGAGAAGAGAGGCCAGCTCACAAGCTGTGGAAGAACCAAACTGCAAGCTCCAGCTTGGGCCTTGGGTCTTGTCTGTAGTTTTTTTTATTTATTTTATTTTATTTTATTTTTTTTAATTTTTATTTTTATTTTGCAATACAACTCAGTTCTACATATCAGCCACGGATTCCCTTGTTCTCCCCCCTCCGGCCCCCCTCATCTTCCCTCCAGCCTACCCCCATACCCACCTCCTCCAGGGCAAAGCCTTCCCCACAGACTGAGATCAACCTGGTAGACTCAGTCCAGGTAGGTCTAGTCCCCTCCTCCCAGGCCGAGCCAAGAGATCCTGCATAGGCCCCAGGTTTCAAACAGTCAACTCATGCAATGAGCACAGGACCCGGTCCCACTGCCTGGATGCCTCCCAAACAGATCAAGCCAATCAACTGCCTCATCCATTCAGAGGGCCTGATCCAGTTGGTGACCCCTCAGCCATTGGTTCATAGTTCATGTGTTTCCATTCATTTGGCTATTTGTCCCTGTGCTTTATCCAACCTTGGTCTCAACAATTCTCGCTCATATAAACCCTCCTCATTCTCGCTAATTGGACTGCCAGAGATCCACCTGGGGTCTAGCCATGGATCTCTGCATCCAGATCCCTCAGTAGTTGGATGGGGTTTCTAGCATGACAATTAGGGTGTTTGGCCATCCCATCACCAGAGTAGGTCAGTTTGGGCTGAGGTAACCCAGACTCAGAAAGACAAACATGGTATGTACTCACTCATAGCAGGATACTAGACATGAAACAAGGATGACTTGTCTGCTACTCACATCACCAGGGAGGCTACCTGGAAAACAGGACCCCAAGAAAGACACGGGGATCGCCCAATGATAGAGAAATGGAATGAGATCTATATGAACAGCCTGGACATGAGTGGGGGTAATGAAGGGTGAGGGTCGAGGGAAAGAGAGCTTGGGGGAGCGGGAGATCCCAGCTGGATCAACAACAGAGAGGGAGAACAAGGAATAGGAGACCATGGTAAATGAAGATCACATGAGAATAGGAAGAAGCAAAGTGCTAGAGAGGCCCACAGAAATCCACAAAGATACCCACACAACAGACTGCTGGCAATGGTCGAGAGACAGCCTGAACTGACCTATTTTTTTATTTTTTATTGCATATACAGTGTTCTGTCTGCACATACGCCTGCAGATCAGAAGAGGGCACCAGATCTTATTACAGATGGTTGTGAGCCACCATGTAGTTGCTGGGAATTGAGCTCAGGACCTCTGGAAGAGCAGCCAGTGCTCTTAACCACTGAGACATCTCTCCAACCCTCTTGTCTGTAGTTTGAGGAACGCCAAGGTGACAGAGTTCCTCTCGGTGTCTTACGGGGCTCAGGGCGTGCACGCTCTGTACTTTCCCATCCTCAGCTGGGTCCAGGGTCTCCTCCAGTGCAGATGGCACTTCCTCCAGGAAACCCCTGAAGACCACGGACACACTGCTCAGGACTCTCCCTGACACCTTGTTGACCTGGGGTGCTTGTCCCAGGTCACTGTATGGATTCTTTGACCTGAGTCCCCCTACTCTTTGTGCTGAAGGCCACAGGCTGCTGCCCCACCATGAACACTGTGCAGATCCTTGAGGACTATGAAGGCATGAGAAGGCGGAACATCCCATTGGACAGCTCCCTCTTGGTGTTTGTCCTTTCTGGTGCTGTCATGTTTAGTGGAGAGCCGGCTCAATAGTTAGGAGCCCACACTGCTCCGGTAGAGGACCCGGTTCAGTTCCCAGTCCCCACGTCTAACCGCTCACCACTGTCTGTAACTCCTGGCCTGTCTGCACCTTCACCCACGTGTGTGCAGCCACACACACACACACACACACACACACACATACACATACACACACACATGTACACACACATACATACACACACGTACACACACACACGTACACACACATACACACACACATACACACACATACACACACACATACACACACGTACACACACACATACACAGTTCAAACAGTAATAAAAATGTGGTCATAGAAGCCTGTGTCGTGGGACACACCTGCAACTCCAGCACTCAGGCAGGAGGATGGCCTGGACTCCGTCTAAAAAACAGTTAGTGGAAAATTTTGCTGAGTCACTGTCATCCCTGGTCGGTTGACGGCTTTGGTAATTTCAGGGCAAACTGTGAGAAATGAACAGCAGGCGCCATTAGGTCAATTACCTGGAATACTGTTCCTTGCTCCCCACTCTGTCCCCAGCTGCTTGGCCTGGGCGGATGACTGGTGGTTCTCACCAGTAGCCACCATTAGTGGCAGTGACACATTAATTGAACCTCACTACTTCCAGGTGTGTGGCACACTCCGGGGTCGCTGTGCAGGGGGCTCATGTGTGTTCAATTACTGCCGAACGATGAAGGAATGCAACATGTCCCGCTCAAGTGTCAATTACCACCCCTTACCGGGCTGGCCGCAAACTAAGCCCATTGGCCTCTGTCCCAGGAGCTGGTATGCAGGTTGGGAGGCGTGGGAACCTCACTGCGGACACTCTACGTGTTCCAGGCCTGGAGCAGACAGAACCGGCGGGAGGGGCTGGGGTTGGTAGGTCCAAGCTGTAAGCTGGAGCAGCAGAATCGCGGACAAAAGGACACAGAATTGGAGCCAGGGAGCCACAGAGCACTGAAGTAATCCCTGAAGGACCCAACCATCTGCCCGGGGCCAGGTGAAATATGCAACATTGTATACACAGGGGTTGTTATTACACAAGGCTAATTTGTGACCTTAACATTTAAACGTTCATTCTTAGCATTTTACGAAAAGTGAAGAAAGGCATAATTGCTTGCAAGTCTTGGCCCCAAACATACCACAGTCGAGATAATTTGACAATTGAAATAAGAAATTCTGCACGAACAATTAAGAAACATGGACTTCCAGCCCATTTCACTGTCCCTTTGGGTCCTTCAGGCCAGCATGAATCTGTGACCCAGGAGACTTTCTTTTGGAGAGATTTCTCTTTCCTTCCTCTTTTTTTTTTTTTAAAGACATTTTTCTTCCAAGCCGGCATGGTTATTATAATTAGTATTTATTACACCGTCTTCCTTCCTCACAGTCATAGCAATGAATCACCTTTCACCCCTTTAGTGCTGCCCTGTATGGAATAAATATTATCCCTCTTTTCCATAACCACAAGAAAGAGAGCTAGCGTTTCCATCCAAGGTCACCTGACAAATTACTCTGAGCTGGAAATCACAGATTCCAGAACTTCACCGTAGCTCAGACAGACAGTTGTGTTTTGCTCTGTTCTTCTGTTTTGGGGTGCCGGCAGCCCTCCGGTTGACCTTTGCGTTCATCCATCAGTCAACAAATACAGGCCAAATACCTACTTTTAAAAGAGTCAATTGTGGAACAGAATTCCTTGTTGAAAGAACACAGATCAAATTCAGCCTCAAAACCTTGCTATATGTGTCCTGACTAGGGAAAGTGGTCATGGTTGGTACCATTTCATTCATGGGTCTTTCTCCTTCTGTATTTCTCCTTCTTTCTGTGTTTCTTCTTTTGATTCTTCCTCTTTTGGGGGAGAGGGTTTGTGTTTGTTTGTTTCGAGACAGGATTTCTCTGTGTAGCCCTGGCTGTCCTTGAACTTGCTCTCTAGACCCGGCTGGCCTCAAACTCAGAGAGATCCACCTGCCCTTTCAAACTCTTTTCAAAACACATTTACTTGTTATTCTTATTTTTTTTATGTGTATGTTTTGCACTCCTGTGTACCAGTTGCATGCCTGGTGCCCCGTGAATCCAGAAGAGGGCATCCGATCCATGGCACCGGAGTTAGAGATGGTTGTGAGTCAACACGTGGATGCTGAGAGTCAAACTGGGGTCCTCTGGAAAGCATGCCACGCTCCTAACCCTGGCGCCATCGCCGCAGCTGCTTCTCTGAACTCTTGACCCTGGAGTTTGTACACTGGCTGTCCGTGATTTCAAAGTGTATGAAGCTGCTGGTTTTTTAACTGTGTCGGACTTATAAAATTAGCAATTTCCTGTGGTTCAACTTAATTCAAGGCTGCTATGGAGATTTGTGCCTTTGTGCGGTTGTTACTAAACTGTGCAGTATGCAGAAAAGAATGATCAGGGCTGCAGAGACGGCTCAGTGGGTACAGTGCTTGGTACAGGAGCACGAAGGGCTGAGTCTGATTCTCAGAACCCATGGACACAGAGCTGGTTGGCTTTAGGATCCGTTGGTCCTCTATCGAGGCAGAGCCAGCAGCAGAGGGTCCGAAAGGCGAGAGACTGAGGGTGTCGTCGGTGTGCCCCACACACCTGAGGCAGTCTGCGCTTGGACTTGGCCACTTAGGTTCCAGTTGAGTCCTCAGTGGAAGGGCCTGGCTGTCTGGGGCTTAAAGGAGGAGGTAGGTGAAATGAGCAGGGTAAGGAAGGTAGTGTGGATAGAAACACCCACTGGCCCATGAGGGCTGGACAGTGACAAGCATGGAGGTGGCCAGGCATTGTGTCCATTTACTTTCACAGCGCTGTGACAAAGTCCATGACAAGAAGCAGCCTGAGACAGGTCACTGTGGCTCACGGTTAGAGGGGACACAGTCCATCAAGGCAGGGAAGCGTGGCGGCAGGGGTAAGAAGCTGGCCGCTCACACTGCACCCACCGTCAGGAAGCAGACAGTGACAGAGTGGGGCTGGGTTACAAAGGCTCCAAGCCCACCCTCAGGGGCCCAGTCCCTACCGAGGCTCAGTTCCCAACTCGCCACCAGCTGGGGACCAAGTGTCCATACTTGTGAGCCTTTCATATTCAGACTATAATAGCAGCAGTCTGTGTGGTCTGTTCTGTGACCTGGGAGGTCACCTGGGGACTGGCCAACAGGGTTCTTAAGAGTAAGTGAAAGCCCCTGAAGGGAAGGGGGGGCTATCATCTGAGACAAGTCTGCCTCCTTCTGTGGAGCTGAGGACAATCCAGTGGGATGTTACCCACTTCTGGGTGACTTAGATATGACTTGAAGGTCTCCTTTCAGAGTGCTAACTTGGCTGAGGTGCCTCCCATCCACCTGCCAGCAAAGACAAGTCCAGTAAGAATCCAGATGAACCAAACAGAAAATCCTTGTTGGGAAAAATGAGAGAGCTCATCTTAATCACACTGTGGTTTGTCAAACAGCTTGGAGAAAGATGTTAAACCACCAGTACATTGTGTGTGTGTGTGTGTGTGTGTGTGTGTGTGTGTGTGTGTGTGTGTGTGTGTGTGTGTGTGTTACCATCCTCGGGCACCATCCACCTTGGTTTTAGGACAGGGACCTGGGGATTTCAGGGTAGGCTAAGCTGGCTGGCCGATGACCCCCAGGGGTTCAGCTGTCTTTTCCCCTCTGCCCATCCTTACCCAGTGCTGGAGTTACAGGCTGCTGCGGTCTCTCCATTTATGTTCATGCTTACAAGCTGGGCCTTCTCCCAGTCTACTCCACCGTTACTCAAAGACCAGGAATTCCAGCTGGCCAGTCTTTAGAAGATATCCTGGTTTTGTCTGACATTCTGTCAATGTCCATGGGTGGAAACAGCCTTTGAAGCAAGGGGATCCAGGCCTGTTTGTGAGCATGCACTCAGAATGCCTTTTCTGAGTGAACAGTGAATCCTGGGGGCTCAGGCATGGGACAGGGACAGACCCAGGAGGGCAGCTCTATTGACCACACTGTCACCTCTCTTGGGAATCACCCAAGTCCAGACTTCAGACTTCACTTACAACTATCTGTTCCTTGTCGGTCCCCCTAGAGGCATTGTAGGGACAGTGTCTCCACTGCTCTGGCTGGCAGGAGATCCAGCCTGGAGTCATAACCCGTCTTCTCCAAATCCCTGTGAGAGCCCCTCCCCCTTGACAAATAACCCAGGGCATGGAGATCATTACGCAGCACATTATTAGGCCAAATTGGATTAATTAACCTCGTCTGGCCTCTCAGCTTTGGAGACAGAAAAAAACTGGAGTCTAATTCAAATGCAGCATTTTGGAAATGTCAGCCACGACTCGGTGATAAATATTTATAAATATATATGCTGCGTATCAACAGGGTGGCCAGTGTATTTTTACATGTAAGTACACAAAGGCACTCTGTCGTTAACACACATTCAAAGCAGGAACCTTGAAAGGGCCATTATGGCCTGAGCTATGAATGTTTATTAAGAATAATATGCAAAGCGGGCCAGCTGAATGGGTCCATTGACGGGACATCAGCCCCGCCAGGGCGGGGATGGCGGGTCCTAAGGAATGATAACCATCTACCAACAGGGCCTGGCCCTGGCATTCGAGAGTGATGTGGTGTGTCAGCCATCCTTGCCACTTCTGGTTGTGGGTGTTTGTTCTGGGAATGTTGACTTGGGGCTTGAACACGTCTTTAGACCACAGCCCTTGGGTTCTGAGTCACAGACTCATGCCAGAGGTTTTCCCCTTGAAGTGAGCTGTAGGCAGCAACTGGAGATGTAGATATGCACCCCCAAGTTCCTCCTCGTCATCCTGAGTGGGGCCGTTTCCTACTGGCTTCTCTCTTTGACTTTTTTTTTTTTTTGGATAGCCTCCTTTTCAGCTTAATTCCTTCAGGGCATTCCGGGATCCTTCTTGGGTTTAGGAGACTTTTCATTCATTGATTCAATCAGTAGTGTGTGTGTGTGTGTGTGTGTGTGTGTGTGTGTGTGTGTGTGTGTGAAGGTGCACATATGTATGTGTGTGTATGCGTGTTACAGGCACACACGTGTATTCGGAGGCCCAGGTATGACCTTGTCTCTTTGGAGCTGACCACCTTGTCTTTTGAGACAGGATCTCTGACCGGTCTAGAGCTCACCAGTTAGGCTAGCTTGGCTGGCCAATGAACCCCAGCTGTCTCTGGCACCCCAGCACTGATCTTAGAAACACACACCACAGCTCCTGCGGTTTTGTGTGTGTGTTTTTTGTTGTGGTTTTTTAGTGGGTTCTGAGGATCAAACTCAAGTCTTTGTGATTGCGTGGCAGCGTTTTCCCAAAGGAGCCCTCAACTAGTATTTAATTGAATGCCGATTGTCTTCCCAATATGGACCTGGTAAGGCTAAACTAGAGACATGGAGAAGACAGGCAAGATCTGGAGCCAACAGGTAGCACAGATTACTACACAGGGGGGTGTATGGAGTTCAGATTAAGCAGGGCTCCCTTGGGTTGGGTGTCCGCTGGGCACAGAGTAGGGCAGGTTTCAGGATGAGACATGTGGGCAGTAGCTGCAGCAAAGTTTCTGGCTTTAGAGCCGAAAAGAGGAAAGGGTCCAACCTCTACAGCCCGTGCTTAGCCTCAGCTAGACCATCACGAAGACGTGGCTCTGACTGCTTCAAGGATAAGGTGAGTGAGGCAAAAGCCAGCAAGCAAGCGGCCAGATGAAGGAGGACACTGGCCTTAGTTTTGGGGAACCCCAAATGGCCCTCAGAATTGGGCCCCAGGTAGTCTGGGTTTATTGACTTAAGCACTGAAAATGCTCAGCGATTAGAGATAATTACAAGGCAGGGATTCAAAGTCACCATTGCTGGTTGATTTGCTTAGGAAAAAAGAAAACCTGGTCCACGGGTTTGGGGCACTTTCCCCAAATTCAGTTTGAGCTTCACTGTGCTCCCTGACGTAGCCAGCGTAGCCGACAGAGCCCCTTTTAACGCACATTCCAACGGAGGCCGCCAAGTCACTCATTTCCCTTCAGAGTCCCTTCCTCACTTACCACTCGGCATGGTTGAAAGATGAAATTTTAAAAATCAACTTGACTTATTATTCCAAGAGTAGTTGACATCAAGATCAATATGGCCGGACAGACACTATTAACATTTTAATGAGATACTCAGTAATATTCTGAAGACATGTCAATGAGTCATGGCCCCTTTGATTAAGGATGTACTTCAGAGGCAACTGTAAACACACCCAAGGAAGGCCTAGAGCCAAGAGCTGTCACCCATCAATCGCAGGAAGAAGAGCAAGGCTTCATGAATAAAGAAACTCACAAGGTGTCCGTCCCTGGGCTGCACAGTGTCCTGTCAAAGAAGTAACCTTTTAAAATGCCATTGGTCTCCACTAAATGACAAGCACACATCCACCCCGTCAGTTGTCAGGTGTGTGTACTGGCGGGGTGGGGGGTGGGGGGTGGGTACCACGGATAAAGAGAAGAAACGGCTACCCATCTCTTTGTAGACTCAGACACGGGGTACCAGGAAGGGAAGAATAAAGCTTGGGAGGGAGGAACAGAACCAGAAAGGGGGAACAGTACTGAGAAGGAAGGACTGGGTGGCCCTGAGAGGAGAGGGCTGGATGATGAAGGCCAGCAGAATGACATCCTCATGTGTGGCTCCAGTCAAGCGCTGAATGCCATGACACGGGAACCACCAGTCATTGTGGCTGTCTTTGAGTTTCCATTCTTTCTTCATCCCTAAAATGTCTAGACGTACTCTAAAGGCCCCTTTGACTGGCCCTGACAGCATAGAATAAAAGTCTCCTTCTTTGGGAGGTCCTTGAAGGCAGTGTCCTTCTGGGTTTATGCTGTGGAGAAGAGCCCCACTGCGGTGAGCCTAGAACAAGGGCGAGGGCAGACACAGACTCTATGCTTTGCCCTTAGACTAGACCTGGCCTTGGAGGGCAGTGAGAGACTGGGGGGGGGGCAGGGACAGAAGGACATAATCATTATCCAGCATCCTTCCAGGTCTCAGACAATGAGCCACATGGCTCATGAGCCAGGACATCAGAGAGCGTGGGCTTCAGGAGCTTGAATCTGGATCAGAGAAGTAGTTGATGGATGGGGAAGGACCAGCATCCAAATGGAAGCCCGAAAGGGAAGAGGCCAGCTGTGGTGTACACACCTCCAATACCAGCACTTAGGAGGCCGAGGCAGGAGGATGCTGAGTTCCAGGCTAGCCCAGGCTAGAGAAAGTCTTTGTCCTTAAAAAAGGAAGGGAGGAAGAAGGAGGACTTGGGATAGTTCAGGAAAGGACGGGGATCGATGGTCTAGGCACCGTGTTCTCCCACCATGGACTCTGTGGGTTGAACTGTCTGAGGTCAGAAGAAGCCAGTGTCTTCTGTCCACTCTGCCCGTTCTTTCGTTTTCTTTTATTACAGGCAGCAGATTTTGATGTTTAAATGGCTCCAGCTCAACCTGGAACATCTGTTTACTGGCCAGGACACATGGTCAAGGTCAACACTTGAGCATCATCGAGTTCAATGTTTACGAAGTGAGAATGACAATGTGGTTTCCTCACAGAGCTGTGATGCTGGCATGAAGAGATGGGATGTATGTGAGCATGTGAGCACTCACTGTAAATGCCCGCACTTGCCAGAACACATGCACACACTGTCACACATGCATACGTATGCGGTGACGCTCAGCTGCTTTTTGGTGTCAGTGGACAAGGACAAACCCGTGAGCCAAAAGGGAAGTGACACATGGGTGGCAGCTGTCATGTTCTCTGTGGAGACACTCCTCAGTTTCAGGTGGCTGGATTTGGAATTTTTCGACTTTATGACATCATGGATTGGTACTCATCTGCACCAACCCTACTTTGAATTTTAAAATTTGATCTTTTTCCAGGCTGGTATGGATGCTCTCTGAGATAATGGGAGTCTGCCAGCCACAACTCCCTGTCGGCCCTACAGCCACGAGGCTGAAGAGCCAGTGTTCTCTGATGTACGGCTGCTGACATGGGTGCTCATAAGTGGGGTGTGCTGTGGACATTCTGATTGACAGTATTTTCAACTTATAACTAACTTGTTGGGATGTAAATCCACCACAAGTGGAGGAGTGCCTACCTGTATTATTTTTTTGTAAAATTCTATCTTCACAAAAAGATAGCTGTCTATCTATCTATCTATCTATCTATCTATCTATCTATCTATCTATCTATGATCTATCTATTTATCTATCTATCTATCTATCTATCTATCTATCTATCTATCTATCTATCTATCATCTACTTAGCTGTGTCTCAAGTATCAGGCTAGCCTTCACCTCTTTTTGAATTTCTGGTCCTCCTGCCTCCACTTCTTGAGTACTGGGATTACAGGCTTTCGTCACCATGCTCCATTAATGAACGGGGTGCTGAGGATCAAACCCAGGGCTTTAGGCATGCTAAGTAAGTTCTCTACCAACCGAACTGCATTCTCAGCCCCTGTGTGGCCCTTTTTCTCACAGTTGGAGAAGAGCAGGGCTGACAGACAACCTGGCTTCCTCAATGATGAGTCCCATTCTGTCGGAGATGACAGCTGATCAATGCGTTTCTCCAATACTTTGAACTTGGACAATGTTTACTGAATGTCTTATAGACTTTGTGCCTCTGGCACCATGAAGGACCAAGCTGACACAGAACAGCTCTTCATCCAAATGTCTACAGAAGCTGGAGGTCCTCAGTGATGAAAACATCAACAGGCCTTAAAAGACAGGGACAAACCGCAGACTGGAAAGAGAACCAGAAAGACAGGGCACAGGGGCAGCTGATACCAGAGCCAGGGGTGGAGGGTTACCTACGGCAGATAAAGCACCACAGAAGGACAGGGGTGCTGGAGCTAAGTCCCTGTGCACGGTGCTAAGAGGCCCTGCAAAGCCAACACCATCTGTGAATGGCGGAAGGTCCCTGTGAGAAGCTGAAACTTCAAGCATAAGCCAGAGGCTGTTTGTAAATTATAAATCATTGGCTGTGGGGCATGTCTTTTTTTTTTTTTAGGTGCGGGGGGATTGAACCCAGTACCTCCCACATCCTAAGTGAGCTGGTGAGTAATTCTTAAGTCTGAGAGTTTCCATAAAACTGGTGTTAGGTTGATGTGGCCACAAACCACTTCACAGAAGGCAACACAGACCCGATCCAAAGAGCCATTTCCACAGCCTAGGCCACAAAGAACACTCTCAAAGAACTGATCCCAGATTCAGGGGGAATTCGTGATAACCACGTGCAGGGCCCAAGGGCAGAGACACAGGCAGCAGAAGGGCCCGTCAGTGTGCTAGGGCTGAGTGGAGGGCTACCGTGGGGGTGGAGAAGGCCCTGGAGCCTGTTGGCGGTTCCTGGAGGATGTCTGGAGTTAGAGTCCTGCTCAGTTCACTCTGTGGCTCTGGGCGTTTTCCTGATGCTGAGGACAGCGGGCCGGTGGCAGGTGAGGGTCTCTGGGAAGTAGCAGAGACAAAGGGGTTTGCTGATGACAACAATTTGGCCAATAGCTGCCTTTTGCAAGTCACAACTAAACAGCCACTGTCTCTCTGCCCAGTTTTTAGTTAATGTTGCACATTAACTAACATGGAACACATCACCCTTCAAACTCTGCAGCAAGAAGCTCCATGCCATTCAACCCCCATCACAGATGTGAAAATCAAGGGGCGGAGTGTGGCTTTCCCAGAACAGCTGCTATGATTGGCACATTCTGCCAAGGGGAGGCCAGCAGCAGGCATCAGGTCCCAGCTGGGTGAGGTATCAACATGTCAGCTGCTCTCCAAGACACCCCCACTTCCGAGCTGATTGTGTCGGCCCTGGGCAGGAGGGATGACGTACTTTTCCTCTCTCTAACTTACTGTTCTTTTAAAACTTTTTATTTTCTTCTCACTGAGGTGATAACGACTCAGTAGGTAAGGGTGCTTATTGTACAAGCATGAGGCCGTGAGTTCAGATCCCAGCACTTACATTAAAAAAAAAAAATCTTGAAGTGGCCACAGCGCTGTGGGAGGTGGAGACGGAAAGGCTGCTGGGACTTGCTGGCCACCAGCCCAGCTCTGGGTTCAGTGAGAGACCCTGTCTCAGGGGAGTGAGGTGTAGAGTGAAGCAGAGACCCCAGCATCGTCCTCCTGCCTCTGCACACATGTGCACGGGCTCATGTATCTGCACACGCACATACACCACGTGCCCTAGTCAGGGTTTCTATTGCTGTAAAGAGACACCGTGACCACAGCGACTCTTATAAAGGAAAACATTTAATTGAGGCTCACTTAGAGTTTCAGAGGTTTAGTCTGTTATCGTCATGGTGGATGGCATGCAGGAAGACATGGTGCTGGAGAAGGAGCTGGGAGTTCTACATTTTGATCCAGAGGCAGCAGAAGCAACTATGTGTCACACTGAATGTAGCTTGAGCAAAGGAGACCTCATAGCCCACTCCCACAGTGACACACTTCCTCCAACAAGGCCACACCTCCTAATAGTGCCACTCCCTATGGGGGTCACATACACTCACATACACACACAAATACATATAAATTGAAAATGACCTTTAACTTTTATAACACAGGTATTTATGGGGTGGAGTCTTGATGTTGTTGTACATGTATATAGTGGGAACTGGTAATAGCATTGGTCAAATAAGGTTAATGAGCATGTCTGCCACCTCAAATAGTTACCATTTCTTTGCATTGGGAACGTTCAGAACCCTACCTTCTAGCCATTTTAAGACACATAGTTAATTATTATTAATTATAATCACCCTATGGTGCTACAGAATGCCAATCCTTATTTCTCCTATCTCACCAATAGCCAACTTCTCTCTGTCCCGGCTGTCCCTCCCCAGCCTCTGGTAGATAAGGTAGACAATATTATACTCTGTTTCTATAGCATCAGTGTCTTTGACTCTCTTGAAGGAGAACATTCAGTGTTCGTCTTTATGGACTGGCTCATTCCACTTGACATAATGACCTCTAGGTCCACTTAGAGCACAAAAGATAAGATTTCATCCTTCTCTTTTTTTCTTTAAGACAGGCTTTCTCTGAGTAGCCCCGGCTGTCCCAGAACTTACTCTATAGATCAGGCTGGTCTTGAACTCACAGAGATCTGCCTGCCTCTGCCTCCCAAGTGCTGAAATTAAAGGCATACACCACCACTGCCCAGCAAGATTTTATCCTTCTTAAAGGCAGTGTGGTATTCCACGGCATCAAGGTACCATGTTTTCTTTATCCACTCATTCAAGGGTATGTGGGTTGGCTTCATATTTTAGAGTTTATAAATAGTGCTACCCCAAACCTGGGGGTGCAGATGTATTTTCAACATACTGATTCATTTCCTTTGGAAATAAACCCTGTAGAAAGCAGGGCTGTTGACTCATATGGTCGCTGAATTCTTTGTTTGTTTTGTTTTTTTTCAAACAGGGTTTCTCTGTGTAGCTCTGGTTGTCCTGGAACTCACTCTGTAGACCAGGCTGGCCTTGAACTCAGAGATCTGCCTGCCACTGCCTCCCTAGTGCTGGGATCAAAGGCATGCCACCATACCTAGATTTTGTTGTGGAATTTTTAAGAGCAGTTCCCATGTCTGTGCTGATCACGTTACCACAGAGAGTATATAAGAATCCTCAGCTGGGTGGCAGTGGCACACGCCTTTAATCCCAGCACTTGGGAGGTAGAGCCAGGTAGATCTCTGTGAGTTTGAGTCCCAGCCTGGTCTACAGAGCAAGATCCAGGACAGGCACCAAAACAACACAGAGAAACCCTGTCTTGAAAAACCACACACACACACACACACACACACACACACACACACACACACACACACACACACATACACACACACACACAACAACCCTCCCTCTTCCACCTCCTCAGAGGCATTTGCTAGTTCTTTTCTTTAGTGACAACTATTCTGCGCTTTCCTTGTTCCCCTCTGAAACCTCAGGAGCCAGGCCTCCATTCTCTGTGCCTCTCTCAACATTGTCCTCCAAGTTCTCAGAGAACAGTTAGTTCATTGAGCTCTGTTCACTTAACAGCTTTTCTGGCTCAAAGTTCTAAGCACTTCCATAATCCTTCCAAAAAGAAGCACAGTCAGCACACCCCACTCCTGGTACCAATTTCTGTTCTAGCTTGGTTTCTATTGCTGTTATAAAATACTGACAAAAACCAATTTTGGGGAGGAAAGGGCTACAAATCTGACTTATAAACTAAAGACTTCATTGAGGGAAGCCAAGGCAGGACTGAGGCAGAGGCCATGGAGGGACGCTGCATACTGGTTTGTTCTCCACGGCTCCTTCAGTTTGCTTTCTTACACCACCCAGAACCACCTGCCCAGGGGTGGCGCTGCTCACAGGAGGCTGGGTCTTCTCACATGAGTCATTACTCAAGAAAATCCCCTACAGACGCGTCTACAGGCCAGTCTAATGGAGCCAATGCCTCAGCTGACTTTTCCCTCTTCCCAGAAGACTATCCTGAGCCAAGTTGACAAAAATAAAAAATCAAAGCAACAACAGCAGAACCTAAGAAGCACACTGCTCTTTGCATCCAGAATGGTTTGATCTTCTTTCTGTTTGAGTTCATTTTATCTTTCTCTCACTGCTCTGGTTAGAACTCCCAGGACAGTGTTGCATGTCAGTGGAAAAGCAGTCGCTCTTGTCCTATCCTGGATCTTAGATGAAATACTTTCAGCTTTTTCTTATTTAGTACAGTGTCAGCCGTGGCATCGTTGTGTAAGGTAGTTATTGTGTTGAGGTATATTCTTTCTGTTCCTAATCCGAGGAGAGTTTCATTTATCATGAAAGGATGTGTGTTTTATCAAATGTCAAGAAAAATCTTCTTTCTAAGGCTCATCAGTGTGTGATACTATGAACAGAAATTTGGAGTTTGGACCCTTATGCCAAAAGTGACTTTTAATCTTTAGAACTTATTATCAAAATGTAGAAAAGTGTGTGTCTTATCACACAGTTTTTAAGCAGTATCAGGTAAAATAAAAAAATTCAAGGCATGGATACTTTCAGTTTGCAAGGTGTGTGTGTGTGTGTGTGTGTGTGTGTGTGTGTGTGTGTGTGTGTAAGCTAACATAAGGCAAATCAATCATCTTAAGGTAGACACTTCAGTGACATTTGGTAGCATCATTGTGTTGGGTAGTCACTCCTGTCTAGTTCGGTTAGAAAGTACTCACACCACCTCACAGGAACGGAGAACTCTAAACCATTGCTTCCTACTCCTTCTGCCCCACTCTCCAGCCCAGGCAGCCATCGGCCTGCCTCCTGTCTCCATGGATGTGTCTCTTGCGGGTGCCTCATATAAATGAAGTCAAACATCACAATATATCACATGCGTGTATCACTTCTTTCACTCAGTGTATTTTCAAGGTTCATTCACATTGTACGACATTTCTGAACCCTGCTTGTAATAGTCTGTCATATGGATATGCTGTGTGGGGTATTAGTTTGTCTTTTAAGTGTTTTCCTGCACGCATGTTTGTGTACCACTTGCATGTGTGGTGCCCACGGAGACTAGAAGAGGGCCTCAGATGCCCTGGGACTGTTGTTACAGATGATTGTGAGCTCCCATGTGGGTTCTGGGAGCCGAACCTGGGTCCTCTAGAAGAGCATTAAGCTCTCTTCACCCTGAGCCATCTTTTGAGCCTTTTGATCTTCTTGGAGTGGAGTTTTGATCTTCTTGGCTCAAGCAAAAGCAGAGAAGTAGAATTGGAGGTAAAGATTCTGCTGACCTAAGGGACAGGTCATTCAGTTAGCATCCCTGGGGTGTGCTCCCACAGTAAACTACTTAGGGAGCTGTAGCTGTATTAGAATTCTTCACTCAGTCTCCTGGGGCCAGAGAACCATCATTTAAGCTGTTTTTAAAGCTGTTGCTAATTTGATTTCACTTTGACAATGACATTTTTGAATGCTTTGCTCAAAATTTCTTTCCCCCCTGGTCACCACCCTCCCATTGGTAGGAAGTGTTTCCTGTGTCGAGTAAATGCTATCAGATGACACAGTGCATGGACCCCCTTCCTCTGCTGAGGCATTGTGAAAGCTGAGCCTCATTCATCCTCTCAGGGTTAACGAGACAGCCATCCAGGCTATCTAGTGTTTCCTTCTGACTAAGAAACATAAATGTACATTTGAGATAAGGACGGATGATTGGTGAATGGAATGAGCTTACACACGGAGGTGTTTGTTCACTAGCTGGAAACACTGAAAAACAGTACACATTGGCTCCCCCCCCAAGAGGACAGATGGATGTTTCCCCACCCTCACGAGTGTCGGAGATGGCGGCTTGCTCTTGAATGTTTCTGTGTGTGTCAAGAGGTAGTTTGCACACACTCTGTCTGGTTCACACTCACATACAAAAATTTAAATTTCATGAAATCTAGGCTTTGTTCTTAGGACTCTTAAACCATTAGGAAAAAAAAAAGGAAACACAATTTGTACCTACCTTCGCCATTCACCTCCTGCCAAGAGGGCAGGGGCCAGATCTTGGCACTTGGTGGGCGCTTTGTAAATGCAGACAGAAAGAACATACACGCTTCCTGCTTGGTTTTACTGATGTTTTTCTGGTTCTGCAGGCCTGGTGTTTGCTAAGTAAGCACTTCATACCCATGCATACATGGGGATGGTGAGATGTGGCTGGCACCGGCATGGAAATTGCTGCCATCTTGGAAGTAGAGAAGGGACATACTGAGGCAGCTCAGACTGGCCAGGCTCCTAGACCATCTGGAGGCCTCAGGAGCCCATGACAGCCTCTGCATCTCCAGTGGGACCTAACCTAAAGATGTCACTGAGTAAAGCAGAACTGTCCCTGTCACATGCCCAATTCTTTGTCATTGGTAGACAACTCAAAGCCATAAGTAGAAAAAGGCTGCTTATCTGTAGTCCTAGACCTTGAACTCAGAACCTGAGGTGCGTATGCTAGGCACTCCTCCACTGGGGTACATCCAAGTCCTCTTATTTCAATTTCAGTTTGAGAAAGAATCTAGCCAGATTGTTTCCAGGATGATGCTAACCCCCCCTTTGACAGTAAAGATTAGCCGTCACATCCTGAGACACAGATGCTGGGGGACGGACAGAGGTGGCTGGCCCAGGCCAGGCAGACACTTTGGATGCCTCAGAGTGGCAGACACAGCTCTGCCCAGGGTCAACTGTGCTTGGCCCACTGTACCAGACAGAGGTGGCAGGAGCTCCTAGGCCACACATCCTGGGGACAGGATTCATACAATGACTGTAGACTGAGGCCTCAGGAGGCAGGCCAGCTGCAGAGCAGGGACTGGCCTGGGATTCAGGGGAGCCACTTACCCATAGCTACTCCAGAAAGGGGAACAATACCATTACAAAAGCTAAACCCAACCCAGAAGCCTTTGCGCTATACCACAAGCACCAGCACCTGCCAAGTTTGTTGGCTCTGGCATGATAGGTCCTTCCTGGTCTCCAGCCACTGTTCTGTCAATGTCATTATCTAGCAAGAATATTATCTCCAGATGACCTGAGGCCCCCAGAGAGGCCAACACACACACACACACACACACACACACACACACACACACACACACACACACTCACACACTCACACACTCACACACTCACACACACACACACAAAGCAAAAGAAAGAAAGGCATTCTCAACTGGAGGTGAGTTTTGCCTCTCCATCTCAGGGCTAGCTGTCAATGTCCAGAGATTGTCAATGGTCATGGCCAAGGACGGTGTTACTGGACAGCTGGACATCCTGCTTATGGACAGGGTGCACCCATTCTCCATCTCCAGAAAAGACCATCTCCTCAAAATGTGAACAGTGCCAGGGGTGGGAGACTGCCCCAGACAGACAGACTTCCTTCTGCACAGTCGCTGGAAAAACACATGGGTGCATCTGTGTTCCCGGCTCAGCAGCCGGCAGGACCACACAGGCTTCAGGCGAGCAGGTGGCAGCGCCTGGTGCCCAGGATCCTGCAGTCCAGCACACCGTGTAGGCAATGGGGGCAAGAAGAAACCAGGCAGTGATTCTGTAGGACTCAAATGGCTGACGGACTGCAGTCGAGGGTGGGGGGTGAGCCCCATCCTTGGAAGCTCTGTTTTACAGTGCAGGAAGGTTTTAGTGGCTTGGCTGCTCAGGTTACCAGTGGGATATCATTTTCCTGGGCACCCACCTCCAATTTCCTGTTTTGCTTATCTCAGATTGACTTAAAAAAAAAAAGGTTTGCACTGCCCCATATGGCCGGGCTTCAAGTTGATTAGGTACGGGACTCGGCTTGTAATGGATTAGAACGTGGGATTTGTTTGCTTTGTAATATTTTAAGAAAGCAATGAGAGAAGCTGAGGTGGTGGAGGGAGATACTGTACATTTACAGTCCTTCTCCGTTTTCATTACCGGAAAAGACAACTTGTTTAGGAATGTGGATCACGGCTCTTGGTCACTTTTTGATTTGTGTTTCATTCCAGGGCGTTCCTGAGTTACAAATCCCTACAGACCGGTGCGACTTAAGAGGCACACTTGTACATTTGCTTTCCTCTTAGTGTCTTTCCTTTTTTGACTCGCTCTCCCCCTTGGAATTTTTTTCGCCCTCCCTTTGTTGACAGGCTTTCCCCGCAAGCCGGTCTGTGTGTCGATTTTGGCTCGTTGTTAGATGGGATTATTCAAATGAGTCCTGTGAAAGCAGGGGTCTGGTGCTCCAGTTGTTACACGCAACGCTCTGCCATCTGGAAATGCTAATTTCAGCTCTTATTTTGGTAAATATCTCTTGTCTTCGCCATTTCCAACTGCTATGCACAGCCATGTCCCTCTGTTTATGAAATGCTGGGTAGCATATACCATGCCAGGGAGGTTGGGCAGGCAGTTTGCTGTGTGTGCTGGGTCTGTGACCTGAAATCTTTGGACCAGGGAGAAGATGGCCAGTTAGAGGGGATCAGAATGAGAGCTTAGATTCCTAGGCCGTCTGGGCCTCGGGCTGAAGGTTTTCAGTGATGTTTTCAACCTAGTGAGCCATTAGAAACCTTTGCAGTCGTTGCTAGAAAAGGTGTACAGGATACCTAGGGCTCCTGCAATCACTGGCTATTTCCAAAGAATTGACAGAGACGGTATGAACATTTCGATACCAACAACAATCACCGTCTGAGGGACAAACATGTGGACTGTGCTCAGTGCAACTGATCATTGCTTTTGCATGTGCTGAAATGTCACATTGAATCCCATCTGTGCTAGAAAATAGTAAGAGTCCATTAGAAATTAAAATTTTGTCATGCCCACCCCACCACCCCCACCCCTCCTTTGACACAGAATCTCATGTAACCTTCAGGCTGGCCTTGAATTTAGTTTTTTATTTATATTTAAATTTTACTTTTTTTTTTTTTTTAAGACAGGGTTTCTCTACCTGGCCCTGGCTGTCCTAGAACTCACTTTGTAGACCAGGCTGGCCTTGAACTCAGAGATCCACCTGCCTCTGCCTCCTGAGTGCTGGGATTAAAGGGGTGCTCCACCACCGCCTGGCAGAGTTTTAATGTTCTGACAACTTCACACAGGTACGCAGCGTACTGTGACCACATTCTCCCCTTCACTCTCTCTTGCCCCCCCCCCGCTTGAGCCCCCCCTCTTCCTAATGAACCCCCTTTCTACTTTTTATTTCCTTTCCTCTTTTCGTGCCCCACTGAATCTAATTAAGGCTACCTACATGAGCACAGCTGAGGAATTATTCTCCAGCGTTGGGATTCTAGGTGTGAGCCACCGCGCTTGGCTTCCGACGTGGGTTTTGTCCTTTACCCTGTTGGTGAGATCTATTAAATCTACAGATTTTCATATGCTGAGACATGCGTGCATTAGTTACTTACCCCCTTGCCGTGACAGCATACCTGAGAAAACCCACTTAAGAAGGAATGGTTGATTTTGGCTTGTGGTGCGAGGTTATTAAGCCCCGCTGTGGCAGAGCGGTTTCTTGCCTTTTCTTTACCAGTGTTCAAACCTTAAGCTTGATGGACTCCCCCGATCGATACTTAGTAACTTCACTCGCTTCGCTTCATGCCGACTCATCCGGAGACTCTTCTCTGCGGCATCACCAAGGATTGGCTCTACCTGAGTGGAGGTTCCGAACGGGGACCTCCTTGGGCTGTGGAGGCGGTGCTGGGCTGCACCTCCCCGACGCTGTCCCCGACGCTGCTGACATCAGGACAATCCAAAGGACCCCGTCTTCAAAGGAGGCTGCCTTCCATTCTGTCCAGCTCCCAGGGCTCTCTGTGCTTCGAGCTATGATTTTATGAGGACAGAGTGGTTTTACAGCGGATGGGGAGGGTTATGCTGAGAGCTGAGAGATGCGCTCCGCTCCTCTTCCTGGGAGGTGGCCAGCAGGTCTTTCCTTTTCTACAGGGCCAAGGAGGGAAGGGTCTAGGAGATGTGGAGTGAGGTTGGCCCTGTGCTGTTCAAGGAAAGGTCTGTAGTAGAAGTGAGCAAGTCAAGGGCCAGCACAACCACATTCTCCTGGTCATATACATCCCATGCTGCCACCATCCCCAAACTTCCTGGACCTACCATCATCAAGAAGCCACCAAGAAAGGCCTTCAAAGCCAGATGTGATGGCACACACCTTTAATCCCAGTACTAGGGAGACAGAGCAAGATCTGTGTAGATTTGATGCCAGCTTGGTTCACAGAGCTAGTTCTGGGATAGCCAAAGCTACACAGAGAAACCCTGTTTCAGAAAAAAAAAAATAAAGAAGGAGAAGGAGGAGGGAAAGGGGAAGAAGGAGGAGGAGGAGGGAAAGGGGAAGAAGGAGGAGGAGGAGGGAAAGGGGAAGAAGGAGGAGGAGGAGGAGAAGGAGGAGGAGGAGGGAAAGGGGAAGAAGGAGGAGGAGGAGGGAAAGGGGAAGAAGGAGGAGGAGGAGGGAAAGGGGAAGAAGGAGAAGGAGGAGGAGAAGGAGGAGGAGGAGGAGGAGGGAAAGGGGAAGAAGGAGGAGGAGGAGGGAAAGGGGAAGAAGGAGAAGGAGGAGGAGAAGGAGGAGGAGGAGGAGGAGGGAAAGGGGAAGAAGGAGGAGGAGGAGGGAAAGGGGAAGAAGGAGGAGGAGGAGGGAAAGGGGAAGAAGGAGGAGGAGGAGGGAAAGGGGAAGAAGGAGGAGGAGGAGGGAAAGGGGAAGAAGGAGGAGGAGGAGGGAAAGGGGAAGAAGGAGGAGGAGGAGGGAAAGGGGAAGAAGGAGAAGGAGGAGGGAAAGGGGAAGAAGGAGGAGGAGGAGGGAAAGGGGAAGAAGGAGAAGGAGGAGGAGAAGGAGGAGGAGGAGGGGAGGAGAAGAAGGAGGAGGAGGGAAAGGGGAAGAAGGAGGAGGAGGAGGAGGAGGAGGAGGAGGAGGGGAGGAGAAGAAGGAGGAGGAGGAGGAGGAGGAGGAGGAAGAGGAGGAGGAGGAAGAGGAGGAGGGTGAAGAGGAAGAGGAGGAGGGAAAGGGGAAGAAGGAGGAGGAGGAGGAGGAGGAGGGGAGGAGAAGAAGGAGGAGGAGGAGGAGGAGGAGGAGGGGAGGAGAAGGAGGAGGAGGAGGAGGAGGAGGAGGAGGAGGAGGAGGAGGAGGAGGAGGAAAGACATCAGCTTCCCTTCAGGGTTGGGTTTCAGCAGTGCCCTTTCCGAATAGCCAGGGTCCCCCAGCAGCCATAGTCATTTGGTACACAGGCTATACCTAAGGTCATTTAGGCCCAACTCCCCCATCTGGAATTTTCTGCTGGAGTTGTCAGCTCCAGCTGGCTCAACACCACGACATACACTGAGGCCTCAGAGCACAGAGATGCGCTGTCTCCTGCACCTGGGAGACAGGAGGTGTGAACTGAAGGTGACTTCAGGGTCGGTCTCTCCTAGGCCTGCAGACAGCCACCTAGCCGCACCTCCCCGTGGATTTCCTTCTGTATGTCCATGCCTAGATTTCCCTTTTTGTTTGTTTGGTTGGTTGGGTTTTTTAGTTTTTCAAGACAGAGTTTCTCTGTGTTGCTCGGTGCCTGTCCTGGATCTCGCTCTGTAGACCAGGCTGGCCTTGAACTCAAAGAGATCCGCCTGCCTCTGCCTCCCAGTGCTGGGATTAAAGGTGTGTGCCACTGCCACCCAGTCAGATCTCCCCTTTTGTAAGGATATTGTCGTTTAATTGACATTTTGGATTAAATCTCACTTTGTCCCACATGAGCTCACGTGCTGATCACATCTGTAACAGCCCTGCTCCCCCATGAGGTCCCAGGGTTAGGACTCCAGGCTATGAGTCCAGAGGGGTACACGTCTATCCACAGCACAGACAGTGTGACCTTTGAGCCTTGTGGTACTGCATGGACATGGTAGGGTCACTGGAGAGGGTGTTCCAGGGACACTGGGACTGTCATTCATCTCCATCCCCTTTGTAAGGGGACTTAGCTGAACCTGAAGGAGATTACAGTCTGTCTTGAGAGCTGGAACCTGGCTCTATGCTCTCAGTGGAGCACAGACCACATTTGCAAATAATTTGCAAAGCTCCCTATGTTTAATTGTGTGTGTGTGTTTGTGTGCGCGCGCGTGTGTACATGTGTGCCCGTGCATGTACAAGGTTTTGTTTGTTGGTTTGTTGGTTTGAGGTCTCTCACTGGGGCCTAGAATCATGGATCTTTGGCTAAGCTGGCTGGGCCCCAGGAATCTACCTGTCTCCACCTCTCCAGGGCATTACAAGCACATGCCACTTTTTAGCTGGGTGTTGGGGGGTCTAAGTCAAGTCCTCCTGCTGGTCAGCAAACGTTCTACCTGCCGAGATACCTCTCCACCCATCGCCTCATGTTCTGTGTTAGCAAAGTCATGTTGACTGAAAAGGAAAATGGATGCTTGCTGACGTCCCCTAAAATTGTGACACACAGAGTCCCTTCACGCTGAGTGCAAGCATTGATTCTCACTTTACCTCTCCCCTCTGTAACAGATCACCCTGTGCTGAGTTGCACTGGTGACAGTTCGGGACAGAGGTGTCCCTTGGAGCCCAGGGAGCATCCTGCCCTGCCCATCAGCATCCTGCCCTTCTGTGGGCCCCGTCTTCTGGTCGTCACAAGGCCCCGCTTTCTGCATCTCTGGCTCTTCTCTCCTTGTGAAGGCACCAGTCACACTGGCTCAGGAACCAGCCCACTTGAGTATGACCTCATCCTAAAAGTGTCATAGCCATTTTTTTCCAAATACGGTCATTTTCCCACTGGGGACGCAAACCTCGGCATTTCCACTTGAGGAACACACAGCTCACAGCAAGCGATGGGCAAGGGCTGGGAAGTCACCTTCAGAAGCTCCAACACAGCTCCTCAAAGAGCCACTTGACAGGGTCACAGAGCGAATCAGCCAAGCACGGTCCTCACTCAGACCCCGTGGTTGCTGTTGGGACCCTGGCAGTGACAGGATTGTCATCTGCTGTTGACTGCAGGTTTGATGCTTTGGGGGCACTCTTAGATACCAGTGTGGGCACAATACTCTACCCTCTCCTGCCCCCAGAGCCTCTGACCACTTCCCAGGCCAGAGAGTGGTTCCTCTGGCCACAGACTGGTGATGGATGGTCAGGACCAGAATCTCCCCACTACACACACACACCTCAGCCATCTTCCAGATCTGTCTTGAGCTGCAGCCATAAGGAACGGTCTGTCCAGTTCTCCCAAACAGTCGGCCACCGATGTCAGCAGTGCACAGAGCAGCTTTTCAGAGGTGTGGGGAAAAGCACAGAACGGGTTGGCAGTGGGGATGGTACCATTCTCCACTCACCCTCATCTGTCCCCAGGGTCTGTCCCCACCCAGGGCCACCACTGGCAGGGAATCATGCGCCCCCTGGTGGAAACTTTATATTCCCATAATAATGGAGGGCACAGGCAAACACAGAAGGACTAGTTCCCAAAGGATGCAACAGACCAGAAGAGACGCTGAAACAAGCCAAGACGGAGCTCCAGAGTCAAAGGTGAGAGAGCAGAGAGGTGGTGGCCTATGGTCACAGAGCTTCAGGGCAGAGCAGGGCTTAGACCCTTGCAGGATGGCGGTGGGCCAAGGTCGGCTCACTGTCGCAGCCCCCCAATCTTTAACTGGGAAAATCTTGGACTGGGACAAATTTTGACTCTTTCTAGTTCCCATGTGTGGTTGAAAATAGGCTATATGCTGTCATGATGAGGGGAGCTATGATATGTAACTATTATTATTACTATTACTATTATTATTTTGTTTTTATTTTTATTAATTAAGTTTGGGACAGCTTATTATACAGCTCTGGCTGTGTTGGAACTCACTATGTAGATCAAGCTGGCCTTGAACTCACAGAGATCTGCCTGCCCCTGCCTCCCAAGTGCTGGGATTAAAGGCGTGTACCATCACAGCTGGTGAGGAAATCATAATATTTTAATCACCTTCAGAAAGATTTGTGCTTTAGTGAGCTACTTATCCTCTAAAAATTATTTTTCTTTCCTTTCTTTCTCTCTCTGTCCTCCGCCCTCTCCCTCTCTCTAGAGATTGAACCCAGGGCTTCACCATGCTAAGCGAGCTTTCTCCCATCCCTGTTTATCTCTTAAAATGCTGGCAGCGTGTTAGAGAAATTAAAATTAATATTCTGGGGGAAGGAGAGGGCAAGAGCACTCTCTCACAGAGAATATTTCCTACAGTAAGTGCGGCAGCCTCTCGTGCCATCTGTTAGGATTGCACAGGACACCAGTACCATCTCTTAGATTTTCACGGGGACACCGCTACCTTCCAGAGATGACACAATTCATCAGTCGCAGAATCAAAGTCCCAGACAGCTAAAGCCAGCAGAGTGTCTCCTTCTCTGAAATTCTAGGACTTGCAGACACTTGGAAGACTTCGTCATTTGAGGGGTGTGTTAGTCAGGGGCCATGCACCGGTATCTCGGGGATATCTCCAGACCTAGACCTGAAGATATTCAGAACAAAGCTTGTCTACGGAGCAAGCAGTACCTGGCACAACTTCTTCTTGTGTTAACACATTCCCCACAGGCTTGGAGGCTCCTGAGAATACACCCAATGGACAGACACTGTTGGTTCCAGAACAGAACGGATCAAGTCTCACAAAGCCATCCGACCTGAGCTCACTGAGATTCGGCTGTGGGTTTGGCTCTGAACTTCCCAATAGCCACCGGGTACCTAATGCTCACTACTAGAAAGACTGGAGGTTAGCAGTCCCCCAGCATTATACTGAAAACACAGCTTTCCCCTGGAGCCTACCTGGGGCTCCACGAGTGGCATAATTAGCCCCAAGTTTTAGAATGATTTTGTCCCTAAGGCAGAAACAATCTTAGTTCTCTCCATCCACCTGCTATAGTGACCTCAGATAAGTCAGAGGGCATAAGCACAGACACGTGAATGTTGAAGTTACAGCTAAACCAGCAGAAGCCAGAGAGAAGCCCTCCTCACAGTCCTTACCAGCAAGCATCATGGAAGATGGTTCATACGGGACAAGGGCTACCAGATGGCAAGGGAACACACACACACACACACACGCACACATACATACACACACATACATACACATGCACACACATATACACACATGCACACACATACACACATACACACATGCACACACATACACACATACATACACACACAATCACACATACACACATATGCACACACATGCACACACATACACATATACTCACACACACAATCACACACATACACACACGTACACACATGTATACACATGTACATACACATGCACACACATACACACATGTACACACATACACACACACATGCACACACATACACACATGTACACACATACACACGCACACACACATACACACATGCACACACATACACACACACATGCACACACATACACACATACACATAATCACACACATACACATATACTCACACACACAATCACACACATACACACACGTACACACATGTACACACATGTACATACACATGCACACACATACACACATGTACACACATACACACACATGCGCACACATACACACGTACACACACATACACACATGCGCACACACACGTACACACACACGCATCTTGTGGGACACTCCTCATTTAGAGACACAGTAACATGAAGAAACACGTCTGGTGCTTTGCCCCTCGTCACCCACCAGCATAAGCTGCTGTTTTTTCTGTGGAACTTGCCCCACCGCACACACCCGGCTAATGTGTGTTGGGAGGCCGAGCTCCAGGCAGAGGAAATGCAACCCACACGGTAGACGGCTGCTTCACTGATTCCAGAAACACCGCAGGTAGCAAATGTCTTCACGGCCCTGCTAGAAAAACGTGCACCGAGTGCGCACCGCTCGCTCTTTGCGACCCCGTCACAGCGAACACAAAGGGCACGCAGCTATGGGAGTGCAGATGATGCCCCGGCTTGCTTCAGGGGCCTACTGCGCCCCCCACCCCCCACAAAGCAGTGACAGTGCTGCAAATGTGTCTCGATCCGTCATGACGTCTACTTCACACATGAAATGTCCGCTGGCTTGTGGTCACCTTCCCCTCAAGCACAGGAAAGGTAAGTGGCCACACACCCTGGAGTTCCAGCCTGGGAGCTGTGGCTTAGGGTGTGGGGCGCTTGGGGTGGCTTGGCGTGATGGTACCTCCTTCCCTGGAGTGTGTCCTCTGAGATGAAATTCGGGCCACTGGTGGGGAAGGTCGTTAAACCGTTATTTTCTTCTGCACAAAACAACAGCTTACTGTTCAGCACCGAGGCAGGAGTTGGATGGACCAGGGCAATTGGGGGAAGTCTGTCCTCACTGGGGTACGAGGTGTGGTGTGCGGGAACATCAGGCCCCACTGTCCCCAGAACAAGCAAACCCTAGCAGTTTCTCTGGTTGGCCTCAGAGAGAAGAAGGCCTGGCCGAATCCTCTCCTATTCTGTTTTTCTTCTGTCTCTGGACTTGCCATAGAAACAGGATTGGGTGGGTGAGGCTGGGAAAGAGAGCACAGCTTTGCAGAAGAAACCCCTATAGCAGTGGGAGATGCTTGCCAACTCATGAAATAACAAGGCTAAAAGATTTATAATATTGACTTCCTTCATTTTGCATATGTGGGTGTTTTGCATATCTCCATATTATGTACCACATGTATGCAGTGACTGTGAAGGCCGAAGGAGAGTGTTGGATTCCTGGGGTCTGGAGTCACAGATGGCTGTGAGCTGTCATGCGGGTGCTGGGAGTCAAACCCAGGTCCTCTGGAAGAGCAGACAGTGCTCTTCGCTGTTGGCCTGAAATACGCTTTTAATCTAATCATTTTGTATTTAATGTATGTTACTAAGAAAAGTAGCAAACACTGCACTGTTGTCCTGAAATGGTAATAAAAATCACATGCAAATGTATGCATATGGTCCAAATGCTCGTGTGTGTGTGTGTGTGTGTGTGTGTGTGTGTGTGTGTGTGTGTGTGTGTCTGTCTGTCTGTCTGGTATTCAGATACACTTATTTCTAAAAGAGATCTTAGCTGATGTATTAGTCAGCATCCCTGCCTGGACAAATAGCCCAAAACTGTCAGTGACAGACATTTATTTCTCAATATGCTATTTTTAAGCCATATAAAGTATATTTGGATATTACTTGGGACATGTCTACATGATAGTAGCTAACTGAATATTGAGACATAAAATGGTTTTTCACAAGAGGAAATGCCCCAGATACACAGAGACCGGTGGTGCCACAGTCGGACCATGGTAGTTTGGGGATATAGAGATACATCAAAGCAAGGAGACAAGATCTTCCAGCCCCAGCTTCTGATGTCGTCTGTCCCCTACACACCCCAAGTTCTTGAGTAGAAGCAGTCTTTATGTACTCTACCGGGGCTCAGCATCGCATTCCCGACAGCCACTGAAGGGGCCAGGCAACTTCATGCCGGGACCACTGGGGTCTGCAGGATGCACAACCTCAGAAGACTTGGGAAGAAGATGGCAGACCCAAACTACCTGATAGAACAGAAGAGTTACACTATTTCTCCCTGTCCAAGAGGTGGGCACTGGAGCTACCCTACTTCTCTCTCTGAAGCAGGGTCTCGTGTAGCCCAGGCTGGACTTAAACTTGTTATAGCTAAGGACAACCTTGAACTTCTGACCTTCCTGCCTCTCTGAGTCCTGATGTTACAGGTGTTTACCACCACATCTGGATTATAAAGTATTGGGGATTAAACCCAGGGCTTCATACACTCTAGGCAAGCACTCCACCACAACCGAGCTGCATCCCCTATCCTTCCCTCCTGCTCTCTCTTTTGTCTCCCTCTCTCCCTCCTTCCCTCCCTCCCTACCTCCCTACCTACCTCCCCCTCCCTCCTTTCTGCACTTCCCCCTACCGGAAGAGGATGTCAACACCTGACTCATTCTAGTCAGATGCTCTACCTCAGAACATCCTAGCCCAGAAATCCATTTTGCTCATACACAAAGAGGAGCTCTGCAGAACTCTATCTGCTCTCCCTTCTTGGCACAGATTCTGCCCACAGGGCCTCCTCTGTGACCCAAGGGGCACATGGTAGGGCTGAGGCTCTGGGAGACTGGGTGAATGTCCCTTAGCTTCTTCTCAACCTGGCTCTTAGGTGTGTAGAGCCACCTACCCAGGAGACAGGTAGGGAACAGCCTTCCCAGACCCAGTTTTGTTTTTTTAAATCTCCCTTCCATCTGGTCAGAGAATTCTGATAAAGGGAGACTGGAGTGTAGTTCAGTTTTACTTTGAGCCATTTGACTAGGGTCTCACTTTTTAAAGGGCTTGTGGAAATAAAAAAATCATATAAAGTTTATTTTAATTTCACATATGTTACAAATAAAAGGAATCATTGTGGAAAAAAATACCCCAGTGGCCTGAGACGGTCTGATTATTGAAGACTTTTCCAGGACAGATCCACAGCTCCAACAGACAGAGGCCATCCTAGGTTCCTTCCGATGCGCTGGGAGTGAAGGGGCATGCAGCCGTGACACACCGAAGCGCAGGCTTTTGCTTTGTAAGACATTTTTATTGTTGAGGCAGGAGCTGTAGTATTTGTTGTTTCTTATTAAAAAGAAAAAGACCATTGCTCTAGAAAGAAAGAAAAAAACAAACATTTTCCAGATACCCATGATTCATCCACCAATGGCTTTAAAGAAGATCTGTTCCAAGACATTTATTGCATTTTTGGCTAAAACTGAAAAGAAACGAAAGTGGAAAAAATAATCAAAATTAATGATGGCCCTACACAGTCATGTGACTGTCCTAAAAGGGAAAGCTGTGTCCCTGTCTAAGCTGGGAAGAATTTATAGGCAGGCTGTGTTATTTTAAACCATTCCTCACAGCAACATCAAACTCGAGTTTCATACCTCCAGGGGCAAATTAGAGTCCATTTGACTAGTGACGTGATGTGCTGTTTCCCAAAGCGTGTTCCTGAGAGTCCCAGGAGCTGCCCCTCCAGCAGGGTCTATGGGGCTTAGAGTGAAAAAAAAAAGTGAGACATTGAGTCTTCTTCCCTGAGTTGGAGAGTCTTTACACTCCAGCAGCATCGTCAAATCGCTGACATGTATTAAAAGTGCCTTGCCCACCCATCTGTTAGCATCTGGGAAGACATTTCAGAAGGTACATTGGCAGGTATCTTGGGAAGCTCAGGATCAGGACTCAGAATCAAGACTGATAGGAATATGGTGCAGACACTTCTTCTGCAACTTCATGTGGCCCTCAGGTAAGCCACAGCTCCGTGCTGTGCTTCAGTTTCCCAGGTATATCACCTACCTGTAGTCACTAGGGTTGGTATCATGACTATTCATACCCCTAATTCCCTGTTAAAGAATGATACCCTTCTGCCCGTTGACCTGCTTGGCTGTGAAATAGACTACACCTCACATGAGTAAGTGGGACGTAAGCCGTAGGCATGCTGAAGTTCTACCAAGGAACATTATGGGCGTGCATTCTCTCGCTGTTTTCCAGGACGTGTTGCTTTGTTAGTTTGGGTTCTGTATGGGAAGATGTGAGAAACACAGCAGGAACCCCTCTGACACACATCTGCCCTTGTTGCTACTGAGTACACGGGGCTGTCTGCTGCTTGAGTCACGCTGACGGATCCACCAGCTCAGAGCCTTCCTGTTCTGACGTCTCAACATTCTGAAATACCTCTGCTCCTGCCCTGAATGGTCCTATCTGCTCTTCCCATCTTTGGCAGCCTCCTGCCCATGAGAGTTTTCCTTGACTTTCTTCATCAAAATATCCAGAGCAGAGGATTTTTACTCCCTACAAGTATGTGTGGGAAGGCTTGGGCTATCTGTGAAGTTCATAGCTGCTTGAGCCCAGAGTCTAGTGGTCTGGAGGCCTGAGAGGACTCTTAGGAAAGAACTCATTTAGAGATAGGTTCCAGTAGACATTGGACTGTGCTTTTGGGTTCCATCGTACAGTGGTGTCTGGAACTCTTCAGAATGAAGGTGGTGGAAGCCAGCGTGGAAGCTTTAAGGATTCTTGGGTGTGGGATATCCTTCAATGGCAGGGGCAGGACAGGTAAACATCAACGCACTGTGACTAAGGTGGGACATTCACCCTCAGTAAGACCAACCCAGAACAGCATGCATAGTGACACTGGTCTTTTACAAACTTCTCTTCAAGCCCGTCTGCAGCTTCGACCCAGCTACTCAAGAGACAGAGACAAAAGGACACCTGAGTCCAGGAATCCCAGGCCAGCCTGAGCAACACAGAGATCCCGTGTCCTAGAATAGAACAGTGTTTGGCCTGTGTGTAAGTCTGTGATGATGAAGCAATTCAAGAATGGAGAGTTATGAACTTCTGAAGCTTGTTTCTGTCATCACGATGTTGGAGATGAGGATGAGCCGCTTGGAGGGGGCTGCCATGGAAGCCATCTTCAGGCTCCCATAAGCCTGGAGGGTAAGTTATTGTCTTTCTAATGATACGAAATCATCTGCCATGCAGGCCAAACCTTTAGGCATCATAACATGACGTTGTCATCTACAGTCTGTGCTTGAGATCTGCACAATCAAGCTACACAATAAAAAAAATCACACAGAGAGACCTCACATTTTAAGTATATTAAGAGTTCCACGTTGAGCCTCATCCATAGTTATCCTGGGCATGGGTTGGACAGGCTTGCAACTCTAAGAATAGAGCGGGGAGGATTCAAGAGGCATTTTAAGCCTTCAATCATTCATGTGCCTGTACATCTAATAACAAACAACTACTTCTTTAAAATAATAGATAACACAGATAGTCCCATCTGGGAGACTAAAGGTCCCTTTGTTGCTCTGAGTGAAATCTGGGATTCCTGGCCTCCTGTTCATGCTTGAATGGTTTTTCCATCGATATTGGGGTGATTCCAGTGTCGAGTCCCTGGATCTTGGGACACAAAGAGGAAAAGTGTTTACGGAGCTGGCTGTATCGAAGCACAGACCAAACGCTGTGAGTGCCACTGCAGAGCTGTGACCTGTCCACGCTCTGAGTGCCACTGCCCAGCTGTGAGCTGTCCACGCTCTGAGTGCCACTGCCCAGCTGTGAGCTGTCCACACTCTGAGTGCCACTGCAGAGCTGTGACCTGTCCACGCTCTGAGTGCCACTGCAGAGCTGTGAGCTGTCCACACTCTGAGTGCCACTGCAGAGCTGTGAGCTGTCCACGCTCTGAGTGCCACTGCCTAGCTGTGAGCTGTCCACACTCTGAGTGCCACTGCAGAGCTGTGAGCTGTCCACGCTCTGAGTGCCACTGCAGAGCTGTGACCTGTCCACGCTCTGAGTGCCACTGCCTAGCTGTGAGCTGTCCACGTGCTGAGTCCCTCTCAGTGTATCTAGCAGCAGAGATCATGGCAGTCCCCGGCTGCTGCCTCAGTGTGCAACCCCCAGGAGCTCACAGGGGACAAACAGGAGCTGGATCACCCGGCCTACCTCGTCTGCCTTCTTCTCCCTGCTCTTTCTCTGTTCAATCAATTTCATCCATTTCATTTTTTTCTAATGTTCAGTCTGACCCAGAGCCTCTTGCTACCCAGGTTGGCTGTCAATCTTCCCTCTTCCTCTTAATACTGTGTTTGGGAGCATATTATTTGATTTTATTATAGGGTCATATATGAAGTTATGTTATTATTGGGATGTCCCTGGCAAAAGCTGTGTTGAACTGGATTGCCATCGTGACAGTATTAAGAAGTGGGACTTTAAGAAGGAGTGAAGCCAGGAGGGCTCTACTGTCCTCGTGGTCACAGAAATGAGTTAGTTATCATGGGAATGTCCTGACAGAAAGGCTGGATTAGGTCTCCTTCTGATCTCATGCCCTCTCTCTCCCTCCCCCTCGCCCTCTCCTCATCCCTCTTCCCATCCTCTTTTCCCCCTCTAGCAGTGGGATGCCTGCCACATTATGACACAGCAAGAAGCCCCACAAGAAATGCCAGAACCTTCATTTGGGAGTTTATAAAACATTAGTAGAGCTTTTATAAATTTGTTTTCCATGAGGGAACTGGATGGTCGGGCTGGGGGAGGGACAGAGTGGGAGAGCAATGAAAGAGATGCCTTGATAGAGGGAGACATCATGGGGCTAGGGAGAGACCTAGTGCTAGGGAAGTTCCCAGGAATCCACAAGGACAACCCCAGATTAGACTCTGGCAATAGTGGAGAGAGTGCCTGAACTGGTCTACTCCAGTAATAAGATCGGTGACTACCCTGTCATCAGAGAGCCTTCATCCAGTGACTGATGGAAGCAGACGCAGAGATCCACAGCCGAGCACCAGGCTGAGCTCTGGGAGTCCAGTCGAAGAAGGGAAGAGAGATTATATGAGCAGGGGGTGGGGAAGGTCAAGACCATGATGAGGAAGTCTACAGAGATGACTGACCCAAGCTCGTATGAACTCACGAACTTTACACCGACAGCTGTGGAATCTGCATGGGACTGGACTAGGCCCTCTGCATATATGAGACAGGTGTGTAGCTTGGTCTGTTTGAGGGGCTCCTGGCAGTGGGATCAGGATCTATCCCTGGTGCATGGGCTTTCTGGAGCCCATTACCTATGGTGGGACACCTTGCTCAGCTTTGAGGCAGGGTGAGGTGGGGGATAGGGGGTTGGGTGGTGGGGTGTAGGGAGTGAGGGGTGGCACTTGGTCCTGCCTCGACTGAATGTACTAGGCTTTGCTGACTCCCCATGGGAGCCCTTACCCTTTTGGAGGAGAGGATGGGGGAGTGGGGGGGGGGGGCCTGGGGGGAGCGGGAGGAGGGACGAGAGGGGGAATCTGCAGTTGGTATGTAAAATGAATAAAAAATTTCTTAAATAAATTTGTTTTCTTTATAAATACTCAACCTGTAATATTTTGTTACAGAAGCAGAAAAAAGACTAAGGCAAGTCTCATCCATATCAGATGGGGCATTTTTTTAGGGTAGGTTCTGAAATTTGCACTTTGGAGTTGAGGCCAAGTGCATCAGGATTCTGAGAACTATTGCAATGGAATAAATGTGCAGAAAAGCAGATGTGAACTTGGGGGTGGCAGAATGCTGCTATATGAGTGTTTGTGTCCCCTCCAGATCCAAATGTCATAACCAAGTCTACAAAGCAGTGGTGTTAAGAGAGATCATCTTTCTCTTTGGGAGATGATGAGGTACAGACAGGAATAATGACCTTGAGTCCCAAGGGAGCTATCATCTTCTCTGTCGTGAAGAAGACAGAAGACGCCATCTATAGGGAACAGACTCCAGGGGGCACTGATTCTTAGTGCCTTACTCCTGAACTTCTATGCCTCCAGAACTACGAGAAGTGAATGGATGCTGCTTACAAATTACTCAGGTTTAGGGTGTTTTGTTACAGCAGCAGATGTGAACTGAGACTTCTCCACAGGGAGATGTGTGCTGAGCTGCCCCAGGAGCTTGACACAAAGGGCACTATTTTTAGAGAGATGATGGCATGCTGTCCTACTTCATGATATTCTATGATTACTATATATTTATCTTTTTAATATATAAGCAAAGCCATCAATAAGAAAATAAAAGCCATCCTCTTTGGGGGAGCGAGGCCTGGGGGTTTATTTCCTTATCTGGAACAGCCTGGAGAAGCCTAATGTCCACACGTCTTCTTCCTTGGCCGTGTCCAGTGCAGGCTCACACGCCCTCACAGAGTGGGAATAGTTTGAATCCTGTTTTGCCCTCAGCACCAGGCGGCCAGGTGCCTGAGGGTCAGGGCCTTCTTTGCAGTCCCTGGTGTGGCATTCTTCCTCAAACACGGGCTGTTTGGCTTTGTCGAGACAGGAACTAAGTCAACAGGAAATCTGGCCTGGGCATATCCTATCAAACAGGCAAAGGGCAACAGATTCTCCCAACACACAAGGTCTCACTGCGTCTCCTCCCACCAGAAGCCTCACCCAGGGTGTCCCAGGACCCTGCGGGTACAGGGTGCTCTAGGCTCCAGCAGGCACAGGGTAGCCCTCTTTTCTTAAGAAAAGTCAATGTCAGGGACATGCTTGGAGTAGCAAAGGTTGGGAATGACACCATCCTCCTCACTAACCAGCTGGCCAAGGGCCTTACCACGTATACCTGCAACCAGAGGAGGGAGAAGATGGACTGGGCAGCATCCCAGCTGGGCAGCGGGATGCTCCCCTCCCTCGTTCTCTGGTCCGTGCATGGAGGAGAGTCACTTGAGGAGGTAGACTGGCTCACCAGGTCATGACTCAGTCAGTACTCCAGGCCACACACTATCACAAGGTACCACCAAAACCTGACCCCACCAGAGAATGCATAAATTCCTCTCTGCTTGGCAGAGAGTCAAGAGAGTTTTTATAAAAACACAAACAAGGGATTGGCATTTGAATGTTTCAATAAATCACAGGAATGTGGGATTTCAGGTGACCCACAGAAGGAAAAAATTGGAAAGTAATGTGCTTCAATGTTGAAGGAAATGAGAAGAATTAGAGTCACGGATGGAGGCATCCCAGGACGGGTCTGAGCAGGAGACTCTCCATGCCACGCAAGGATGAGGATGGCAGAGTTTATCTAAATCATCAGGACTATTTAGCTTTGCCCATGTCAAAAAATTCTTCTGTGTAATTTACAGGATGACATCAGATTTCCTTGTGATTAGGCAAAAATGAAAACACTACATATTGGCTATGATTTTTAAGGTCAAAAGAAAAATTTTGGACATATACTTAACTGTATTCATTTATTAGAAACGTCTGTTTATTGTAAAAAAAAAAAGGTAATCTTCATGAATAAGTCGCTGTATAATAAGGATTCCAATGTTTTCTATTTATAGAAGGGCATCTTTAACCAAGAAAGAAGTTGAATCGGCTTTTCATGGTTGTATATTTAAGCTAGCTGCCTCCAACTCTTCCTGGAACATGGCAGACCATAATAAATAATACACATCTTAAAGCCAAATCTGGAAAGTATCACAGTAAGTCTGCTGGGAAGGATCTGGGCTGCCATGGGTGTTTGACAGAGAGCCTAGGAACACTATGTTTTCGAGACTTGTGTGTGTGTGTGTGTGTGTGTGTGTGTGTGTTTTAAAGCCAGGGTAAGATGCACATGTCTCACCCAGCATTTGCTTTCTGTGTTTCCAGAGAGTTGTTTCTATCTCTCTGATTTCCATTAAGATCTGCTGGTGTATGGAGAACTCCAAAGCTGCAGACTGGGAGACGGCTCTGCTGGTCACGGGCTTTCCTTGCAAACACAAGGACCCGTTTGATCCCTAGAACTCATGTGTAAAGGAGAGATGACTCAGTGGTTATGAACATGTACTGCTCTTGTAGAGGAGTTGAGCTCAGTCCCTGGTACCTAGCTTAGGTGGGTCACAACTTCCTGTAGTTCTACCTCAGGGCATCTGATGCCCTCTTTTGACCTCTGTGTGCACCTGCACTCACAAGCACATACCCACACAGAGACACATATACATAATTAAAAATAAATCTTTGTTTGCTTGTCTAAAGCTGAGTACAGCCACACACACACACAATCCCGGTACTGAGAAAGCAGAGACAGCCAGGTCCCTGGAGCTCACTGGACGGCCAGCCTTGCCTGCTCCGTCAGCTCCAGGACAGCAAGGGACCGCCTCCAATAAAGAAAATGGTGGGCGATGCCTGAGGGAAAACACCCAAGGCTGTCTTCCAGACCCCAACACATGTGCATGCCTGCACACAGAAAGGAAGAAAACCACAAAGCCGGCTTGCTGATAAGGGAGCCCCAGGGGTACAGCTGTGTGGGATTATGAGTCCAACGTGGTAAAAACCCCTTCTCTTGAGAATAAAGCCTTCCCTGCATTGGGCCCCCTTCCACCAGACGGTGGCTCCTCTAATGTGCTTCCAGGCTATTCAGGAACCCTTTTACCTGCCTCATGGTGAACTCCAATGACAGATAGCCAGACTCATCTGGTTCTGCATTGCTGAACGACAGCCTCACGGAGCTCCAGAGATCAGTGGTGGAGGGGACGCCGTGTGTCAGTCACAATGCAGAATGAAGAAAGGGGTAAGGTTTGTGTACCAGCCAAGGCGCACTGCTGGAAAGCCAGCCACTGAACAGGGCTTATGACGAGTAATGGGAGGGGGAAGTTTTGTCCTGACCAATTACAGTGCCTGTGAGAAGGAGCGAATCCATGGAGACTTGCACAGAACTTCGTCTGGAGCCTATGCCAATGTGACAAAGATGCACTTTGGGTGTCCTGGGTTGGAACTCAGGGCCCAGTGCTGGGCAAACGCTCTACTATAGTGGATCCCCAGCCCCAGAACAGGCATGCACGTATGGATGTGTGCACGCTTATACAAACCTATGTGTGTGTGTATACACACTTACACGTGTCTGTGTGTGTGTCTGTTGTGTGTGTGTCTGTGGAAGCCAGGGGCTAACGTCTATGTCCTCCTTTCTCCCTCTCCACATTGTTTTTGAGACTGTCTCTCACTTAACCTGTAACTTGTTATTTTGGATAGACTGGCCAGTCAGCAAGCCCTAGGGACCCTCCTGTCTGCTCCCTCCCCAGAGGTGAGGGTCTAGATCTGTGTCACTGTGTCTGGGTTTTAAGTGGGCGCTGGGGATCGAACCCAGGTCCCCACCAAGCACTTAGTCCACTGAGGCATCTCCCCAGCTCACAGCACCCTTCATACCCACGAAGGAGGCAATTAAGTTGGTACCTTAAGGCTCACAATTAGTGATGGGTCTGGAAACACTAAAAAGCGGACACAGCCTTTGGTGTGGAGTGGATCCACTGTCTTCTTCAGATTTAGAAACACTAATAAAGAAAAATTATGTAGCGCCGAATGTTTAAACCACGTGATCCCAGCTCTCACTAACGTTTCCTGTCAGGAAACCCCAGAGAATTGTCAAATATAAATAAAATCCAGGGAAGGTGAACTAGAGAGAAAGTTATTGAGGAGGTGGGATACTGTAAGAGCTACTTACGTGGCAGCCAGGAATGCTGGGCTGACAGATGTAGCTAATTCTGAAAGAATAATTTCCTATTGAATAACAAGCAAAAGGTGTTCGAAAGAGAGAAGGTGACGTTTTCCCTCTGCAAGTCACAGTTTTTGGGGGGGTGTTGCATAAATACTGATTAAAAGCAACCCATGGCCTCACTTCACTCTGGCATTTGAAGCATACAGCCCATAGTGAGGCTCTCCCTTACCTGTGTATTTCAGAGGTCACACACTCCCAGGCACCTCTGCTGTATGCATGGGCAAACCAAGAATTTAGGTAATTGCATTATTTTTATTCAAAAGGAGAGCCTGCTGGTTAATTTGGCACTTGGTTTGGCTTTGACTTTTGTGGCAGCTTGTGTTTACTCTACACAGAGCTCGGGCATCCCTTAAGGCCAGATTCTGCAAACCCAACAATTTTCCTGCAGGAGGAACCCTGCAGAAACAGCTCCCATGGGTCTTCCTGCATCTTCCTGAAGGGCAGTTCATGGCAAATGGCTAGTGGAGAGGGCTTCTTAAAAAACACTAAAGTAACATTATTCAATGAATGTGGACTTGAAAATGCCATAGTGAAACCCGTTATCTTGCATATTAACTAAAATCTAATAAGCGAATAATAACAAGTCATTGTGGTTGCAGTGTTCCAATTATCTATCTATCTATCTATCTATCTATCTATCTATCTATCTATCTATCTATCTATCTATCTGTGGTTGCTGCCTAACAAACCACACTGATATTTTGTGGCTCAAAACCACCACCATTTTATTACAGCCGCTGATTTGTGAGTCATGAACTTGGGTTATGCTTGTATGTTTATCATTCTCATTACAAAGTCCCCGAGGCCAGATAATAGAAAGCAAAGAGGCTCATTTAGCTCATGGTTCTGCAGGCTGAAGGTCCAGCCTTGGGTGGTCCCACTGGCTACCTATCATGGCTAATGGCATCCCAGCAAGAGTGACAGGGTGATTGTATAACAAGGCAGTGAGCCCAAGGGACTGGAAGGGGCTAGTACTGTTCTTTGATAGGAGCGTCTCATGAGAAGTAACCAGGGTCCCAAGAGAACTATTTAATGCAAGAGCAACTTCGCAACCATGGTTGGTGGCAAGGCCTATGACCTTGTTTGACCACTACCAAAAGACATAAAGTGGCACACAGTAGCAAGTTACTATTATATCCCCACTAAGGTCAGAATGACTTTGAAGACACACATCTTACTCTCTCACTTAAAACCCTGTAGCCGGTTTCCACTGTCTAAAGATAAAGCCATGTTCTCTGCAACAGAAAGGGCAAATGGGTTGACCACAGGTTAACATGGATCTTCCCAAGGACCCCCCTCCTGCCAAGGACCCCCCTCCTGCCAAGGACCCCCTTCCTGCCAAGGACCCCCTTCCTGCCAAGGACCGCCTTCCTGCCAAGGACCCCCTCCTGCACAGAGCCTTCCCCGGGGACCACTCCTCTTACCCCTCAAGCCTTCACCTCTGCTAGTGCTGCCCCTGTGGAGGCCTCTGCTTCATGGCCCCTTTCTTCAGGAAGACATCCCAGGTACCTCTGGCCAGTTAGCTGCCCCGTGACATAGGCTCTAGAGCTCTGGAGCCCCTGCTCACACTGAAAGTTCTGTGTCCTGCTCGGAAGCTCCCAGAGAGGCTACGTCACCAGCACCCAGACTGCAGCTTGCACACGAATCTTTCAGTGTACACATAAGTGACTAATGTGTCCAAGACATAACCCAGAAGACTTAGCTCAGTTGTCAGAACCGAGTGACTGGAAAACTAACTGACCTATGAGCACTCCTGCAGATAGGGGCTTTGGTTCCTCTGATTCGAAGTGTTGGGCAAGCCTGAAGGAGACTTTTTCCTACCCTCTTGAGAAAAGTCTTGAGAGGGTATTAGCAACTCCTTTGCTAGCCACTGGGCTGATTGTAAAGGCATGACCTAGTTAGGGTCCAAAGAGCATAGAGGGAATATTCTGGGGCCTCTAGGAAATATGACCTTTCCCTAATAAAAGACAGACATTGGATGACCAACATGCTCTTATTTGCTTGGAACTTTCAAAACAAACAACAAAACAAAATAAAAAACAAAAATGAAAAACCCTCCTAGGGTTGGGCAAGAGGGATGTTTGGCCACGTAAGGCGCAGCCGAGCCTTTCTGCAGCTGCGGCAGCGGCTCCTGACCACCAGGTGTCGCTCTCAAGAGTGAGCCTCTAACTGGTAAAGAATGCCCAAGAAGAACAAGAACCCTCAGCAATGCCGATCCGCCACACACTCTGGAATTCTCTCCTGACATTTTGTTCCGTGACGCAATTAGTGGATCCTTTCTGCGGCTTAAGGTCGTAGCGAATCTGCCATTCCGGATGATTTAAAGAAGGCTTGGGTGATGCAGGTCAACATAAGTGGTGGGATGGAGCTGGAGAGATAGCCCGGTGGTTAGAGCATGTGCTACACCGACAGAGGATCCAGATTCAGTTCCCAGCACCCACACGGCAGCTCCCAACTGCCTGTCACTCCAGCTCCAGGGAATCCGACACCCTCTTCTGACCTCCAAGGGCACTGTACTCAAATGCTGCATAGACACCCATGCAAACAAACACTCCTATACGTAAAGTAAGTAAATCTGAAGCTTTCTAAGTGATGGAAGAGCAGTTACACATAAATAGTGCAGAGGTGACATCTTTAAGCCCTGCACATTTTGCACACGCGGTGGCCAACAATGGCACCCTGGGATCCGGTCTGAGGCTGGGAACAACGGGAACACCTTGCTGTCAAGGGTGCTGCCTGCACACCATCTGTTCAAACACTGTCAAACAGAGATATCCTGTGTTGAAAAAAAAAAAAGACCAAACGCAATTAAACCGCAAGTCTTACCTGCTGGGGCAGGCAGGGCCATTATTTGAGAGTTTCCACTAAGTAAATACGCTTTCTCGTTTCGCTCCTGTGGCCTTGTGTGCGCCGCGCATGGCAAGTGGGTGCAGGTGCGCTGTTCTCTTCCTCATGTTTTTCACGCCCCAATAGAGGCGTGTGTGGTTTGGCTCCGTTAAAAAATTCTCCACCCTTCTCCATAGGCTTAGAAACAAAGGTGCTCCCTTTACACGTCTCTCATCAGCCTTTCATCCAGGGCCTTCCTGTACCGAGGATTGACGGAGGGCTGGGGATTTCAAAGGGAGGCCTCCATGCAGACTGGCTCCCGAAATGCACAGACCTCCCGACTTCCCTTTGCAGTCACGGGGTGGGAGCCGGGAACCTTCTGGCTCCCCGCCGAGTGAGAAGTCTCCTGCAGTTCTCCATTTCCCTTGGGTAGTATTGGAGTTACCTGGCACTGAATAGTCGGGGGAGACAGCAAATCACGCGCAAACTAGCCAGACCAGTTGTACTTGGCACAGGCGTATATCAGGACAGAGTTCAATCCTGATGCCAGTGACATTTGGGGTTGGAGAATGTTTTCTTGTGGGGGGCTGATCTGTGAGGATGTTTGTGGGCATCTTTGGACTGTCCTCACTAAATCAGAAACAGCCCTCCCTACCCCAGCACTGGTGGAATTAGCATGTTCCCATATGTTGCCAAATGCTGCCTGGGGTGAAATCACTCCTGGTTAAGAGCCTTGTATTTTGGGGCAAGTCATGACATAGACATTATGACATTTGTCCAAGTTCACTGGCTTCGTTTTAGAGCAGAGAGGCTGCCATTAGGGAGAGAGGTGGCCAGGATGCCTGTTTGGTAAAATGTTGGGCGAATGTGGCAGAAAGGAAGAGAGAGAGAAAGGCCAGTTTGGGAACCTTCCGCCATGGTCGCCAACCCAAATGCTTTGTCTGCATCTGATTTTCAAAGGCCCCTTCCGAGGGGCTGTCCCCAGGACTGTGTGGAAAAGGGATCAGACACAGGCAGTTTCATTCCATACCATGGAAGCTTCTTGTTACACAGGTCTGGAGGTTTGGGGGTGCTTCAGTCTCAACAGCATGAGGAGTCACGTGGATGGTCTGGGAAGGAGAGCATAGACATCTAGCCTGGCTTCAAAAGGGAATGCTAGTGGGCATGTGGCAGATCTGTAACCCCAGCACCCAGGAGGCAGAGGCAGCAACAGCCCTTCAAGTTCAAGGCCAGGTCTACATATAGGGTTCCAGACTAACCAGGTCTACATTAAAGAGTTCCAGGCTAGCCAAAGCTACACAGAGAGTTCCAGGCTAGCCAAAGCTACATAGAGAGTTCCAGGCTAGCCAAAGCTACATAGAGAGTTCCGGGCTAGCCAGGACTACACAGAGATTTCCAGGCTAGCCAGAGCTACATAGAGAATTCCAAACTAGCCAGGGCTACTAGAGAATTCCAGACTAGCCAGGGCTACCAGAGAGCACCAGAATAGTCAGGGGCTACATAATCAGACCCTTTCTAAAAATAAAAAGAAGTAAATAAATAAGTAACAGAATATGAATTCCAGTGGTGTAAATGGTGTCTAATTAACTTAGCCATCGGGTGCATGTGGATCCTGTCTGGGCGTAGGATGACTTCCTGTGCAGAGCCAAGCCAAAGAAGGAAGTTCCATCCCCAGAGTGTTCACAGTTTGGCTAGGGAGCCAGGACAAGATCCCAGGGCAGAAGGTGAACTGTAAACCCAACCAAGTGCTGGAGGAGGTGGGGGAGAGGTGGGGGAGAGGAGCCCCTGGAGATGAGTGGAGCTGTGCCCTGCAGTGGGAGAGCAGGAGTTGACGGAGGACATCCAGAGGGCTGGCAAAGCTGAGGTACAGAGCGACGTCCCTCTGTCCTCTTCAAATATAGTGGCCAAGCTGGACAGAGCAGGACATCCGACTGGGGAAGAATAGAAATGGGAGATTGAACCAGGCCTCAAGGTCAAGGAAGAAATCATGGCCCAGTTTCCGGTTTGCAGTTTCAGCCCAGGATCAAGGGTTTATGAATTCCAGTCCCCAGAGGTCCAGGCCCGAGCAGAGTTCCCACCAGCCTCTGTCCCCAGCCCCTGCCTCTGTCCTTCTCACAGCACTCCCAAGCTCCCTGTGTTTTAACAGCAGTAAACAAAACACCCCTCCATAAAGACCACGTGGAGGACCTGCGTGCTTTTGGGGCTTCTGGGCATCATACCCCATGTATCCCAGGTAAACCAGGCCACTTCAGACGTGCACACTGCACAGAAGTGGGAAGTCAAGTCATTAACGAGAGAAGGTAATTGATGCAGATAACCAGAACAACAGGCCCAAAGGCCCTCTGTTTCCTGAGCACAGGCATTTCTGCTGGATTCATCTGGAGAGACACAGACTCTAGCATTATGGGGTGGAGGCAGAGGGATGCAGAAGTGGATGAAGGCGATAATATGACTCTGGGGACCCAGAGCTGGGGTCTGCAGCCTGGAGGGCTGGGAGGCAAGCTTGAAGGCAGCCCTTGTCCAGGTGTTATGTTGGGAAAGTATCTGGAAGGTGCTGCCTCTGTTCCTCTGGGACCCTTCTGTGTACAGGCTATGGAAGCCAGGCCAGTGCCTCCTCTGGCCTCTGGGGATGCCTGAGCTAGCATGGGTGCAAGGCCTGGAAATGCGGCTTCTGCTGGAGGTGCAATCTAATACCTGTTCAGCATCACCACCAGGGTCCGACCATCTCCTCCACAACCATGCAGGTAGAGCTTCCTGTCTGGGAAGGGAGTCCATGTTCACCTAGAGCATGGGGCCTTGGTCATGTTTACTGTGGAAGGCTGTATTAATTACTTCTCTGTTGTTAAAAAAAAAAAAAAGCAACCACCATGACCAAAGCAGCTGACTCATTTTGACTTATATTTCCAGAGAGTTAGAGTCAATAATGGCAGAGAGGGCATAGCAGCAGGATCAGGAAGATGAGAGTCACAGCTTGAACTGCAAGCATGAAACAGAGAGAGAGAGAGAGAGAGAGAGAGAGAGAGAGAGAGAGAGAGAGAGAGAGAGCACATCCAACTAGAAATGTGAGGAGGCTTTTTATCCCAAAGCCCACCCCCAGTGACATACTTTTTACAGCAAGACCACACCTCCTAAACTTCTCCAAACAGTGCCACCAAGGATCAAATGTTTAAATGCCTGAAACTATGGGGGACATTTCTCATTGAAACCATCACAGATACCTTCCGGGAGCAAAAGGTTTCCTTGTCGAGGTCTCTTCCTTCAAAGTACAGTTTTAGGTCCACGTGAAGACGACGTCCTACAGGCAGGGATGTGAAAGCTGGGATCCATGGTGTTACGGGGCTTTTGTCTCTGGAGAGTCAGCCAGTTCCCCAGAGCATAGCCTGGACTACATCAGGAGTGAGGACAGGACCATGCCTCACCAAGAAGGGGAGCACCCTCAGAGGAGGGCTGGAATCGTTTGTGGTCAAAGGGGATCAGGGAGAGCACCTGGAATGGTGAGGGGTGGCTGGAAGGGAGGAGGAGGTGGACATGAGACCATTTTTCATCTTCAAGTCTGTACTGCCTGGTTTAGTGTGTGAACTTGACACAAGCTGGAGTCATCCGAGGAAGGAGCCTCGGTTGAGGAAATGCCTCCATGAGACCCAGCTGTAAGGCATCTTCTCAATTAGTGACTGATGGGGGAGGGCCCAGCCCATGGTGGGTGGTGCCATCCCTGGGCGGGTGGTCCTGGGTTCCATAAGAAAGCAGGCTGAGCAAACCTTGGGGAGCAAGCCAGTAAGCAGCACCCCTCCATGGCCTTGGCATCAGCTCCTGCCTCCAGGATCCTGCCCTGTTTGAGTTCCTGTCCTGACTTCCTTCAGTGATGAACAGCAATGCTGAAGTATAAGTCAAATAAACCCTTTCCTCCCCAACTTGCTTTATGGTCATGGTGTTTTGTTGCAGCAATGGAAACTGTAATTAAGACAAATTGGTACCAATGAAGTTGGATGTTGCTCTGACAGACCTGATCATGTTTTGGGGAGGATTGTGGAAGCACTTTGGAACTTTAGGCTAGGAAAGCCACTGAATGTTGAGAGCTCAGTGGAATATTCTTTAGAAGCTTGGAAGATAAGAATGTTGAGAGCAGTGAAGACAATAGAGGCCTGGCTTGGAAAGTTTTAGAAGGAAACTTTTTTTTTTTTTTTTTTTTTTTTTTTTTGGTTTTTCGAGACAGGGTTTCTCTGTGTAGCTTTGCGCCTTTCCTGGAACTCACTTGGTAGCCCAGGCTGGCCTCGAACTCACAGAGATCCGCCGGCCTCTGCCTCCCGAGTGCTGGGATTAAAGGCGTGCGCCACCACCGCCCGGCAGAAAGAAACTTTATTGGGGCCAATTGTTACTTTGAATTAAGATTCTGTGGTTCTGGTTAGCTGGGGCTGAAGAATCAGCTGTGATTAGCAAGATACCATGTGGTGATATTTTATTTGTGCTGAAGTGTGATATTTTATTTGTATATTAATAAATAAAGTTTGCCTGGAGATCAGAGGTCATAACGAGCCATAAAACAGGAGTCAGGTGGTGGTAGCACATGACCTTATTCCAATCACAGGGCAGGCAGAGTCTCGGTGTGGTCAAGGACACAGCCAAGCATGGTGATACACGCCTTGAATCCCAGTACCAACCATAGAGACCTGGAGGTCTGTATAGACAGGCAGTGATAAGGAAGTCATGTGGCTGGGCTTATGGCCAATGAGAAGGCAGAACAGGAAAACAATAAAAGTGCAGGTTAGACAGGTAGAAGCTCTCTCTCTCTTGGGAAGCGACGGCGAGGTGGTAAGCTGAGGCCAGTCGTGGCTATTCACTATTTCTCTGATCTCCTTGACTATTACCCCTGTATTTGGCTCTGTGTTTCTTATTTAATAAGACTGTTTAGAAATTCGTCGACAATACCAGAACTACTAAAGTGAAATTTTGCTTTGCTGGGATACTTGATGCTAGTTAGCTAGAGCTAAGAAATTAGCAGTGATTAAGAAGACACCAGCATTAGCCGGGCGGTGGTGGCGCACGCCTTTAGTCCCAGCACTCGGGAGGTAGAGATAGGCGGATCTCTGTGAGTTCGAGGCCAGCCTGGTCTACAGAGCGAGTTCCAGGATAGCCAGGGCTATAGTGCAGAGATTATAGGCATGCACTGCCATCCCCATTTTTTAAAAATTATTATTTTGTTTATTTTTTTTGTTTTGTTTTTCGAGACAAGGTTTCTCTGTGTAGCCCTGGCTGTCCTGGAACTTGCTCTGTAGACCAGGCTATCCTGGAACTTGCTCTGTAGACCAGGCTGTCTTGGAACTCACAGAGATCCGCCTGCCTCTGCCTCCCGAGTGCTGGGAACACACCCAGTTTTAATCAGCGTTGGGGACTGAACTCAGCTTCATGCACGATACAGATGGGTATTTTACCCACCAGATTATAGTCTAGCCCCAAGTGCTTTAAACCAGTCCTGCACTAAGGAGTCAGGGCATCTAGAAAAGATTGGAAGTACACCCTGCTCCTACAGAAGCATGTGTGTCATATGGGCCCCTCCTGTGCCTCAGATTCTCACACACAGTGTCCTGGCTCTGCCACAATTTCCAGGAATGGGATGGGCAAAAGTGTCACACTGATTTATAGGACAATGATCCTGATAATGAGGATAGTTGGAAGGCTGATGGGCCTGATGTAGGACATTGTCTCCATACTCTAGCGTCCTCCTAGGAAGGTGGGAGTAATGGAGGGCACCCCTGCTGAGGCTGAGATGGGAGAGACAAGATTCTGGAACCACAAGTCTAATTCTTAGCTAAAGGTATGTTCTTATTTGTACAGAGCTTCCCCAAATGAGCTTTCACTAAAACTCAGGGTTAATGTCTTTGGGAGGTAGGGGTGGGGGGTGGGGGGGTCAACCCACAGTCTGTCACAAAATGTTCTCTCCGACAACAGAAGAGAAGACATTGGCCTGGCAGCTGCTGTCTGCTCAGTCACTGGGGTGGCATGCTCACAAATGAGATCCTGTCCTTAGAGACACTGAACCCCCAGTGGGGTGGAGGGCTTAGGAGGAGGGTCCCTACAATGATCAGATCTAAAGTTACATTTTGAGGTGGGAAGAGCAGGGTGGGGAAGGAAGCTAACCAATAGTCATTCCCAGCTGAGCCATCTGCTCACCAACACACAGGACAGGACAATTTCAACCTCCGTTTCCCTGTGGGGTAAGACCCTATCTTAGCTAGGGTTTCTATTGCTGTGAAGAGACATCATGACCACGGTAACTCTTATAAGAAAAATATTTCATTGAGGTGGCTCGCTTATAGTTTCAGAGGTTCAGTCCATTATCATCATAGCAGGGAGCATGGTGGCGTGCAGGCAGACGTGGTGCTGGAGGAGTAGCTAGCTGAGAGTCCTATATCTTGCAGGCAACAGGAAGTTGACTGACACACTGGGCGGTTTCCTAAGCATAGGAAACCCAAAAGCCCGCCCCCACAGTGACACACTTCCTCCAACAAGGCTGTACCCACATCTCCTAACAGTGCCACTCCCTATGAAATTAAGGGATTTTAACATTCAAACTACCACATTCCGCTACCTGGCCTCCATAAGCTTGGAACAATATCGTAACGCAAAATGCATTTAGTTCAACTTCAAAAGTCCCCATAGTCTATCACAGTCTCAACAATGTTTTAAAATCCAAAGTTCAAAGTCTCTTCTGAGATTCATGTAATCTCTTAGCTGTAATCCCCTATTAAAAAAAAAAAAGATCACATACTTCCAACATATAACGGCACAGGATATACATTACCATTCCAAAACGTAGGGAAGGGAGCACAGTGAGGAAATACTGGACCAAAGCAAGACCAAAAACCAGCTGGGCAAACTCTAAACTCTGCATCTCCATGTCTGATGTCAAAACGTTCCTCAGACCTCCAGCTCCTTTCAGCTTTGTTGACTGAAGCACACTTCTTTCTCTTGGGCTGGTTCCACTCCCGGTTAGCAGCTCTCCTTGGCAGGTATCCCACCGCTCTACCATCTTCAACATCTCCAACATCTTGGGTTCTCCAAGGCAATCCAGGCTTCAACTCCACAGCTTCCTGCAACGGCCTCTCTGGGCCTCCATTCACGGACCCCCGACACATGCCTGGTCTCAGCAGCTTTCCTCAGTCTCAGAGGCAAATTCCATAGCCCCTTTCTTCTCTCCTCAACTCTGAAGCCAGAACCACGTGACTGACGCTGCCAAGTTCTGCTGTTTACTGGGGCTGGAACATGGTCCAGAACATGGCCCCCTTGTTCAATTACATTTTCACTAGCTTTCTGTCCTTCACTGCTTGGCTGTCCTGAAACTGGATCTCTAGACCAGGCTGGCCTCAAGCTCAGAGATCTGCCAGCCTCTGCCTTCCCAGTGCTGGGATTAAAGACGTGCACACCACATCTGGCTCTAAGCTTTTCTTTAGTTCCTTTCCATAGCTGGAAACTTAGCTGGGTGGGATCTTGTCCTGAGGTCCACTCCCTGTATTCCATGTCTTAACTGTTTATTTCCTTGAACACAGGACTTAGCTCTATTCCACTTCCTGGTGCTCTTTTCCTCCTCAAAAATTTACGTTTTGTAATTTACCCTGCTCAGCTTGCTCCTTTTCATTATAAATCTTCATTAGAGTTACCACTAATAAGCACAGGACAGAATCTATACTAGGCTGTTTTGAGATTTCCTCTGTGCTAATATTCTGACCAGCCCCTTGGACACCAATGTTTATATTCTGACCTGCCCCTTGGACACCAATGTTTATATTTTGACCCGCCCCTTGGCACCGCCCTGCATCCTGATACAAAAGCCTCATTTTGGGGAAAGGCCCCTCCCCTTCCTCTCTCTCTTCTGCTTTTTCTTCCATGAGGTGTGCACCCCTCGATCCCTCTATATATATATTTTCCTCTCTCTTTCTCTCTCCTCTCCCTCTTCCCTAGCTTCTCTTAGTCTCTCTGTTATAATAAACCATCTCCTCACAGATGCAGCATCTGGGTCGTGAATGCCTGTCCACCACCACCATCCTGCCACCAGGCCTGCATGGTCCACCGCTGCATCTGCCCAGCATGCCAGCATGTTTCCCTGAACACACGGGATACCCTTGGGTCCTCTGTGCAAATTCATAACACTCTGTCAAAGGAATTAATCCAAAACTCTTCACTTTAACCTCAGGCAGCCTCTTTGGACAAGGTCAAAAAGCAGCCACATTCTTCATCGAAGTATCCCAAGACCAGTCTCTGGGCTACAATACTTACATCCTCTCCTCTGAAGCCCCTTGACCCCCACAGTTCACCAAATCACATTCAGCACCACTGTCTCCCATGCTCCAGCTAGTCCGACCCATTAATCAGTGCTTAAAGCATTCCACTGCTTTCCTAACCCAAAGTACCAAAGTCCATATTACTCCAAACAAAAACATGGTCAGGCCTATCACAGCAATACCTTAGTTCTTGGTACCAATTTCTGTCTTCGTTACAGATTCCATTGCTGTGAAAAGACACCATGACCACGGCAACTCTTATAAGGAAAACATTTAATTGAGAGGGCTTGCTTATAGTTTTTTATCCAGTCCATTATCGTCCTGACAGGGAGCATGGAGGTGTACAGCTAGATATGCTGCTGGAGTTGAGAGGGCCACACCTTGACCAGAAGGGCAGCAGGAAGTAGATCGTTACACTAGGTGGTATCCTGATCATGGGAAACCTCAAAGCCCACACCCACAGTGACATACTTCCTCCAACAAAGCCACACCTCCTACTAGTGCCACTCCCTATGAGATTATGGGGACAATTACATTCAAACCACCACAAGCCCCTTCACTGACTTTTAGGAATCCAGTGGAGTCACCCAGTTTTCCCCTCTGAGGAAATCTGCCTCTGCAGGCCTCAGACACCTCGGGGGGTGGTGAAGGGAGGGCTTGGGCATCTTCACAAGACTCCCTGCTGTGCTGTGTGGAGGCAGCTCAGCTACCCCACGACTTTGCTAACTTGCTGCAAGCTAGTTGTTGAGTTGTTATTTCAAAAGTTGAGATGCATAAGCTTACAATTAGATAAATCATATTATCTAAAATGTAATAAATATTCTAAACTGATTGCTTTCTAATTATTTTAGTGTCTTTGACTTCCCGATAGTTTTACTGTATTTAATCCCTACGTATTATTATGGTTTGAATGTGAACTATCTCCCCACCGCCTAGTCGAGAGTGTGTGTCTGTCTGTCTGTCTGTGTGTCTATATGTCTCTGTGTGTCTATATATCTGTGTGTTATGTGTCTGTGTGTGCCTCTCTTTGTGTCTGTGTCTCACTGTCTGTATCCGTGTGTATGTGTGTGTCTATGTGTCTGTGTCTGTCTCTCTGTCTGTGTGTCTGTTGATCTCTGTATGTTTGTGTCTATGTGTATATCTGTGTCTCTTTGTGTGTCAGTCTGTCTGTCTGTGTCTCTCTGTGTGTCTGTGTCTGTCTGTCTGTGTCTGTGTGTCTCTTTGTGTGTCAGTCTGTCTGTGTCTGTCTGTGTCTCTCTGTGTGTCTGTGTGTCTCTCTGTCTGTGCATGTGTCTGTGTGTGCACACTTGGTCTCCACTGCTGGTGCTGTCACGAGAGGCTGTAGAGCCTTGAGCCTGAGGTCTAGCTGGTGGAAGCGGGCCACTCTGGACAAGCTTTAGAGGCTTATAATGCAGCCCCACTTCCAGTTCCACTTTTTTCTTCCTGATCCACAAGATGTCAGGATCTGTGGCCTCACTCCTGCCACTAAAGACAGAGCTGCCCGCAGCCACGCCCTCCTCACTCCTCCGTGGCGGACTGGAACACCTGAAACGGAGCCAACATTGCTCTCCCTCCTATTTGGCCACTTCTTCAAAAGTGATGACTAGGTTACAGAGTGGGGTGGCATATGCCATAAAGGTGTGGCATTGTGCCCCTCCACCCAGTTCCACATTCAGGGACAGGTTGGTAGCTTGAAATCCAATACAGTGGGAAGATTTACACCACAGAAACTGGCAGATGCCAAAACACAATGTCCCCAGTGTGTGGTGCTCGCTTAATTCACAAGGATGTCCATGAACTCAGCATTTTAAATACTGATCTGGCGTTCAGACCCCTGCTTTCTCACTGCTGAGATGCCGTGCCTCCTGGGGATCAGCTCTCCATGGCCACAGGTGTCTTCCCCCCACCACACACACACACACACATTGCCTTAAAGGATGGCCTGTTTACGTGGCACTCCCCAGGCAGGCGCTGAAGAAGCAGGTGTGTTTGTGCAGGACGTGAAGGTGTCCCTAAGATAAACAGTCTGATACAATCTTTTCTTCTCTCCTCATTCTCCTGTTACTCTTATTGACCTGGGTGTTCCCACGGGCACAGGTGGGCTGGCTGTACAGCCTGCAAACACGTAATTACAGAGGCTATTATCCCGAAGAGACTCCATGGCAAGGGACGAAGTGTAATGGGGGGGAGTGGGGGGGGTGGCTACTGCTGCCGGCTGCCCTTCCTCCCCTCTGAGATTTGGCATACTTCACTTCAGCCCTGTCGCTTGGCCTCCTTCATGGCCTTCTCTGGAATGCAGACCAGTTATCACAGGTAAAAGGCTTGGTGGTAAAATCAATTCCCTTGTGGCCTTTTCCAGAAAGTTCAAGTCTGCCTAGGGATGGAGGGCACTCTCCTTTCCAGTTTCCAGTCAGATCTTCTGGCACATGAAGGGAGAGAGCCACACAGGACTGACAGTGTGTGAGGGCCTGGGAGGTCTCTTGGTACTAAGAGTGCACCCTGGGAGTTGCTGATGTCTCCTGGGAGTCAGTAAAGGTCGTGTTTGTCTGTGTGTTAGTCTTGGTCTCATGGGAAGCTCGAGAGCCAACTGAACCCCTGGGATAGCCTTTATAGCTGGTGGAGTCCAGGATGGTGGGTGTGGCCTCTCTTAAATATACTCCCTGTTAGTAAGTCCAGATTTGGGCAGAGGTGTGTGTGGGACCTGGTTGTCTCCACTTGGACCCAGAGGGGCAAGCATCGAAGGTGTAACTCACTGCCAAGGTTCCCACTCTTGAACACTTCCAGACTTCCTAATCAGGACAGAGGTGTGAAGGGGACAGGGAGATCACAGACCAGCTTCCTCACCAGGGAGGACTCTGCAGGCTCTGACAGACACCTGTGTGTGGAAGGCAAGCTAGTCTGTGCTAAACCAGGTTCTGGGCTAGACCAGGTTTCCAGAATGCAGAGAGCATTTCAAAGTGATTTGTGGAAGACAGTAGGACATGGGAATTAAATGGCTTTTTAAAAAACATTATTATTATTAAAGGCAGATCTCAGCTCTGGCTGGCCTGGAATTTTCTGTGTAGACCAAGGTAAACCAGGCTGGCCTCAAACTCCTAGAGATCTACCTGCCCACCTCTGCCTCCCAAGTGCTGAGATTGAAGGGGTGTACCATTTCACTCAGCCCTTCTAGCATCCTTTACCTTCGATTACTGAATAGTAGTTAGTCCCCAGATTCTTGGAGCCTCAGACTGTGACTCGATTTGGAAATCAGATCTTGATGGCTATCACCGAGCTAAAGTGAGAGCCACGCTCAAACTTAACTGGCATTCTTATAAGAAGAATAAAGCTTAGAGAGCCTGGAGAGTTGCTGTAGGAACCGAGGAGCCCCATTATTGCCGGCAAGCAGCAGGGTAGAGGAGTGACTCCCTGGAGTCTTCAGAAGGGCCCAGCAGGCAGGAAGAGAGTCCTTTGGTAGAAAGATGAGGAAGTGAAATTCTGGTTCTCATCAGGGTCTCACTGAGCAGACACAGGGGGTCCATGAGTGACTTGTCTGACATTTGACCACCTTTGAAGCTACATACCCTGGATATTCTCCACCCTCTCCAGTCTCAGCCACACTGGTCAGAAAGTTTTGTCTTAAAAGACTCAAAGTCCACTGGGGTGCTGTGCCCCCCAAGGTCTCAGAGGACCTGAAGCCATTCTCCGTGCAAGTGGGGTTTGCATCAACCCTCCCTTAGCGCAGTCTCCCCAGGTCTAACCTTGAGGGGGGTGGGGTGGGGGGCACACTGTCTGAGACGCTGCCATTTCCACACTCCCTGCAGGAAAAGCCGAGGTGGGTCCGTGGGCACCCAAGGCTTTATGATCCTTGAGCCTAGCCCTCCGAGGATGCCCTGGCGTCTTTCCAGGACCGCTGCAGAGCCGAGAGCTCACACAGGTTCCAGTCAGCCATTCAGCTGCCTTTCTGAGCACTGTGGAGGCCTGAGGACTGGAGACCCCAGAGCAGGTCTTGTTGAATGGGGCCAAGTTTAAATTTCAACAGAACGAATGTCCTCTCCCTAGAGACTTCTGTTCTTGGAGATTTAAGGTCCTCTCCTGGCAGATGGTCTGTTGCAGGTAGAACTTGCATCGAATTACGTCTGAGGCAAAGTGGTGAATGTTGGATTGGCAACAGTGGAAACTTGATTAAACACACTAGGGTGCCATGCTGCCTCATGGGAATGCAGTTCAGGCGGAGGGGGACAAACTGTAGGCCACGTTTGACTTTGGGTACATGTAATTTCTGGGCCTGGATTTCACCCCACCTTCCTGCCCCCTCCGGCATCCTTGGCGCCTTTCCCCATCTGTTAATCCATCCTGCCTCCTGCTCCCCCTCCCCAAAAGTAGGGCCTTTCTCCCCAACCTGTCTCCTTCTGCTGCTGAAACATTGCCATGGCCATTCTGAAGCATGATGCACTTCCTCTTCCGGTTCTTAGCCCTTTGGGGTGAAAAAAATGTTTTAAAAAACTCTGATCCTGTTGTGAAATTTTGCCATCTTCATACCCTGTGTTCCTTCAGACAGCACATCTCAGCCCCCCATCCACCCAGCCCCATGACTCACTCCCAATCTGTTTCTCCTGAGATTTATAGCTTGCATACATGCCTGCCCTTCTTCAAGTTAGCTACAGGTGTGTGTCTTCATCCATCACTCTCCTGGCGTCTAGCTCACACTGTGAGGAGTCCTGGAGAGCTCAGGGAGCCTGCTTGCCCTCCTCCCATTTACCTAGTTCCTTTTTTTTTTTTCCTTCCTTTCCTCTTCCTTTTATTTTTTTAAGACAAGGTCTCTAAACGTAGCTCTGGCTGTCCTGGAGCTCACTTTGTAGACCAGACTGGCCTGGAACTCACAGAGGTCTGTCATCCTCTCCCTCCTAAGTGCTGGGACTAAAGGCATGTGCCACCGTGCCTTTCATTTTTCTAATCAAAAATCGTCACCTTCCCAGAGGACCGCAGTATCGGCACCTGCCGGGCCACCTGCTGTGCGTCTCCTAGTCTCTCAGCTGGTTTGCTGAGAGTGGCCTTATGCACTCCTTCCCAGAGTGTGTTGGGAGGGACAATAGTGCCAAGGAATGGCCTGCCATGCAAGGCACCACGCAGTGAAGAAATCCCAAATTAATTTCTTAACACACCATCCCTAAAGGCAGACACAGAACTCTTTACTGGGATCACATGGGCAAGCATGCCTTGGTGACAAGTTCATTCTATGTGTCAACTTGGTTGGACCATGGTCCAGACATGAGATCAAACATTATTCTGGATGTTTCTGTGAGAATGCTGTGGTTAATGTCTAAGTTAAGGTTATATTGCTGTGATATAAAAGTTTTTCATCAAAAACAGTGAGGACAGGAACTCAAGCAGAGCAGGAACCTGGAGGCAGGAGCTGATGCAGAAGCCATGGAGGGGTGCTGCTTACTGGCTTGCTCCCTCCCCATGGCTTGCTCAGCCTGCTTTCTTATAGAACCCAGGACCAGCAACCCAGAGGTGGCACCACCCACCGTGGACTGGGCCCTCCCGCACTGATCACTAATTAAGAAAATGCCCCACATTTTCTTGCCTACAGCTGGATCTCATGGAGGGATTTTCTCAGCTGAGGTTCTCTCCTCTCAGATGACTCTCTGGCTTGTGTTGAGCTGACATAACACTGTTCAGCATAGTGAGATGATTCAGTTGGAGAGCAGAGGGGACTGTGCCCGTGATGTAGGTGGCCTCATTTCATCATCTGGAGACCTAAATAGAAAGAAAAAGGTCCCTCCCCCCTAAAGAAGGCACTCTTCTCTAGCTGGCAGTCTTTGAAGAATTCCACCGTGACTCTCTGAGAGGCTTTATTAGTACATGTGCTCACATGTGAGCTAGCCGGTGCCAGCTGTGTGTCATCTGCAGAGGTTGACAGCTGTCTTCCTCAGCCCTTCTCCGCCTTCGTTTTTGAGACAGGGGTCTCTCACTTGACCTGTCTTGGCTAGGCTGGCTGCCCAGCAGGCTCCAGGGATTTGTCTGTCTCCACCAGACAACTCTGGGGTGACGGACAAATGCAGCCACGCTCAGCTCTTTCCTCACGCTTGTACGGTGAACGCTTTCTTCACTGAGTCCTCTCTCCAGCTCCTAGTTCATCAATATCTCTAAACTCATTTTAAAGATCAAGACAGACCCAGGGCACATATGATACCTCCCAAGGCCGTTCAGTGACTAGGAACGGAGCTGGGACAGTGAGCCTGTGCGGCTGCGGGACGGCTTTGCTTCCAAATCTGCCATGCTTTGTCCCGTGCTCAGGGCAGAGTCTCACACCGAGGGGTCTTGTGTACATTATGTCGACAAGCGTGGATGAAGAATAGAACAAGTAGCATGCAGCGGTGAGCGTGCCCAGCCTTAAGCCAACTGTGGAATAACACGAGCCCTTGTCTTCCGCTGGGGAAGCCCTTTCTGGACCCAGCCTTCAGCTGAACAGTGGGAGTGAATGAGCTTTGGGTGTAACCTGGGCAGTGAGCAGTGAAGTTCCTGTCACCTTCCCCTGGCAATAGAGATATGTACAAGTGGATCTTTATGTTCCGGTCTCTGTCTTTTCCCCACAGCTTGCTGTTTCCCCCTTTGCCCAAGGAGACATTTCTTGCGTGCATTTCTCCTTGCTGCCTGGTGGAGCGGGCTCTCTGGTCCCCTCTTATCTCATCTCCCTCCAATCTGATTGTCAGCGCAGGCCCTTCCGCCATATGCATTTCTTCCCTGAACCCCCTCACCACCTTGATTTTTCTCTGGATACTTTCCTCTTTCTTAATGCCACTCTCAATCTGAGCTTTCTTCTGAATTTGGACACCAAGAGTCACCAGCAGTGACCGGCAACAATGAAGCCTAAGAAAACAGGTCATTTGAGCCGCGGAGACGTCAGTGAAAGACTCTCAGAATTTGGTTGGCCTTTTGTTAGGAGAACAGTGACTCTGTGAGCTGGCCTGAGAGAGACACTGGCCCCTTTTAAAGCGGACAGAGTCAGAATGGCATGTTCTGAAAGGGCAGCGTTGATAGCTGAAACTAGGTATCCCTCAGGCTGGGACTGTGGGAAGCCTGAGAGCATCCTGGGCACCAGCAGAGTGTCCAGCAGCCTCGGGAAGGAGAGGGCCCAGTGGAAAGCCAGGTGGATCTGATTGGTGGGGAGGGTGAGCAAGGGAAATTGCCCAGGGGGTGCGTACAACCCGCCAGGCAGAAGAAGCAGGAGCCAGGGGCACCTGGACAAGAAGCCCCATAAGATGTTCAAGAGGAGCTCTGGACAGGCGCTTGGATATACTACTGGACCTGGCGGGAGACCCATCAACACCGTGAGTGACGTCTCTGTCTGATATTGTTTTGGTGTTTGAGTCTCTCTCAGTCATGGAAGGTAGAACAGGCCGTGGGATGGAGAAAGAGGTAAAAAGGAAAGAGAGAGGGAAGGAAAGGAAGAGGAACCTCCGTGTCTTGTTGAATCAGTGATTAATTCACCGGCTTGTTTGAGCAATTCGTGTATCCAGCCGAGCTCAAGGGAATGCCAGAACATAGACAGACGTTCTTTACCGAGTTGGTGACAAGGGACGGTGTGGCTTTGATCACGGAGGACATGGAGATTGAATAATTACTCAGGGTTACACGGGCTTTGCGTTCATGTGTGTTACCAGCCAGATTGGATCCCAAAGGAAATAGAAAACCCGATGAGCACTTGGACTGAGGGTCACTGGGGCTTGCATCATATTCTCCACTAAGGAGTTTCACAGAGGCTCATTCCTAGGGTCCTCTCACTGGAAAGAGGGTGATATACATCTGTACTGATGAACATTGCTTAGGTTCCCTGTGAGCAAGGCTGTCCATCCAGGGCTGTCTCTGTTAACAAACACGTCTCCAGTGGCTCACCTAGTGATGGCTTTGTTTATTTTCTTTTGAGGAAAGTGTCCTGAGACTACATAGGATCCTGGAGGCCATACCATCGGGATTCAAATCCTAGTGCCAAGCTATGTCACCTTCCCTTGTCTGTAAAATGGAGATGTGTCTGTCAGTCCTTGCCTCACGGAGTTGATGTAGAGACGGAAGTTAGGTGGTACAGACAGGCTGCATGAAGTCGTAGCTGGCACTCAGCAGAGGACACACTCCTGTTATCTGTTACAACAGGAGGTCGTCATAACTAGACACTGCTGAGCGTAGGGGTGAGTTAGGGCTGCAAGACACAGAGTAGACCAGGATCCCCGCGGCCACAGGAGCAGATGGTACAACCCGCGGCATTATCTGGAGTCGTTGTAAAAGCAGGAACTTCAATTCCACGGGAGTAAAACTACTTAAGAAGATAAATCAGTGATTTTGCCCGACTTTGTTCCTCGGGAGAGATGAAGTCACCTCTCCTTTTCAGTTTGACTTCTCTTTTTCTCTAAACCTGATTTTTTTAAAAACTGTCTCAGTCGGGCAGCGGTGGCGCACATCTTTAATCCCAGCACTTGGGAGGCAGAGGCAGGCGGATCTCTGTGAGTTCGAGGCCAGCCTGGGCTACAGAGTGAGTTCCAGGACAGGCTCCAAAGCTACAGAGAGAAACCCTGTCTTGAAAAACAAAACAAAACAAAACAAACAAACCTGCCTCTACCAGAAACGATGGGCCATGGGGGAGGGGTGTGAGAGGAGGAAGTGAGGCCTTGGGAACTGGGTCAATGGTTTTAAAGAGTTTTGCTGCCTCTCTCCTTGGTAGATCTGCAGAAATGAAAAAATGACTAATCAAAACTCAGGTTAAGAGGAGAAGATGGCTTCTTTATATTAAAAAACAACAACAACAAACTGTTCCATCACAAACAGCAAAAAGTGTTCTATGGACTGTTGTTAGTCAAAACAATATTTCAGGAGCAGAATTCTAAGAACTTCAAGGGGGGCTATAATCCAAGAAGTTATATGACACAGTCCACACCATCATACACAGGAACTCACATTGCAAAACATACAGAGCCATAGACTGGGACAACCCGGGATCAAACATTTCTTACAGGGTGTGGAGGAAGTCCTGAGAGAGTGAAGTCCTGAGTGACTGTGTGTTGTTGACATGGACATGGTCATGTCAAGGACCCCAGAGCCTGAGACCCGTGGAGTGATGGCAAAGCCTTCTCCCCAGGGGGTGTGGCTCACAGGGAAAGGGCAAAGCCTTCCCTCGGGTCCCTGTGTGCATAATGATAGTGTGTGCAGAACATGTCTCCATAGCTTCCCCTCCCTGGATGTTTATGGCCTGAAGACACTCCACTAGAGAGGCTTTTCCTACCAAGATGAACTCAGGCTTTCCCCTTGAGTCATCTGTATACCCCACACCCTGCCTCCTTGTTATCTGTATGTAACAACCCACCTTTTCTGTTCAGAGTATAAAATAAACACTCTGACTTCTAGGGACTAAGCTTTCCCCATCTGAGAGCCCAGTCTGTCCAACCCAGCTCTCTGTGTCTGTCTGTCTGTCTGTCTGTCTGCTTTTTCTTTATTCCCCCTCCACTCTCAGTCAGGTGTAAGTGCCGGAAGCTGTGTATGGATGCAGGCAATGGGGCCCAAACAAGGACAAGAGTGTAAACGTTGGCTGTAGGGGACTCTCCTAGGTCGGATGAGGGAATACTCCAGGGACAAGTACGCTTATGCAGACCAAAGGAGTAATGGGAAAGTGTTGGGGATATTCGATCACACTGTGAACCCCGGGTTTGCATTTGCATAATTAAATAAAATTAACCTTTGGTCAGGAGGCTGAGTTAGCAACTAGTTGACAGAAAGTAACCACAGAGCATCAGAGGATGTCCGGGAGAGACCCGAGAGACACAGGAAGTAGTAGGGTGGGGTTTGGAGTGGCCCAGGTGTTTCTGCTTTGGTGAAGGGGAAGCATGGGTGTAGCAGGAATCTTAAAAGGTCTTATTAATAAAAACAAACCTGGACCAGGTATTGGGGTGAATGCTGGAAGATCAGAGAGGCAGAACAAGCCACAGCTACCTCACTTCTCCAGTTCCTCAGCTGATCTTGTTTCCTCAGACTGGAAGCCTCTGAGTCCTTATCCAAATGAATCTCAGCTGAACTGCTACTCAAAAGCCTGAAAGCTTAACCATCCAAATGCTTAACCAGCCAAAATACTTCTAGTTTCTGGTCCTCACGCCTTAAATACCTTTCTGCTTTCTGCCATCACTCCCTGGGATTAAAGGCTCACTTCTTGGGATTAAAGGCGTGTGTCACCATGCCTGGCCTTTTCCAATGTGGCCTTGAACTCACAGATTCAGAGGGATTTCTGCCTCTGGAGTGCTAGGATTAAAGGCGTGAGTGCCACCATTTTCTAGCCTCTGTATCTAGTGGTTGTTCTGTTCTTTGACCCCAGATAAGTTTATTAGGGTGCACAATATTTTGGGGAACACAATACCCCCACACATGGGGCTTCCGTGGACATCAGCAAAGGGCAAGGGTCAGCTAGTTGCTACTCGGCCTCCCTGAGCTCACAGGTTTTTACCCCAGCCTTTGAATCTCAAGTCTTATTCATAATTAGATTGATAGAGATTTAATTAAAGCTATCTTAGCGGCAGTGACAGGGCCGGTGCCCGAGGGAACAGAATCCCCCCAGGCTGTGGCCTGAGCAGCCAGGCCATTGCTAGAGAAGCGGGCGGTCACTGCCGAGTTGCTAATGCCAGCAGAGAGCAGTAGATTAAGGCGGAGCCACTGTGAGGTTAAAACAACCGAAAAGAGGATGCAGAGAAAGGAAGAAACAAATGTGAAGAGAGAAATAAGGATAAAGAAACAAAGAAACGGACAGAAGAAGAGCCGTTTAAAGCAGCTGGGTATAAAACACGCCGTCCCCAGCTGAGAGCCCAGGCCACCCAGTCACTGCTCTGAGTCTGTATTTGTTTTTTCTCTATTCCCTCGATGCCCCAGTCAAGTCGGTCCCTGGGAGCCGTGAAAAGATACAGTAGTTCCTCCTCTTAATAAGTTTTCATTTCTTAAAGTTTTTATTTGAGTATAATTATCATAACTGAGATACACAGGCATATATACAGTTCAACCGACGTAGAATTACAGACACTTTGGCAACCACCTCTCAGAGCACAGTACGTATTCCGTCATACCAGGAAGCTCCCTCAGCCCCCTCCAGTGACTCCCTCTCTCCTCAGCCCCCTCCAGTGACTCCCTCTCTCCTCAGTCCCCTCCAGTGACTCCCTCTCTCCTCAGTCCCCTCCAGTGACTGCCCCTCTCTCTCTCCTCAGCCCCCTCCAGTGACTCTCTCTCTCCTCAGCCCCCTCCAGTGATTCCCTCTCTCCTCAGCCCCCTCCAGTGACTCCCTCTCTCCTCAGCCCCCTCCAGTGACTCCCTCTCTCCTCAGCCCCCTCCAGTGACTGCCCCTCTCTCTCTCCTCAGCCCTTTCTGGTTTCTAAGTCACCTTTGTCTTTGTTTAGATTTTCTGTGAATGGAATTAACTATGTGCAATGCTTTCTGGTTTGACGTCTGTTCCTTGGTATGTTGTGCTTGGTTTGTCTGCCTCGTCAGATGTTTCCACAGTCCGTCCATCTTCATTGAAGCAGAGTACTTCACTGTATGATTATTGTGTTTCCAGTTTCAGCAACACGTATGACAAAGACTCTCCCTTCTCCATGAATGACTTGGATACCTTTGCACAGACTCCAGCTGGCATTGTGTGCTGGTCTATTGTTAAGCTTGATTTAATCCAGTTGATTTTGACTGTTGTACCATTACACTGTGAGTTATGTAAGTTTTCTGGGTTGGTGTTCTTTCTTCAAACATCATTTTGGATCTTTGGGGTGGTTTGAACGAGATGTCCCCCACAGACTCTGGTATTTGAATTCTCGGTTCCCAGTTGCTGGTGCCGTCCGGGGAGGAAGTACAGCCTTGCTAGACGAAGTGGGTCGCTAGAGGTGGGCTTTGAGAGTTTAAAGCCTTACTCGGGTCGCTTTCTCTGCTTCATGTTTATCATCGAGGATGTGAGCGCTCGGCTTCCAGCTCTGGCTGTCATGCCTCCAAGGCCATGGTGAACTCTTAGTCCTCAGGAACAACAAGCCCCAAACAAACCCTTCCCTAAGTTGCCTTTGGTCACAGCATGCTATCACAGCAACAGCAAAATAACCACTGCAGTATTTCAAAGCTTTCGTGTCTCTCTGCATCTGTTAGAGTCAGCCTATTAGTTTCTCTTCAAGACATCTGCTTGGGTTTTTATGCAGTTTCTATAGAACAAATCCATATGCTTATAAAACACAAGTATCTTAAAACATTGCATCCTCCAGTCAATGAACATAGTATATCCCTCTGTCGGCCTCTTTAATTTTTCTCAGATATACTTCAGAGGTTTCATAGAGAAATTATTCTGGTGTCTTTCTGCTGTTGTAATAAAACACACACCCCAAAGCAACTTGGGTGGGGGGAATGGCATCTTTGTTTTAAAGACCACGGTTTATCGCTAAGGGAAGTCAGGCCAGGAGCCTGAAGCAGAAACCATGAGGGAATGATGCTCACCACCTTGCTGGCTTTCTCATGGATTCATGCTGACCTGCCTTATCCAACTCAGGACCACCTGCCTAGGGATGGTGCTGCTCACAGTGGGCGGGACCCTCCTGCGTCAGTTAATAATCAAGACAACGTCCCACAGACACGCCCACAGTCCAGTCTGATCTGGGAAATTCCTCAATCTAGGTTTTCCTCTCAGATGACTCTGGACCATGTTGAGCAGACAAAACTAACAGGGACAGATGTATCTTGTATGTATTTAATTAAATATATTACTGGTTATTTGAAGTTTGTAGTGTTATTTTAAAATAGTGTTGATTTTTAACCAGGTATGATGGTGCACACCTTTAATCCCAGCACTCAGGAGGCAGAGGCAGGTGGATCTCTGAGTTTGAGGCCAACCTGGTCTACAGAGTGAGTTCCAGGACAGCCAGGGCTACACAGTGAGACTCTGTCTTGAAAACCCAAAAAGCAAACAAAAATATTGTTTTGTTTTGACTTTTAAACTTTTAAATATTTGTTACAAGCACACAAAATACAGTTGTGGTGGTTTGAATAAGAAATGTCCCCATAGTCGCGGGTGTTTGAGTAGCTAGTCCCTAGTTGGCTGTGGAACCTTCAGGAGGTGGAGCCTTCCTGAAGGAAGTGAGTCACTGGGGGCAGGCTGTGAGTGTTTATGGTCTCTGGACAGCTCTGTTCACTCTCTGCCTTGTGTCTGCAGTGGAGATGTGCCCTCTCAGCTTCCTGCTGCCATGCCTCTTCCCACCATGCCTCCCTGACATGATGGACTCTGACGCCTCTGGAGCCATAAGCCCAATAAACGTTTCTCCTGTAAGTTAGTCGTCTTAGGTCCTGGCATTTCATCACAGCAATAGAAAAGTAACTGATACACACTGATGGTTACATTTTGCTTTCTGTGGTGTGACATGGATAAGTACATATAAGGGTAGCAATGCACTTGTAGATCTGTAGTTTTCCTGATACAGATGAATAATTTAAGATAAATTGACAAACAAAACAAGAGCTCTAATTTTGACAGTACCGACACATTTTTTCGGCTAAAGGTTTGATTGTTGTTGGCTGGGGAGTAGTTTTTGGGGTGGCTTCAGTGGAGTAAAGCATAGAGAGGAAAAGGCTCACAAAACAAGTCATTCAATTCAATTGCAAGCTCTCAAAATCACTGGCTTCAGCATCTGCATGGTGCCCAGACTTGTGTGATTCTCTGAACTCTCTGTAATTCCCTCCTGTCCGCCCCCAACCATGTTTACCCCTTTGACGCTGTAGCTCCTAGAGTTTGTACTGGCTCTCCAGTAACCACAGTGTGACTCCACACAGATGTGCACTGGCTCTCCAGTAACCACAGTGTGACTCCACACAGATGTGCACTGGCTCTCCAATAACCACAGTATGACTCCACACAGATGTGCACTGGCTCTCCAGTAACCATGGTGTGACTCCACACAGATGTGCACTGGCTCTCCAGTAATCACGGTGTGACTCCACACAGATGTGCACTGGCTCTCCAGTAACCACAGTGTGACTCCACACAGATGTGCACTGGCTCTTCAGTAACCATGGTGTGACTCCACACAGATGTGCACTGGCTCTCCAGTAACCACGGTGTGACTCCACACAGACATAGTAGACACTGTCTTGATAGTCTCCAACTGTCATTTGGTAAGTGGAGCCCTCATTTTGAGCACGGAACTGGGAGGAGACAAGGTTAGATATGGTGACAGCTGTTATTCGGGGGCCACTTGCAGGTCACCAGGAATGAGCCTGGTGACTTCTGTGCATCACTCTGTTCAGCTCACCCATGGAATGGTAAACGCATTTCACAGGTGAGGAAGCTGAGGCTTAGATTAATCATTTGCTAGGCCAGGTCATGTTTAGTTAGTAGTACAGTCTAGATTTTAGTCAGAATTCCAGACACCAGACACAATTTTGATCACAGTTTTCCAAAAACACTTGTTTGGAAAAAAAAATGAATTTAGGGCTGGAAAGATGGCTCAGCAGTTAAGAGCACTTGCTGATCTCCCAGAGGACCTGGGTTCAAGTTCCCGCACCCATATGGTGGCTTACAACCATCTGTAACTCCAATTTCAGGGCATCCCATGTCCTCTGGTTTCCATGGGCAATAGGCACACAAGTGGTATGCAGAGATACATTCAGGCAAAACACCCATATACATAAAATTTTAAAAAACAAAACCCAAATCTAATTCCCTACACCTTCTAGACATAGAGGATGAGGAATGTAGCCAGACTTGAGAATTCTAAGCCTGATAAGCAAGAACACTTATATCCATTTATTACCAAGGAACAGGTTGACTGTGGTGATTAATGTCTTGGCTTCTGTGGCTAAGTGTGATGGATGCTAAGAAAATCAAGTCCTCTTTAATTTCTTCTTCCCCAAGAGCTGCTGAGGGCTGTGGAGCCTGGTGGTTAGGGAAACAGGATTCTATATGGCGGGTTACCCACGTGAAATGCACATTGGCCACACTACCCTGAATCAGAAGGCTGCACTCTGGCACTCAAGAAGTGGAGATGAGAAGTTCAGAGGTCTTAAGCCGGCCTGGGCTACATTGCAAGTTCAAAGCCAACCTAGACTACATAGTGAGACTCTGTTTTGAAACAAAACAGAGGGAGAAGAAAGAAGAGAAGAAAGAGGAGGGAGAGGGAGGCTAACGCTCTCTGAGGTGCTCCCTGTTGGGGGAATGCATGCAGTTCACGTGGCCACAACCCACACAAGCCCCCAGCACAGATTCAGATTACAACCGGCCTGTAATTACACAGAGACCCCAAACCAAAACCAATAAACCCAACTCCAGGCAGTAAAAATGTAGAAGCCCAGAGAATATCGACACCAAAAGTCTTCCCCATCTGCACCCCTCACAGAACCCGTTAAGAGGGTGGTATAGAATAAAGCCTGCTGTGCTGTGCTTGGAGGCCCTGAAGCTGGCTGGTCTCACTTTAGGGAGAGCACGCACCGGGCTGAGATGATGCTGTGAGACGTTGACTCTTCAGATTTTACCCAGGGAAATTCATCTCTGTGTCTTTCACCATGTCAGTTCTCTATAGATTGACCTTTGTCCTTCATACCTTAGACACGTAGGGGTGAGGAAAGTTCTTCATAATCCCTGGTGACAGTCCAAGAAAATATCACTCCCAGTATGAGCCCTCTTCTGGAATCTCCAGTCTGGAGAACGGAATCTGGCAGGGTCTGCCTCCATCAATCAGGGCACCTGGAGGTAATGTCTAAAGGGCATCGCCTTCCAAGAACTGCCATCTCCTCTGTCTGTGGGTGGGTCTGAAGTTCATCCCGCACGGATGGCTCCCTCTTCAGCCTCCTGGAAACCTTCCAACCAAGACTGGTCCAGAATCTTGGGGCGTCGCCCTGGGGGAGAAGAGCCTGAAGTCACCCTGGGGGAAAGTCAGAGGAACACGGGCAGTGGTGGTGCATGTCTGAGGACAGCCTGGTCTACAGAGCAAGTTTCAGGACAGGCTCAAAAAAAAAAAAAATCATGTAGGGAATGATGGAGGAAGTCACCAAAGGTTGACCTCTGACCTCCACATTGCATGTGCCAATATAGGGACACACACATTGAAAGTGTAATTATAGACACTTCTGTGGTAATGTGGGGACAGCATCACCATATATCTTGGGAGAGCATCAAAAACACACGAGAGAGCTTGTTCCCTCCCGGGCACGCGTCACATTGGCCATCTTCAATAGTGATCGTTGCCCGGTTTCTGGTATTCTCATAAATGTTTGCGAGGCCCTCTCCTGGCCCCTCCTCCCCTCCCCCCCCGTCCTCTTCCTCTTCCCAAGGTCACCCTAATGGCTAAATCTTGAGTCATAGTTAAACTGGGGCTAGTTGTTTTTCCTAAGAAGCATTGTGTGCATCATATCATACAGCAGGGTGGTGTAACACGAATCTTAGAAGGTCTTATAATAGAAAACTCAGAGCAAGATATTGGGGTGAAAGCTGAAAGATCAGAGAAGCAGAGCAAGCCAGCTCTGCTTACCACTACAAAATCCTCAATCTAAAGAGAGTGAGTTTCTGTCTCCTCACGCCTTATATACCTTTCTCTGCCCAGACATCACTTCCTGGCATTAAAGGCGTGTGTGCTTCCCAGTACTGGGACTAAAGGTGTGTGCCACCACTGCCTGACTCTCTTTCTCTCTCCTATATTGGATCAATCTCAGAGAGATCCAGATGGATCTCTGACTCCCAAGTGATAGGATTAAGGGTGTGTGCCACCACTGCCTGACCTCTGTGTCTAATCTAGTGGCTGGCTCTGTCCTCTGATCCTCAGGCAAGTTTATCAGGGTACAAGTTTATTAGGGTACACAATATATCTCCATGGGGTGCCTTGAAAGGCAAGTTGTAGTGACATAAGGATTAAGGTCTGAGTTTGGAGGGTTCTGTTAAAAGGTCATCTTTCCACCCCGTCAAGCCATCAAGAAGCAGGATCTTGGCTCTGTGTTGGCTGGCTTCCACCAACCAGCCTTGAATACTTGTGACATCTGTCGAAGATCCTCAGCCCAGCCAGTCCTTCCATTCACAGTGACGAAGTGATGGCTGCCCCACTGTTTCTCTGGCCACTGTGACACAGTGCCTAGTGAAGCCAGCTAAGGTGGTTAGGGTTTCTGTTGTCTCAAGGCTCAGAGGATGTGGTTGTCGTGGTAGGGAACACGGAGCTCTGTCTGTGGTGGCATGTGCTGGGCCCTGGCTTGTTATAGTGTCAGGAGACCAGGAAACAGACAGACCCAAAGTAGGTGGAGCTCTCTCCCTCAAGGCTGCTCCCTAAGCTGTGTGGAGCAGAACCAGAACCACTCAAATCAGCAATCACAAAAGCAGCAGCCAAATTGGTTAATAGGGATGTTATTGGCTATTGTGGACTGGGAGTGTAGCTCAGTGGTAGAGTACTCGCCTGGTGTATCCTGGAACGCATACTTGATCTTCAGTATGATCAAGTCTGATCATACTGCCCCCCCCATGATTGGTTGTTGGATTTAAATGACAGCAATGTCATAACAGTGACTGTCCAGCAGCAGCCCGGTGCCACAGCACACCTGAGATTTTAAAGAAATGACAATGATGGGCAAGATGGCTCAGTGGGTAAGTTTACTGCCAAGCCTGATGACCTGAGTTCAGTCCCCGAGACCCGGGGATGGCAGGAGAGAATAAGCTCCAACATGTTCTTCTCTGACCTCCGTGCACTCATGCATACAAACACACACACCAAATAAATAAAATTCAGAAATAAAGAAATGATAGGGAGAGTGTTTGAAAAGAGGGCTGGAGATGGAGTGCAAGGGATGTTGGTGTCACTCATATTTGTATTTTTAAGTTTTGGAGAGCCACCAGACAAAAGCCCCCCAGTGACCACTGTGCTAACCCACCCCCACCCATCACGTGCCAGAGCTCCAGGGAAGCCCAGACAAGCTTTACATCAAAATCTATTCTCCAACCTTTCGAGAAGACACACAGCAAGGGACATGGCTGAGCCACACACAGCGAGGGACATGGCTGAGCCACAGACCCTCCTCCTTCTCAGGCATTAGGTGAAGTACCCCAAGAACAACACGACTTCAGATCAAAAGCTAAGGGGCCCCGCAGATGAGCAAGAGAGCACTTCTTTTTTTTTTAATTTTAATTTTTATTTTATTTTATTTATTTATTTATTTTATTTTATTTTTTTTTTTTTGGTTTTTGGAGACAGGGTTTCTCTGTGTAGCTTTGCGTCTTTCCTGGAACTCACTTGGCAGTCCAGGCTGGCCTCGAACTCACAGAGATCCACCTGCCTCTGCCTCCCGAGTGCTGGGATTAAAGGCGTGAGCCACCACCGCCCGGCTAATTTTTATTTTTATTTTGCAATACAACTCAGTTCTACATATCAGCTACAGATTCCTTTGTTCTCCCCCCTCCCACCCCCCTCACCTGCCCCCTAGCCCACCCCCCATTTCCACCTCCTCCAGGGCGAAGCCTCCCCCGTGGACTGAGATCAACCTGGTAGACTCAGTCCAGGTAGGTCCAGTCCCCTCCTCCCAGGCCGAGCCAAGGGACCCTGCATAGGCCCCAGGTTTCAAACAGCCAACTCATGCAATGAGCACAGGACCCGGTCCCACTGCCTGGATGCCTCCCAAATAGATCAAGCCAATCAACTGCCTCATCCATTCAGAGGGCCTGATCCAGTTGGTGACCCCTCAGCCATTGGTCCATAGTTCATGTGTTTCCATTCGTTTGGCTATTTGTCCCTGTGCTTTATCCAACCTTGGTCTCAACAATTCTCGCTCATATAAACCCTCCTCATTCTCGCTAATTGGACTGCCAGAGCTCCACCCGGGGCCTAGCCGTGGATCTCTGCATCCAGATCCCTCAGTAGTTCGATGGGGTTTCTAGCACACAATCTTTGTGGATTTCTGTGGGCCTCTCTAGCACTTTGCTTCTTCCTATTCTCATGTGATCTTCATTTACCATGGTCTCCTATTCCTTGTTCTCCCTCTCTGTTGTTGATCCAGCTAGGATCTCCCGCTCCCCCAAGCTAAGAGAGCACTTCTTAAGGGGAGGTCTGAGTGATGTGCTGCATGCTGGCTGCATAGGCAGGAAGGACACTTTTTGTCTTCCCCCACACACACTCCTGTTTCTACGGTCCCTCTTCCATATTCACATCCGTGCTTGACTGTCTCCATCACGCGTGAGCTCCCGAGACGGTGGCAAGGACCGATTTCCGAATCTCTCTCATCTCACCTTGAGCTGCTGCATGACAGGTAAATGTCCTTTGAGTGACGTGAAGGAAAGCAGGAGGAAAATGGAATGGCTTTGTTTTATCCTAAGAACGCCTCGGTTTCCTCCCCACCCCAACTGTAAATTAAATGGTGAGCTGACTTCACTCTAAGTTCTCTGAGTTGCCCCTGGATCTGAGGTGAATGGACCTGGATGATTTCAGGCTCGAAGGAAGAATACATTTTATGTTAAGAAGAGCCAAGAAGGATGTTTGTGAAGCACAGAAGACAGACAGAGGGGACAAAGTGGGAACTGTCCTCAATTTAAGAAGTACTTCAAGCAAGAGTATTGTGATAAAGGGCTAAGCTCTACGGTTGGCCACACCCACAGGTCCTTCTACAGTTGTCCTCCTAAATGGAAGGACTTGTGTGATCAATCACCTTCCGATGAAGGACTACCTGTAAGCCCGGGCTTCAGAACAACAGCCACAAACCAGCCAGTCCCGCCTTCCAAGGCAGCAGTGCTCAGCATCCATTAATCAACAGTTGGCTCTTCTTGACATTCTTGGGCCCCTCCAGGCTTTTCTACCTCGTAACTGAAGTTGTGTGGCGGGGAGAATTATTGCTTGTCTACATCAACTATCCCTTCCCTGGGTATATTGTGAGATAAATAGAGGAAGAAACTGGATCCAATTTCTAGGCAGGAACTCTTCCTGAATATGGATGCCTTCTGAGATCCAGGTTGAGGTAGGGTCGGCTTCTCCCATCAGGCAGACTAACAGTTGGTGAGTCTTGGAAGTCAGGCTGTCTTTCTTTGAGACTTTGACATATGATGTGGTTGATGAAACCCAGGGCTAGCAATCACTGGCGAGCTGAAGATACATTCTGGACAATGCCTCTGGCATCTTCAGTATTCACTCTTGCTTTTGATCTTAGTGCTCATGTTCCCAGGAGCTCCTGAGTTTATTATTGGCCTAGTGGCTGCAAGAGATTCCTCCCTTCTGATGTTGTTCACTCATCACTGGGAGGCCCCTGATTTATGATCCTGAACCCCAGAGCTTCAGCAAGGTCCACTGGGGTGGACTGTCACCTGGCCTTGAGAGTTAACTTGGAAGGGGAGTAGGGCTGGAGGAGTAAATGGGCCACCACATGAAGGTTCTGAAGGTCTGACTGTGTGTTTGAGCTAGAAAATGGTGACCTGCTGGTGCCTACATCAGAAAGGGATCTAGTCGAGGCCATAGTAATCATTCAGAGAAGCATTTCTAAATCACAGTAGGGAGAGATTGCTGCCAGAGCATCAGTAACCAAGCAGCCCCAGGAGCCCACCTCACACAGCAGACTCATTCCAAAAGCTGGGTGTCTCTGGAGAGTCACAGGGAAGTTCTGTAAAAGCAGAGGAGAGATGGCTGGGTGGTGCATTCACAGTGTGGGTGATACTTGCCTAAGCCTTACAAATCAAAATTAAAATCACCATTAAAAATACCTCCCATTTCTGGGCCAGTGAGAGGGCTCACTGGGTAAAGGTGCTTGCTGCCAAGCTTAATGACCTGAGTTCAGATCCACCAGCCCACACGGTAGAAGGAGAGAACTGACTCCCAGGTTGTCCTCTGACTTCCACACCTGTGATGTGACGTGTGCGTGTGCACATGTACACCAAATAAAGGGCAAAAATCTAACAAAAATCCTGAATTTCACTCTCTCTTTTAAAGATTTAGTTTTAATTATGTGTGTGTGCGCGCCTGTATGTAGGTATGTACACATGAATGCAGTGTCTGCCCTTAGGGTCAAGAAGAGGGGGGTCAGATCCCCTGGAGCTGGAATTATAGGTCATTGTAAGTCACTGCTCATGGGTTCTGGTAACCTAACTTCCATCTACTCCAAGACCAGTTCTTGCTCTTAACCACTAGACTGTCTCTAAAGCCTCTGTTTTCTTTAAAAAAAAAATTGTGTGTGTGTGTGTGTGTGTGTGTGTGTGTGTGTGTGTGTGCGTGTATGTGCATGCCAGCGCACTCACCTGTCTTTGTATACATAGAAGGAAGAGGTCAATTTTCATTATCTTCCTCTATCATTTTTCAATTATTTTTTAAGACACTGAACCTACAGCTGGCCATCTCAAGACAGGGTCTCTCACTGAATCTGCAGCTGGCCATCTCAAGACAGGGTCTCTCACTGAATCTGCAGCTGGCCATCTCAAGACAGGGTCTCTCACTGAATCTACAGCTGGCCATCTCAAGACAGGGTCTCTCACTGAATCTACAGCTGGCCATCTCAAGACAGGGTCTCTCACTGAATCTACAGCTGGCCATCTCAAGACAGGGTCTCTCACTGAATCTGCAGCTGGCCATCTCAAGACAGGGTCTCTCACTGAATCTGCAGCTGGCCATCTCAAGACAGGGTCTCTCACTGAGTCTGCAGCTGGCCATCTCAAGACAGGGTCTCTCACTGAGTCTGCAGCTGGCCATCTCAGTGAGACTGGCTGGCCAGCAAGCTCCCTCTGCCTTCACCCCACCCTCTCCACCAGCACTGGGGTTACAGGCACATGCTACCATGTCCAGCTTGGATTCTGGGGATCCGAACTCAGGTCCTCACACCATAGAGCACCTTCCTACTGAGCCCTTCCCTCAGTGTAGGTATTTCTTCCTTTATATCTGTTCTATCAACTCTTCCAAAGCTCTTGCTTTGTGTCCGAGTACTTTACAAACATTGGTTCAATCTTTCTGACAACCCTATGGTATGGCTCCCACAGTAATCCTTCTTCTATCCTTGATGGCAAACCAACAGTTGTATTATCCAGTGTTTACGGCATCTTCTAGACCTGTGCTTCTGTGGCTTACAACAGCACATTTTGGGGCTCAGTGGTTAAGACATTTGCTCTGTGTGAGGACTGGAATTCAGATTCCCAGAACCCACATAAATGTTGGATGGGCATAGTGACCCACTTGCCATTACAGCTCTCAGAAGTCAAAGCCTGCCAGTTCATCTGAACTGGTGAGCTCCAGGTTATGTGAGAGACCCTGCCTCAAAGAATAAGATGGAGAACAATGGAGGAAGACAGCCAACATCAAGCTTTGGTCTCCATATACATGCTCACACATGTGCATGCTCACTCATATGCACACTCACGCCACACTCACTCACATGCGCATTCACACACCACACACACAGAATCACACTTTCCTTAGGAGACATCCAGAGTGACCCAGGACTGGCTCTCTTCAGTGTAGACACAGGCTGTCACCCAGGATTCTGAATCTACTCCTCTAAATACTCGAATAGGCTTTTCTGGTGCTTCTGACCCTACAGACTCAATCAGAGGCATTAGAATTTCTCTCAGTGGTTGCTCCATTCAAACTCCATTAAGTTAGCCCCTTAATTTGTGGATTTTCCTTGGCTTAGGTCTAGCTGGCAGTTCTCCGGAGCTTGTATCCTCACACACAAGTCCAAGCGCAGCACATGGTGATTACACCCAACCTGGGAAAAAATGCATCTTTTCCTGACACAAACCAGATTTCTGTGGTGGGAAACTTGTTCTGTGGCCAGCACTCTGTATCTATGCTTTGTGTATCCACAGACTCAACCAACCACGTCAAAAATATTCAAAACAGAATTGCGTCTGTGCCGAGCACATGCTGACTTACCTCGTCACCATCCACAAACAATAGCTTGACAACAACTTATGTGGCGTCGGTGTCCTTTTGGGCATTACAAGTCATCTAGAAATGGTTTAAAGTACATTGGCGGATGCATGGGAAGGAGATGCAAATAGTATTTTCTACTATAGAGACCTGAGATTTCTTAGGATTTGAGCATTTGCAGGGGATCCGGAACAGAGCATCCTCCAGCCTGAGAGTCCCTAGTAATGACTGCAGGAGAGTCAGCACAGATCTGAGTGCCCCACCTTGGGTGTCTGGCTTAGCTCTCACAGGGATATGCTCTCAACCTAGTTTATTTTTGGCAACCCTCGAAGAATTGAGATGGAGCCAGCTAGGGCCAGAGAGGCCAGAAGAATGAGCTGTAGGTCACCAACTGGACTTGCCTGTCTCTTAAGGGTTTGAGGGTATCAGAGCAGAACCCACACTTGTCTCTTGATAATGTGATTCAAATATGGCAAAATGGCTCCTGGGAGAGATGGGTGAACCTGAGGGGTTGATTATTCCTTTTGTTGCTCTGGAACAGACTATGTGGCAGCCTCGCCCAGCAAATTGCTGCTCTACTTCTGGCTGAGCCCTGTCTGAGGGGCTCTGTGTGTCAACGCATCTCCGCCGTCCCCAGTCCGAGGCCTCTTCCCAAAGCCACAGAACCTCTGAGCGAGCCAACATTTCCCTCGTAATCATTTCCTACATAAAATCAACAAGGGGAACATGCCTCTTTAAGCACATGTCGGGATGATTATGTCTCTCCTTGACAGGGAATTATCAACGACGGCCCTGGGGCTCCTAAGACTGGAGAGATCATAAATCTCTGATTAATGGGGTAGGACAGATTGTTGATATTCTCGGAATTCAATCTTCTAACCTCAGAGCCATGTTTACAGCTCATGGACTCGCAGCTTCAGAAAAGAAAGGCCTGTTTTGTGTGCTTGGTTATTAGGAGATGGCTCCAGAGCAAGGAAATCAGCCAACATGCCTAGTGGGTTAGCCTAAACCAGAGCATGCATTTACACAATGATTTAGGATGGAAAGCCCCAACAATGCATGAAAATACTCTGGCTTCAATATTCTACCCATAGTACCTGTCACTGGGCCTACATGGAGCCCTTCAGGGGCCTCCGTGGTTCACTTTGCAAACCATTGTGGGGCTGCCCTCCTTCTAACACCCACAGAGAATGTAACCTGTCCACCCCTGACTGCCACAGTCTATTTCTTTCTTTATTTCATATATAAATACATATATATATATATATGCATGTATGTATTATATATTTTTCCCCAAATGAGTGACTGAAACACAGAGCTCTTTATGAAACATGACTCCCCTGAAGAATGATAACATTTTGTTCTGCATTCTTTGGCGGCACCCAAGTCCATGGTTGGACAGAGGTGACCACTTTCATTTTCATCACTGTGTTATGGCTGCAAAAACCACACTGTGTTATAACTTTCCTCATTCTACAGAAAAGCTACATGAAGAATAGAAATGAGTAACTCACCCCAAATTGCCCACGAATCCAGGGTTATTAGGATTCCCAGGCCAGTGGGCTCACCACAAAACTGCGCTCCTTGACAAACAGAATGTGGAGACAAGCCAAGTCTCCATGCCAAACGCTCACTGTCTGCCGCCCAGGTGGAAAGAGGCCAGGTGTAATTTGTTCATGGGAGAGAGCACAGCCTGGGTAGGAGGTCAGGGATATTTTAGAGATAAGGGCGAAAGCATTCTTTAGAGACTGTGGGTCATCACTTATAATAAAATTGATGGGGCAGTACTAAATCCAAAGCGACACGCAGGCTGGAAGCCATCCACGGTGGAGGATGGATGGGTGGACGAAGGGTGGGGCTGTGCACAGTGGGAGCGGGGCGTCCTTTTCTTCGCAGGAAGAGGCCCAGCCTAGACTGTGGCCGGAGACCATGCTGGAAGCAGAATGACGAGATGAATGTCCAGTCCTGGCATCCTTCTTCCTGTGGGGCCGCCTCTTTCTTTCTGACAACTTCCTGACTTTGTGTCCCTCCTAGTGACTCAGATGGTGTTAGTGGGGGACACAAAGTATGTTCACCCCACCCTCCTGCCCTGACGAGAGCTCTCTTCCCCCAGATCTCCCTCTCTCTTCCAGCAACCCACCCTCATCCTGTCCTTGGTGATTCTGTTTCCCTATAGGAAAATTTCCCTCAGTGCAGTGGGTCGTTCAGAGAAATCATCCCTGGACCAGGGATCCTGAAAGTGTAGTCATTCCTTCAAAATCAGCTAACTCCAGGGACTGTCAAAGACACTGACCCAGTTTCCTTCCCTGTCAAGATGATGAAATATCCTGACAAAAGCAAGTTCAGAGAAAAGCTTTATGTGGCGACAGTTCGAGGTGACAGTCTATCATTTCAGGGAATTCAATGCAGGAACTTCTCACCTAATCATATCACAACCAAGAGCAGAAAGAGAACAAACACAGGCATATGTTCTTGTGCTCAGGCCCCTCTCTCCACCTACACGATCAAGGACCCTGCCTAGGGAATGATGCCACCCACAGTAGGCTGGTCTTTTCCCATCAATTAATGTAATCAAGACAGTCCATTGCAGACACACCCACAGCTAACCTAATCTAGATAACTCCTCACTGAGACTCTCTTCCTAAGCAATTCTATATTGTGTCGTGTTGACAATTAAAACTAACCAGGTGCTCAAGACCCTTGAATAAAATGTAGTATCTGCACAGAACCTACATATCTATGTAAAGCACCGCTGGATTACTTACAATATGATGTAAACATTATGTAAATGTAAATTGCTTAGGAAATATTAAACAGGAGAAAAGTCTTTTCATGGTCAATAGACATGATTTTCTTTCCAATACTTTCCATCTGTGGTTGGTTGAATCAACAAGTACAGACACTATGGCCACAAAGAAGCAACATGTTGTAGCCAGAATGTAAGGACCATGGAAGATGACATTCAGCTTCTGAGTTGACAAACAGGACTTTGCAGCCAACAATGGACTTGGAAAGCCAGGCTTTGTTCAGGCATACCGAGAGCCAGGCTCAGAGAGCTAACCCATAAAGTTATAATCTGAAGAAAGGAGGGAGTGACAACCAGCTCTTTCCAGGCCTAGAGGATTGTGGGATACAGCTAGCCAACAGGAAGAGTGATTAACAGTGCAATATGTAGGTCTCACTGTGCCTCTCTGGGCTGAGATTGGAGTGGGAAAGGCGTGTGCTGAGTGGAAGAGAATCAGAAGGTGCAGAGTTCACAGTGTGCTTTCTACTGGGGCAACACCACTGTGCTGGCGCCTTCTCACCCACACGTGGGCCCTGAGAAACAAAGAGGGTGAAGAGTATGAGGTAGCAGAGTGCGGCTCTAGACTGAGGCCATCAGAAGCTCAGCTGAAGTGCAGAGCGGCGCTGTGGAAGGAGCCACATGATCGGATGATGAGCAGAGACACACGTGGCCGCCATGGCGGCATTCCGAAGCTTCCCATTCCAGACTGACCAAGAGTCACTAGTCCTCCAGTCACTGACATCAGCTGACCAATTCTACTCCAGAGGGGAGCATCCACAGTGTGCTCATCATTGTCCTGTCTCTGGTTGCCTTCCCTAATGCCTGGGGCACATCAGCTCTCCCCAGCCCCCACCTACCCAGACGCCACCTTGGAGGGGCAAATGGGACCTTACCATCCAAAGGGTAATTGTGTCATGCTTAGTGACAGATTGTGAAGTGTGACTTTGAAGATGGGAGAGCTGCCTAAGTAGATGAGACCAGTACAGCACACAGGTTGAGTCAACTGATGATGTCCCACAGCAGAAAGGCCATGATCCTTGCCTTTGCCTCACCAGTGGTGATCCTGGTAGAGACAGACATTCACGTTCATCAACCAGTTTATTCTAGAATCATGTTTCTGAATTTGAATATTCTTTATCCACCTTCCTCCAGGTTTATAAACAGTGATCTCCCCAAATGTCATTTTCTGCAGGAATAGAAAAATAACCCTAAAATCTACATAGGAACAATGAGCATGCCAGACAGGAAAAAAAAAGTGCTGAGAAGGAAGAGTAAAGCCAGGGGTCTGGGTTTCCTAACTTCACAATACATCATAAGCTGCTGTGGAAATGCCCTGGCCTGGACGTGGCCAGCGCTGTCCTGAAATGAAGCAGCTGCGATTCCCAGAGATGCTCCAGCATCCCCTCACGGAAGGAGCAGGAGGTTCATGAGGCATCCAGGTTCCTCTCCTCCCCAAGAACACATAAGTAATCAATGCTTCCGGGAAGGGAGGCCATTCCTCCGTGTTTAGCAGTTTCACAATTGCCCATATTCCTGTACGTTACCCTGACCTGCACTCCTACATATAACCTTCTCCCTTGCTCCTGCGTATAACCCTCACCCACATTCCTGTGTGTGACCCTCACCCACGTTCCTGTGTGTTATCCTCACCCACGTTCCTGTGTGTGATCCTCACCCACGTTCCTGTGTGTTACCCTCACCCACGTTCCTGTGTGTGACCCTCACCCACGTTCCTGTGTGTGACCCTCACCCACGTTCCTGTGTGTGACCCTCACCCACGTTCCTGTGTGTGACCCTCACCCACGTTCCTGTGTGTGACCCTCACCCACGTTCCTGTGTGTGATCCTCACCCACGTTCCTGTGTGTTATCCTCACCCACGTTCCTGTGTGTGATCCTCACCCACGTTCCTGTGTGTGATCCTCACCCACGTTCCTGTGTGTGATCCTCACCCACGTTCCTGTGTGTTATCCTCACCCACGTTCCTGTGTGTGATCCTCATCCATGTTCCTGTGTGTTATCCTCACCCACGTTCCTGTGTGTTATCCTCACCCACGTTCCTGTGTGTGATCCTCACCCACGTTCCTGTGTGTGATCCTCACCCACGTTCCTGCGTGTGACCCTCACCCACGTTCCTGTGTGTGATCCTCACCCACGTTCCTGTGTGTTACCCTCACCCACGTTCCTGTGTGTGACCCTCACCCACGCTCCTGTGTGTGACCCTCACCCACGTTCCTGTGTGTTATCCTCACCCACGTTCCTGTGTGTGACCCTCACCACGTTCCTGTGTGTGACCCTCACCCACGCTCCTGTGTGTGACCCTCATCCATGTTCCTGTGTGTGACCCTCACCCACGTTCCTGTGTGTGACCCTCACCCACGCTCCTGTGTGTGACCCTCACCCACGTTCCTGTGTGTGACCCTCACCCACGTTCCTGTGTGTGACCCTCACCCACGCTCCTGTGTGTGACCCTCACCCACGTTCCTGTGTGTGACCCTCACCCACGTTCCTGTGTGTGACCCTCACCCACGTGCCTGTGTGTTATCCTCACCCATGTTCCTGTGTGTGACCCTCACCCACGTTCCTGTGTGTGATCCTCACCCATGTTCCTGTCCGTCAATGCCAATTAAATTCCTAGGCTTACCAATGAGGCTTGGGCCCAGTCCTCCTCTGGTGTGCTGTTGATGCCCTGCCTGCGGGTAAACAGACCTTTATTTACATCTTCCCAAAACAAATCACAGAACACAAACCTACACTAGCTAAAGCTGTGGTTATGGCATAAAGACAGACACAGAGACCTACGGACAGAAGCAAGCATCTGCAAAGAATCTCACAGGTATAGGACCAACTGGTCTTCAGTGAGGATGCGAGAGTCAACACGGGGGAAGTGATACTTTGACAGACGGTGTTGGGGAAACTGGTTCTTCACATGCAGAAGAATGAAACTGGACTTTCTTCCACATGCAAAAACCAACTCCAAAGGCATTTAAAGAATCAGCCCATGGCCTTCGCCACAGAGGAGCAAACACTGGGAAGAAACCATGGCATCTGTCTCAGCAGTACCCCCGAAAGAAAGAAATGTGATTCTGCCAACTAGATAGGTTCTACACAGCCAAAGAAACAGCCATGGGCAGAAGAGACAAGCTGCGGAACTGCCGTGTGTGTGTGTGTGTGTGTGTGTGTGTGTGTGTGTGTGTGTGTGTGTGTGTGTGTGTCAACGAGGGGTAATATTCAAAGCGTAGAAGGAACCCCTTCAACTCAATAGAAAACAGACCTGATTTGGAGCATAGAGAACAAAAACAATTGAACAGACACTTCTAACAATAGAAATGCTAACATAATTGTGCAATGGGCATATGAATCACTAATCAGGAAATTGCAAGTCGGCGTGGCAATGAGACACATCTCACACATGATAAGATGGCTCTAATCAAAAACCGAAGGTGCTGGTGAGGATGTGGAAAAGCTAGAGGCTGTGCTGATGAGAGTTGTGTCCTAGCTACTTTCTGTTGCTGCGAGAAAACACTGACCAAAATCCGCTTAGGGAGGAGAGAGTTTATTTGGCTTACACATCTTGATCACAGTCCATCGTGGAGGGATGTCAAGGCAGGGACTCAAGCGGGCAGAAGCAGGAACCATGGCACAGCTGCTGACTGGCTTGCTCCTCACGGCTTCTCAGCCTGCTTTCTTATAGACTCCAGGACCACTGGCCCAGGGACGGCACCACCCACCATGGGCTGGGCCCTCCCACATCAATCATTAATCAAGAAAATGCCCAAGTCATGTCTCCAGGCCAATCTGATAAGGCAGTTCCTCGGTTGAAGCTCCCTCGTCTCATGAAACTCTAGCTTGTACCTCGCTCACAAAACTAACGAGCTCGCCGTGACAGTGAGAGGACAAAATGACACCAGAGATACAGAAAACAGTATAGAGGATCCACAGAAAGCCAAAGACAGAAACACAAAGCCAGACATTCCACTTCAGGGTGTTTATCCTGAAGAACTGAAATTAGGACCCCAAAGGAATGTTCACACTCCAGTATTTATTGCAACATCATTCACCATAGGCAAACTGTGCAGGCAATCTGAACGTCCACCAGCAGATGGATGCATAAGGAAAATGTGGTGCATATGCACAACGGAGTCTTATTCAAATCCAGGAGGATGCTCTGCCATGGGTGATGATGTGGGTGGGTCTAGAGGCATTGTGCCAGGTGAAATGAGAGCATCGCAGAAAACAAATATCGAATGATTTCACCTATTTGGTTATCTCAAATAGTTAAATTCACGGAACGTTTCAGAGTTGGGGAGCTGGGGAAGGAGAATTGATATTTGATGCACGTCCAATTCTGAGTCTGTAAGACAAGCATGTCCCAGAGAGCTGAGTGTTGTATCTCTAATTAGCAATACTTTTAACGATTAATTACATTTTTGGCAAATCTCATATTTAATATCTTTACCACAAAAAGGAAGGAAGGAAGGAAGGAAGAAAGGAAGGAAGGAAGAAAGGAAGGAAGGAAGAATCAGTCGAAGCTACTTATTTGTTACTTTCCCATTGCTTTGAGAAAATACCTGATAAGAAGCAGTTAAGGGCTAAGGGCTTCCTTCGGCTCACAGTTTGAAAGAACACAGTCCAGACGGTGGGGAAGGGATGGCTGCAGGGCCATGAGGCCAGAGTACGTCGACAGTCAGGGAGCAAACAGCAGGCAGGAGGGGAGGCTAGGTCCACCCTCCAAGTCATCCACTTCCTCCTGCAAGACTCCACCTTCTAAAGGCTCCGCAGCCTTTCAAAAACAGTTCCATCAGCCAGGGGCCAAGTGCTCAACACATGAGGCCATGGGGGACATTTCTCACTCAACCCACAGCAGGGTAAAATTCCATTTATTGAGACTTTTAGGAGGGTAGCTGTGGGTAAGGAGAGAATCCAGGTTCCTTGCACCTTGCACCCGAGAATCCATCCTAAGTGCAGCATGGCTGGTCACCCAGTAAATGTCACTCGCCGCCCACAGATGCCTGCTCAAAGGGTGAGGAAAGAGGACAAGGCCGTGTCATAGAAGGGGCAGAACCAGTCTTTGTCCATAAGCCTGTTAGACTCGGAGGCTGTGGTTTCCTACCACATCGAGGTTCACAAAACACTGGCTGTAAGACCCCGTGAAGATGGCTGCATCGCGTGAGTCACAGGAGCCAGGCATGAGAGGCGGCCCCAGGCAGAAGGCACATTACTTGAGTCTCTGTCACAGAATAGACCTGCTCTAGGCCCCTTCTGACCCTGGGTGAGTCTGAAAAACCTGGAAGAGATTTTAGAGTCTGAATTACACCAGCGTTTCTAGAATATTCTGGAGTTCACACTTGCTCAATTGAAGACCCCAGAGAGGTGACTGACATGACCCTGTGCCTGGGCACTGTGCATGGCAAGATGGAAGGGTCCCCGCGGTGACCAGCAGTGCCACTGACATCTGCCAGCCAGTCAGCAGGGGGTCACCTCAGCATTTGGAAGTGAAGTCATGAAATTAGTCACCACTGGCCCAGCCAGCTCAGACTCCTGTGAAGAGTCTTTGCAAAGAGACTGCAGCGTGGAGCTGACTGGCTACTTTGGGATAAAATTGGATGAAAGACGACTAAGGGGGTCGTTTCTTTTAAAAATTCTTCATCCTAAAATACAGACTGTATCAGATTCTCTGTGCACAAAGTGTACCAGGGAAGGGGTACAGGGGCATGTGCGCGCACACACACACACACACACACACACACACACACACACACACACACACACACACACACACACAGACACACAGAAAGCCCAGTCTGCCTGTCCCCACACTCAGCCTCAGAAGCTTCCAGTAAAACTGGTAGGTGGGACCCAGCTGTGTGTGGAGATTGTCCTTCACACCCACTGACCAGCCATCCCAGGGGAAAGAGAACAGCTGCCTGGAGGCCTAATGAGCTGGCTTTCCAGACGGCTTGGAAAAGTTCCCCCACAAACTCCACATCTATCCATCAGAGAGGCAAGCCCCTGCAGACTCCCGCACTCCTTGGTTTTACAAAACATTGGCAATGAACGGACACAGAAGAAACGTACGGCCTTGGCTCATGCCTCCTGTTTTCTTACAACTTAATGAGACTAAATCGCTGATAAGTTGTTTTGAAGCGTAACAGTGCACCCCATGTGGGGCTGGAGCGCAGTCCCGTTCTCCCCAGGGCTGATTCCAGTCCTGGCATGTCATTCCACCTAGAGCCTCTGTGTTCTGTGTTTTCCAGCGATTTCTGTGAGTCAAGGTGGGGTTAGCCTGTGGCACGGCAATCCACTCCAAGCCCTTCCTAACACATTCCACACACTGGAAAAACAGCGCTCAGAGCCTGCAAGAGAAGTGACCCACTGAAAACATCCCCAGTTGGACAGAATTGTAAGTATCCAGCTTTTGCTCCACAGGTGCCCATGGACGCTTAGAACTGGAGATGCCCAGCGACTGGGAAATAGCTCCATAAGCACTGGATTTGAGGAGTGACATGGGTGACTGGTCTGGGGGTGTCTTTAGCATTCTCAGGGGGCCGTGGGCATCAAAGATGCTGGGCCTCTGCACGCTGTGGCGAGGGGCAGAACACAGTGTGCGTGAATCGCCCGCTCCATGATGATATATCCCGCTCAGAAAAACTGCAGAATAGCTTTGCTCCCAAGGGACTGAGAATTTAGATGACATCCAGAGGCTGGTACTGCTTGCCACAGTGTGATGTTGGGCTCAAACCCCGGAACACTGGACTAGGATGGAGCTCAGGCAACAGAGGGCTTGCCTAGCCTGACCGGTGCTCTGGGTTCTATCCACAGCACCACCTAACACCAGGTGTGGAGCGTGCTTGTAATCCCAACACTGGGAGATGGAGGCAGATGGATCAGAAGTTCGAGGTCACCCTCAGATGAGAGCTGGAGGCCAGCCTGGGATGCAGAAGACACTGTCTCAAAAAACAAACAACAAAACCCTCTGACCTCAGAATCTCTGCTGTGTGACTTTGAGAAAATTTCCTAACTCCTCTGTGCCTTACTTACCCCATCTGTGAAGAGAGCATCTAGCTTGTGAACATCTTAAGGGGTAAGAGAATGGACCACTCAAAACTAAAGTTCTGATTCCTACTGAGCATTGTGTATAGATAGCTCTTTAGATTGTGGCCCTGGCTGTTATGGTTTGGATGAAAAATGCTGTGTTTGAAGGGTTGGTGCCTGGCTGGTGCGCTTTCTGGGTGTCATGGAACCTTTGGGAAGTGGGTCACTGGGAGCGGGGTGGGTCACTGGGAGCGGGGTGGGCTGCAGTTAATAGCCCAGCCCCTGCTTCCTATTCCATCTGCACTCTACACAGGTGAGATCTTCCTTGCCAGGCATCCTGCCCCGGGCCCAACCAAGGGGACCGCCAAGAGCAGCAGCTGCTTGTCCCTGTGAGGGAGGGACATAAGCTGTTAGAGGACAGAGTGATGAAGGGCTGAGCGCCCACAGTTCTCAAGCACCTTAAACATTGTGCACAGGGAAATCCAACTGCAAAGGCGTTGCTTGCTTAGGGTCAGGAGTTGGCCTGGGTAGAGATGGCTCCGAGAGAGAGAGAGAGAGAGAGAGAGAGAGAGAGAGAGAGAGAGAGAGAGAGAGAGAGAGAGAGAGAGAGAGAGAGCGCACCTGGTCATGGGGAAGGCTGGGCATTGAGATGCCTTCATTTCAGAAACCGCATGGGGTCCTTCTCGGTTTGTTTTGACACCTTTGTGCTAAGGATTCACATTCTACTTCCTTCTAGTTTGCCAAAAAACTAAATTGATTTTGTGGGCTTCAGGGACAAGTCTCAAATCCAAGCCAACCACGGTCATCTCTAGGTCAGAGACAGTGACCACTCAGGCAGACTTCTGCAAACACCTTAGGACCCTTTCGGGATTTCAGGTCAACGAGGCTTAGCTAGGAATGGAACCCAGACGCCAAGTTGTAGCTGGAGTTTTCCTGCCTGGCCCACAGTCAGGACAAATCTCTCTCACCCGCCAGTCCCACAGCCGCTCAGACCCAACCAAGTAAACACAGAGACTTATGTTGTTTACAGACTGTATGGCCGTGGCAGGCTTCTTGCTAACTGTTCTTATATCTTATATTAAGCCATTTCCATAAATCTATACCTTGCCACATGACTTGTGGCTTACAGGCATCTTCACATGTTGCTTGTCATGGCGGTGGCTGGCAGTGACTCCCTTCCTCAGCCTTCTGCTTCCCAGAATTCTCTTCTCTGCTTGTCCCGCCTATACTTCCTGCCTGGTCACTGGCCAATCAGTGTTTTATTTATAGAGTACAATATCCACAGCACCAAGTACCCCAAGTTGGCCTCCTAGATGCAGCCTGCAGGCCTCTGTGTCCTGGGGAACCTTAGAGTGAGGACAGAGACTCTAAAGGCCACTTAGACGGGCAGCGCCAGCCACGGTCAGCTTTGAAACGAATGGCCCCCCTCTCCTTTTCTTTTCTTATTTTTTTTTAAGCCGAGCTGGATGTTTCGCTGCTGAGGGAGGCAATGACCAGTCTCTGCAGGTTTTTTATTACCCGGGAGCATTTTCCTCCTGACCGTGTTTCAGAGCTACCCTCTCGCCTTCCTGCTCTTGGCCGCTCACGGGAATACCTCATGCCTCCGTGCCAGCTCTGAAGAGTGTAATCAGTTGCAAATGTTTGGGGGTGGATGACTGATGGATGAGGGAACTTTATCACCGCTCCCATTTTTTACTGTTCGAAAACTGTGGAAGTCTCACATGAGACAGCCTCCTGCCCCGCTTCTTCCTGCCCTGAACGGTCCTTTAAAAATGATTAAAGGGGCAGCCAAAGAAGGACGGTTGTAAGCCGCCAGAACAGTGAGGACGTGGGGCCAGGACAGCCCCGCGGAACCGACCACGGTCCTCTCACCTCATCCCCAACGTCAAGGAGAACGCCACCTTGCTTTCTTTTGTGTTTTTGTTTGCTTATCAGTTTATTTTCTTGCGGTGCTGGGGATAGAACCCAGGACCTCACACATGGTAGGCAGATGTTCTGCTACTGAGCTGTGTCTCCAGCCCTACTTTTGTGTGTGTGTGTGTGTGTGTGTGTGTGTGTGTGTTTTCATGTCAAAAATCTGTCCCAAATTATGGCCCTACAGCCTCCGGCATCTGGGGTCTTCCAGTTAACCTTCTGCCTACCTGCTCAGGTGTCTCACAGGGAGCTCAGAAAACCTGCTGTTAGGACCCTTCTCTAACTGGTGCTGTTACCCTCCAATGTCATTTGTGGTGTACCCGGTCTATGTCTGGCACCCAGTACCAACAACAAATCAGTGCTTCAGCCTGAAGGAGTTTACAGCTGGAGGCCAGAAACACACAGGCAAGAATGGCAGCCAGAGACTGGCATTGAGGGCAGGAGTGAGCTTGGGATGAAGTCCAATGGTAGAGCTTGGACTCACAGGGTCCTCTTTCCACTCAACAGAGCCACCCAGATGAGTTCAATCAGACCGTCCAGTCTCCGGGTTCACGGGTGCAGGGCCACCATAACAAGGCTCTGTGCTCTGTGGTGCAAACAGAAATGAGTGGTCCCAAGAGTCTTCTAACAGGAAGTTGGGGTCCTGAGTCAGCAGGGTCATTCCTTGGGGACTCTGAGGGTAGTAGTCTTGTGTGAGGGTGAGCAAGCAGAAGAAGCTACCCTGCCTGAGTCACTGTGCTTCCTCTGAGACCTGGGAGAGAGAAGACTCAGTGTGGAAATGAGGAAAAGAGAGGAGTCCCCATGTGCTGTCTTGAAATGACCGTGTGTCTGCCGTGGTCTAAGGCCTAGTTTAGCCTCTGCACCCCAAGGATAACTTGTCTTCCCTGAGATCTGCTTGTTACCTTCATCCATTTATCTTTCAACACCACAGACAGCCTTTTCAACTCACAGCCTCTCCCTACTGCCACTTTGGGTTTCAATAAGGATCCTCAGCAGCTGAGATGTGCGTGCGCCCGCTCATGAGTCTGGTGTAAAGGGGCACCTGAAGGAGTCTAACATTCTGCTTGAAGCAAGTGGCCCTTAGGCGCAGTTCCCTTTGTGCTCTGTGGACAGAAATCACAGAAAGACAGACACGTGGGAAAAACAAACAACAAACTAACCATAGAAATTATCCCTGTGTCCCGGAGGATGAGTGACCAGCACCGGAGGGCGAGTGACCAGCAGGAGCCTGTTCTGTGCACATTTGTTGAGTGGCTCTGTGCTCGAGGCCTGTGCTGGATTGGAAGACTAACAGAGAGGGACATAAACCTCAGCTCATGTTGCTCACAGCCTATCTGGGCACCAGACATAGAGAAAAGCCAACGTCTCAAACTATTTAGTAACTGGAGCATGCCCGAGAAAGAGCGGCTGAGCACGCTTCGGTCACTGAGTCAAGGAGGCCTTACCTTTGCAGAGGAGCATCCCTGGTACGGCTCATGGTCAGCCCATCCCTCAAACAAAAGGAGGGAAGAGTGGGGAACACTGCCCCCCAAGTATGCTCTCTGGCCACTGCAGAACCGGCTACACACTGGACTTCCCACCTGCAAAAGCAAGAAAAGGATGCTCAGGGCCAGCTCTCACATCTGAGAGACTTCTTTGCTTTCCAGTCTCGGCTGCCCTTCCCGGAGAACAGCTCTGGACAGGCCTGCTCTGTTACTCACTGGGCTGTTCAGCCAGCAGATCATCTCGAGGCTTCGACCTGCTAGAGAGCCAGGGGGTGCTGCCTGATGGGATGGGGAGGGGTGCGGTGGGGCAGGGCAGGCTGAGGTAGAGGCTGACCAGGTAGAGAGAGGAAGGAAGTCTGTCCAGTGGGAAGAAGAGCTCATGCATAGCACCCAGACAGACGAAGCCTAGCAAATATAAAGGCCTGGGGACTAGAGACACCAGGTGGGAAGGCAGAAACCGACTGTGAGGCATGGAGCCAGCCCTGGTGCTCTGTGAGCTCACGCAGGGGTGCTGCAGCCTTTCCTCCCTAGCACTGTGGCTGCACCCCCTCCCCCCCCAGGGATGGAGGAGATGGAGGTGACAGGTCAGGTGTGAGGGGCTTCTCCACACTTCTGTTGCCATTCACAGCTCATTAAAACCATGATCAGGTGGAGGCTAAGTGACCTCCTAGGGTGTCTGGCCACAGGCAGACAGACACAGGACTCCACCTAGGGTCTGGTGGCAGCCCTCCTTTGCCTGTGCCCCTTCCAACTGTCCTTGGTCTGCTGCTTAACCAGCACATCAACACCCGGCCTGGGGGACCCACTCTGGAGTTAGGGCTTATTAGCGTCCGAGGCATGGCCTGGGGACCATCACGTTTAATATCCCTCTCACACAATCCATCCATCATGTGGAGTCAGCTGTACCCTCCACATGTTTCTGATTCCCCTAATAGCCAGGTCTCTGCTGAACACCCCACCCCTGTGTCTGCTGGGCTCTGGCACTCAGAAGAGCCTATTGGGATGGTGTGCCTGGCCTCCCGAAGCAACCTTCCAGAACATGTTTTCTTTAAATAAGAATTTTTGTTTTCTGATCCTTGGCATTCATATTGTGCTTTAAGTAGGTAAGATCTGCATGTAGCATAAAAGGCATTAATAGCCAAAAGGCAGACCCTAGGCTGGGATGTAGCTCAGTTGGTAGAGCACTTGCCTAGCACGCATGAAGCCCTGCTTCTATCCCCAGCACTACATACGTGAGGCACAGTGGTGCAGGTCTGGAATCCTAGCACTTGAGAGGCGAAGGCAGAGGGTCAGAAGTTCAAGGTCATCCTCGGATACATGTTAAGTTGAGACCAGCCTGGACTACTTGGTGCCCTGTCTCAAAAACAAAAAGCAAGTGTTTATCCCACCCAGCTCCTTCTCCATGTTCTGGAGTGGGTGCCCTGGGTGTACTAAACCATCATGTCTATGATGCTCTGAAGAGTTTTTGACTTCAAAATGGGATTTTGTTTAAAGCAGTGGTTCTAAACCTTCCTAATGCTCAGTTCCTCGTGTTGCGGTGACCCCCAACCATAAAATTATTTCATTGCTACTTCATAACTGTAGTTTTGCTACTGTTATAAATTGTGATGTAACTATCTGAGAACTGCTACTTTAAAGTCATTTTCCCAGGAACACTTACTTGAAAAGCATTTGTTTTCATCCAGTGCGGACCTTTGCTGTTTGGAGCTTGACCCTCCCTCGTTGTGAGGGTCATCCTGTGTCCCTAACTCTGCCCTCTAGAGGCCACTAGTGACACCGACTCATCATCAGTTGGAACAAACAGGAATGTCTCTAGATAACGCCTGATGATATCTTGGGTGCAAAGGCGGTGGAGAGGGGCCATCTCCTTCAGGGAGAACCTGGGACTTACAGCCATTATTAAATCCTATCAGCATCTCACTAGTGAAAAGGCTTTGGCTGCTTAGAAAGACTCCAGACCTCCACTGTGATGTCAAAGAAATGCTTGGTTACAAGTTGAAAATTATCGGAGGTTCGTGATGGACAGATGGGGTTTCATTGCACTCAGTTGCTAGTGGTGTGTGTTTGAACTTTTGAAATTGAATGGGCCATGTTTACACGGTCTTTGGGTTTTCATAATAGAGATGATGCTTGTGTTGAGCAAGGCTCCAGCAGAGGCAGAGACCAGCAAAGGCCGCAACTGGGAGATGAACAGGAAACACTAGGAACCTTTTTCCTCAGGGTGGGATTTGAATCTGAGAGTCCTCTAGTTAACCTCAAGACAGAACATACTTGGTTAGAAATGCCATAATGACTTGTGATTAAAAAATAATAATAAGCCGGGCGGTGGTGGCGCACGCCTTTGATCCCAGCACTCGGGAGGCAGAGGCAGGTGGATCTCTGTGAGTTCGAGGCCAGCCTGGTCTACAGAGCAAGATCCAGGAAAGGCGCAAAGCTACACAGAGAAACCCTGTCTCGAAAAACCAAAAAAAAAAAAATAATAATAAGTCAGGCGGTGGTGGCGCACGCCTTTAATCCCAGCACTCGGGAGGCAGAGGCAGGTGGATCTCTGTGAGTTCGAGGCCAGCCTGGGCTACAGAGTGAGTTCCAGGACAGGCACCAAAACTACACAGAGAAACCCTGTATCAAAAAAACAAAAGAAGAAGAAGAAGAAGAAGAAGAAGAAGAAGAAGAAGAAGAAGAAGAAGAAGAAGAAGAAGAAGAAGAAGAAGGAAGAGGAGGAGGAGGAGGAGGAGGAGGAGGAGGAAGGAGCTGGAGCAAAGGCTCACAGGGTAAGAGCACTTGTTGCTCTTGCAGAGAACGGGGTTCAGTCCCTAACACCCACATGGAGGCTCACAACAGTCTGTAACTGTAGTCCTAAATGACCCAATGCCCTCTTCTGGCATCCACAGGCACACAGACACACTTGCAAGCAAAATACCCATTCACACAAAACAATAAAACCATTTAAATAAGTCCACTACTGATAAGAAGCCCACAGATAGCCATGAGCCCTGGAGGAAATGCTGTGGACAATTGCCCTGATGCCCAGAACCTGGACGTGCTGAATTAGATTCTGGAATGGGCCCCAAAACTGATTTGATTGGTACTGTTGGGTTAGCAAGACAAGATGAACATGCTATTTAGGAAAAGTAGCTCAGCAAAGAGCAGAGGGAAAGTCCCACCCCGTGCAGGTCCCCAAAGATCCTCTTCAATCACAGAACGAACCAGAGCGGCCTGAGGGTCCATGACCTCAGAAGTATTACAAGTCCCAGGTTGCAGTCTATTTCCTCAGGACCCTGCATGGGATCAGCCCACAGACTCTCCTCAGAGTTACTAAGGGCCTGAAGACCACTTGGGAAGATAGTCCTTTCTTAATGAGGTCCATGTTCCAAAACAGGCAAAGTGCTCCTCACATCCCTTCTCTGCCCAGCCTCAGGGGGCCTCCTGGGGTGTTTCAGCACAAGCAAACTTGACCTTTAAGATCCCAAATTCTAAGTCATGAGTATTTTAACTATGTGTGTGTGGTGGGGTGCTGGGGGTGTTAGTGAGGAGAAAAGGGGTGTCATCAGCTTTTCAACTACAGTTGAAAAGTACCACAGGGTCCCTGGCTTTAATGGTGCAACTTCCTATAGATACATAAGAAGTCACAGAGAGGGGACGTAGAAAGGGGCGTAATTCAGAACAAATCATTTGACACTCCCTCCTCACCCCACCCCTACCCCACCCCACCCCCACCAAATATTTCAAGAAGGAAGAAATGCGTCAACTGTCCAGATCCTCATAACTCAGGCAACTGAGGAGAAGGGGAGGCACAGGGAGCCCCCACCCCACCCCCAGCCAGAAGAAGTGTCTTTCGCAGACCCTGGGATGCTGTAAGAGCTCCTTTGATGATTGCCTTTGATCTTCTGAAGGCATAAGGGGGTCCTCGCTTTCAAAAACGCTGCAAGAATGGACTCCTGGTGTCTGGATGCAAGGCCTGGTCTGTGTGAAGGATGACCTGTAACTAGCCGTCCCCCAAAAGACTTGGGGGGAGGGTGCAGAACCGGAAGGGGACAGACCAAACCAAACACAAGTCGCTGCTTCAACTCAGGACCTTACTGCTACCCACTCACACCTGAGACCCCAAGGCTCTTTAGAAACACACTGCCCTTGGACCTTTATTAGAACCCAATTGTTGAGCCTCCAAGCCAAGCCTCCGATGTAAATGGAGAAAGTGCAAGGGAGGGGGGAGAATTGGCAAGAGTGCCGAGCCCCCTCCCCTTCCTCCCTCTACCTCCAGCCCTCCCCCCTCTCCTTTCCCAGGCTCCCTCTTTCTCTCTCTGTGGGTTTCTGTCTGTAATGTCTCCACCACCTCCCCCATCCCGAGCCCCCTGCCCTGGTACAAGAGCCCTGAAAGTCTTTCTGTGTCTACCCACAAACACCACGGTGCCAACCTGCTATTTACAATCCCTCAAACAAGCGAGAGCAACTGGCACCCCCCGAAGTGGCCAGGGCGTCGTGGTTTTGTGATTAGGTTCCTTTCAGCAATTAGTAAATTTATTGTCCTCACCATTATCGCATGGCTGCTCGGCCGACGTCCTTATGGTTGGGCTTTGTCGTATTTCAGCCAGATCTCTTCCCATCTCTCCCAACTGTCCCATCCCATCAAAAGCTGATCTGCAGTCCTGCCGCAGGATGGAGTCAGAGTTGGAGTAAAACACCGCGACGTCTCGTTTTGGCTCCGGGGCATGTGAGAGGGAATATGCTTTGTTCAGGGGAGGGACAGCTGCCTGTGGCCAGAGCAGGCAGTCTGAATTCTCCCTAGCCTCAAATTCACCGTTCAGTCCAAGAGTACTCTTCCTCCAAAGATTATCAGGGGTGTGTGTAACGGGGGGAACCTCAGAGGAAAATAGCGAAATCTCTGATGCAGAGACTGTCCCCCAGAAATGTCCACCCAGAGCAGGGTGAGGACCGGATGGAGGAGCCGTGTGAGTGAGTCTGCTATCTCTCTCTCCCCCACCCCACCCCCGTTCCTGGATGGTATTCCCTGCCAGCACGCTGGGAAATGGAGACTTGGGCTTGGGGGAGCCAAGAACTTACAGGACTCCAGAATTCTCAGTATCACTCCCTGGGTCCCCAAATGAAAGCCTAGCTGCTAACATCCCAGCTGAGCAGCTGACACAGGCCCCTGACTGTAGGTGTGGGGACTCTTGGGTGACTTAATTTTCTTGCCTAGTAAACGGTGAATAGTCCCCGCCATCACACACTGTTTCTGATTTTAGGAATTGACCCAAACTTAGACAAAAATGTGGAATAAGGTTACAGGATTGGGTGACCCTCTGCTTTTCAGGGGGCACTTTATACCATATCAGCTCATTTTCACCTCATCACACATTGGAAAGAGAAGAGTGTGGTGGTGTGTGTGTGTGTGTGTGTGTGTGTGTGTGTGTGTGTGTGTGTGTGCGCACGTGTGCATGAGAGGGGTGGGGCAGGATTGTCATGTATGGTATTGGAGCCAGATCCTAGGCTGAAGTCCAGCTTGGACCATACCTTCGCCGGGCAGCCTCGGGAACCACTGCCTCTGTTTGCTTCTTCAGGAAGTACCCCAGTAAGAATTCAGTGTCATTGAACTGGTGTGACAATTACGTAAAGCTCCCAACCACCTGTCTTAGTTTCCACTGTCATTGCCAAATAACAGCATATTGATTAGGTTATAGGACAGCCTAAGACCAGATAGGCAGAGAAGGCCCCCCGAACATCCTGGATTCCTCAGGCATCCGCTGTACCTGCTCCATCCTTGTTCCTGTGGCACACGTACGCTGTATAATTCCTTCGAGGATTTTGTTTGTCTGTCTGTTTAGTTTTTCCACCCCTCCAGCCCCCCAAATGGAGCTCAGTGACACATTTGTTCACTGAGTGTTTTCTGAGCATCGCAGCTTGAACATTGGCGTGTCCTCAACCTCCAGATATTGGGCACCTTATATCTCAGTAGCTGGGTCCCTTTGCAAGCCTTGTTAGAGATGGGGGAAGAGGAGCTGCTGGAAGCTCCTGGGGCTTTCTCAGCCCTGCTGCAAGAGGAGAAGTCCTCCCTCCCCCGCCTCCAACAACACGCAGAGACTTTCCCAGGTCAGGTTAATTAATCTCGTCTGTGTGAACGCATTTGAACCTGATATTGAGTATGCAAATGTGTGTGGAGGAATAAGGCAATATCTTTTGTGCAAGCTGGCACTGGTGTCCTCTCTGAGAACAGTATTCCCCAGGGCAGGTACAGCTGTGGGAGGGACCAGAATCCACAGCTGTAATTCCACTCCATGTATCAATTATTCATCCCTTTCAGCACACCAGCTCTGCATGGCCACCTGTGGGCCATCCTGGCCCCAGAAATCTGCTTAGGGGCTCATTGGGACTCCTAGAAGAGAGTCCCATGGGGCTCCGAGGAGGAGACCGAGGAGACCACAGACACCGCTGGGCCCTGAGCACTGCACATGAGCAGCCATGAGGAGGTTTGAAGCCACCCAGGAGGGGTGAGTACCCAGCCAGAGGGAGTTACTTCTACTCCTAGCCTGGGGTCCTGGAGAATGGGGTGAGGTTCAGACTAGCCCCAGGAGCCAAGCACACTGGGGATTCTCGGCAAGTAGGTTGAGGTGTAGTGGTGACCCTGGATATGCATCACAGGGGAGTGTCCCGATCAGAGGGCAGAAACAATTTACTTCAGACATGATCAGGGTGCTGTGGCTCGCGACTATAACCCCAGCTACTGAGGAGGTTCAGGCAAAAGATTTCTAGTTGAAAACCCACCTACAAAATGAGTTCCATCACTCCCTGTTCCCACCCCCCCAAAAAAGTATTTAAAATGTGCTGCATGAGCAAAGTGTGCAGTCTGGGTGTGGTTTGTTCTGCTAAGGCCAGGGGAGTCAGAACCAGCAGCCAGGGAGAGTGGGCTATAAAGCTCATTGTCGAGTCTTAGGAACTGGTAACGAACTCTTGGCTACACACGCGTGTGTGTGCATCACACACGGCAGAGAGTGGATCACAGAAGAGATCCGTGTCCTGAAAGAAAGAGGTTGTAGTTAGGTGAGTAGTCAGAGAGAGACCTTCACACCATTAAAACAGACCCCAAAAGGAAGACACCAGGCAGAGCGCTCCCTCATGACTGGCCGGTGTCTTCCCTGACAGTCCCCCAGTTCTGTGGTGGTGACCACTACCCTCAGAGAAGCTGGGCCAGGGTAGAAATGCTTTCAAGGTGAGACTGAGTACAAAGTGTGCTTGTCCAGGCGAACCAGGATGCCCCTTCCTATTGGACAGTGAACCCCAGGAAGAACACCGGTCTTGTTTTGTTTGGCTGCTGGGAAGTTAAATGTTTTGCTTGCAACTGAAGTGGCTTCCTTTAGGGTTAGAGCTTGGATGGGGTCATTTCCATCCTTCTGTTTCTTGGTTCTTATACTCTGACACACACCCCTTTATAACACTTTTCTGGTACTTGGGACTTTTATTGCAACCATTTAAAAATCGTCTTTAATATGTATATGCGTATGTGACAGTGGTGAATGTTCATAACTTAATGAAAGAAGACCTCTGGGCACACCTATGGGATGGACTAAACTAGGTTGGCCTGTGGGCACTCCTGTGGGATGGACACTAGGTTAGCCTGTGGGCACTCCTGTGGGATGGACACTAGGTTGGCCTGTGGGCACTCCTGTGGGATGGACACTAGGTTAGCCTGTGGGCACTCCTGTGGGATGGACACTAGGTTAGCCTGTGGGCACTCCTGTGGGATGGACACTAGGTTAGCCTGTGGGCACTCCTGTGGGATGGACACTAGGTTAGCCTGTGGGCACTCCTGTGGGATGGACACTAGGTTAGCCTGTGGGCACTCCTGTGGGATGGACACTAGGTTAGCCTGTGGGCACTCCTGTGGGATGGACACTAGGTTAGCCTGTGGGCACTCCTGTGGGATGGACACTAGGTTAGCCTGTGGGCACTCCTGTGGGATGGACACTAGGTTAACCTGTGGGCACTCCTGTGGGATGGACACTAGGTTGGCCTGTGGGCACTCCTGTGGGATGGACACTAGGTTAGCCTGTGGGCACTCCTGTGGGATGGACACTAGGTTAACCTGTGGGCACTCCTGTGGGATGGACACTAGGTTAACCTGTGGGCACTCCTGTGGGATGGACACTAGGTTAGCCTGTGGGCACTCCTGTGGGATGGACACTAGGTTAGCCTGTGGGCACTCCTGTGAAGGATTTTCTTGATTAGGTGGATTGAGGTGGAAGAGTGGGCAGCTCCGTTTCCTCTGTTGGGTTCTGCACAGAAAGGAGAAAGCCAGGTGAGCACCAGCTTTAGTCAATTCTTGACAGTGGACACAATGCGACCTCCTTCTCCTTCTCAAGCTCCTGGTGCCCTGACTTCACCACCATGATGGACATTCCCTTGAACCGGCGGGTGAACTGAGCCAGCTCCGCCTCCTTTAAGTCACTTTTGTCCAGGTTCTTTAACTACAACCCTGCCGGTGGGGGCGACGGTGGCACAGTGGAGCAGACTTGCCTCCTTTTCTTGGAGAGTTTCATGACTCTTGCTTAGAACCCATAAGTGCCGACCAGACACTTCCACCATTTGCGAGACACCTGGGGCTCCAGAGAGCGATGTGCCCAGGGCTGGGGAGGAGGACTCAGTTGGTAAAGTGCTTGCTTTGGGAGCACGAGGACCCGAGTCCCATCCCCAGACATGTTTAAAAAGAGAGTCACGTTGGTGCACAATAAAATCCCATAGAAAGAGGCAAAGATACATAGACCGTGGGGCTCTCTGGGTGGCCGGCCCACCTACTTGGTGAATTCCAGATCAGTGAAAGACCCTGTCTCAAAAAAAAAAAAAAAAAAAAAAAAAAAGTGGCCGGATGGTGGTGGCGCACGCCTTTAATCCCAGCATTCGAGAGGCAAAGCCAGGTGGATCTCTGTGAGTTCAAGGCCAGCCTGGTCTACAGAATGAGATCCAGGACAGGCACCAAAACTACACAGAGAAACCCTGTCTTGAAAAAACAAACAAACAAAAATGTACAGTGCCTGAGGAATGATACCTAAAGTTGTCCTGTGCCCTCACACATACATGCAACTGAAAACACACACACACGTGCACACACAATGCTGTCACCTCAACTTGGACCCGCCATGGCAGCATTCAAGCACACAGCAATAATCAAAGAACACCACAATGAACCGTGGTGGACGGTGCCTGGATGTGACACCTGTATGTGCTCTTTCCCAGGCATGTGAGTGAGGTGTCCTCATGAAGGAAGGACACGAAGCTGGCTGTGGAGGCAGACTCAGGGACTGTTCGCCGCGGTAGGACGAGGGAGGGATCAGGACAGACCGGCACTGTGTGGAGGGCTGTGTGCCACGACAGTGGTGTAGCAGTCTGGTGTGGCCAGCTAGCTTCTCCCCAGGGCATTTCATCTGAGCACAAGGACTGTGAGACAGAAGAGATTGGTGGGTTTGCCCACCTCTGCCACGCTGAAGATGTTGCCGGCAGCGGGAGAAAGCAGGATGCTTTCTGCCAGAGCTGTGATGTTCACAGCCTTGTTCCAGCTCTCACAGGGGAGCTGGCGTCTGTCACCCTCCCTGTCTTCCTGTGTGCTGCATGGTGTGCCCAGATGCTGCCCCGCCCTCCCAGGATTCCTAGAAAGCAGGATAGTGCCTTCAAAGTTATTCATTGTCATTTGTCAAATGGAAGTTTTGTTTTTCGATTTTGTGTTTTGAGACGGTCTCCTGTAGTCCAGGCTGGCTTCCGACTCACTCTGTAGCTGAGGGTGACCTTGAACTTCTGACCCTTCTGCCTCCACCCACTGAGTGCTAAGGTTACAGACTCATGCCACCATGCCCAGTTTATGTGGCACTGGGGATTGACCTCAGAGCTTCAAGGGTGCTCGGCAAGCGAGCACTCCACCAACGGAGACGCATCTGCCGCTCAGAAGTGGAAGTGTTTCGTGAATTCACACTGCGCTCCAGTAAATGAAGCTGCAGCTGCTTTTCTCTGTTACTGAGATAGAGAAATGATAGGATAAAAGGGTAGATTATTGAATCTACTCTCAAAAGAAAAATGGGAGAATATGGATATGATACGATAAAAAGGTAGATTATTGAATCTACTTTTAAAAAGCAACTACTACTTTTAAATATTTTACATTGGATGGATTTTTGTATATTGTATACAAATTGTATACATTGATACAAATTTGAGATTAATTTTGTTAGAAAATACTGTACGTATATTTCTACTCTTGTTCAACGTATTGTATCTATACAGCTCATTGAACAATGTAATGCAAATTTCTAGTCCTTGAAAGTTATTATCACCAACTAATTAGGATATAAAGAAATGCAGGTTAGTAGTTAGTCACCTATTAAAATCAAACTCGTAGTCAGGTTAGGTATGTTTTCAAGGTCAAACAGAGATATTTTAGATAAACAGGTCACCTTCAAACACTTCAGAGATCTACAGAATATGGCATTTAAGATGTTTTAATAACATAGATTCTTTTTTTTATGACAATGAGACATGTCTGCTTCTGACAGTACCAATCTACTTCAGAGAAGATGATGAGCATTGAAGAAACTCCTTATGGAGTTTACTTTCTTTGTGGCAAAAGTTAGCCACTGGGCAAGAAAACGCCCTTGCCTCGACTGCTGACAGTACACTGTCCAAAATGGACAAGCAGGACACGAAAGAAAGGACTACCGAACCTTGCCAAGACAAGGTAGGAAGGCTCTTTAGAAAATCCTGCTTCACAGGAAAGTCTGTCAGATATGCTAGGCCTGTAGGCCGAAGATGATGCTCCAACATTGCAGAGGAACCTTGGGTGACTGTCCAGGCAGCCAGCTGTTTCTGTCATTTCTCACAATTTTTGGAAGTTGCTTGTTTGCACTTCCTGCTTACTCAGTTAATATTACTTCCTTCTCGGGTGGTCTCTGGGGGAGTTGAAGACTAGATCCTTATAGTTTTCCTTGTTAACAAATTCAGAAAAGAAACTCACTACAGAAGTGTAAAGTGTATAAGTTTGAAAGACATCAAAAGATAGTTTTCAGTTGGTAATGCAAATTAGGATAGAAGGTGAGTTAGGTACAACATTTTAGACTTACTATAATAAATAATGGAGTATTTTCCCATAATCTGTGAAATATTAATGAACTGGACATTGTTAATGTAATTCCTGACTGTATATATTATATATACTTAATTTACTTATTGTATATAGTTTTTCTTATATTAATTATAACCTTCTTTTATTATTTTAGACAAAAAAAGAGAAAATGTGGTGATATATTGTGTACCCTAATAAAATTTGTCTGAAGATCAGAGGACAGAACAAGCCACTAGATTAAACACAGAGGCCAGGCAGTGGTGGCACACACCTTTAATCCTAGTATTTGGGGGTCACATGCCTATAATCCCAGCACTTGAGATCTCACGCCTTTAATCCCAGTATTTGGGAAGCACACACGCCATTAATCCCAGCACTAGGAAGGAAGTGAAATGTCTGGGCAGAGAAAGCTATATAAGGCGTGAGGAGACAGGAACTAGAGGCTTTTCAGGCTGAGGAGTTGGTAAGGCTGTGGCTTGTTCCTTTGTCTCTCTGATCTTTCAGCATCTACCCCAATTTCTGGCCCTGGGTTTGGTTTTGTTTTGTTTTGTTTTGTTTTTATTAAAAGACCATTTAGCAATTCGTGGCACAGTTACTGAAGTAACACTGGTTTTGAGGGCTGCTTGCTGTTGTCAGTGTTTCCTGTGTTGGAACACGGTCCCCATAACCACTCTGTTTATTTTAGTGTTTTTCTGGGCTGGAAATGGAGGGGCTCACCCACAGTAGGCAAGTGCTCTTCACTAAGCCCCACATGCCACTGCCGCCTTTCAGACTCTGCCTCCCACTCCGGACACACAAACTGTCTCTTCCGCAGCTGCAGACACAGTAGCTGGAGCATCTCCAAGTGTGAGAGTATCTGGCTTCCGGAGGGCCTCAGGGATGGGATGGGTGAAAAGATTACAGAGAGAACCACCCAGAAAGTCTCCCCACTTGGTATCTGCTGTGGTTAGCTTTAACAGTTACTGACACAGCCGAGAGTCACCTGAGAAGGGAGTCTCAGTTGAGAGATTGCCAAGACCAGATTGGCCTGGGTATATCTTTGGGGATTGTTAATTTATGAAGGAGGGCCCAGTCCACTGTGGGCGGCACCACTCCCTGGGCAGGTAGTCCTGGGCTGTGTAAGAAAGCTAGCTCAGCATGAACCTGAGGGGGATCCAGTAATCAGCATCCTCCATGGCCTCAGCTCCAAGTTCTTGCTTGAGTTCCTGCCCTGGCTTCCCCCAGTGATGGAGAGTGACCCGGAAGTGTCAGCCAAATAAACCCTTTACTCTCCTGAGTTGCTTCTGGTCAGTGTTTTATCACAGCAGTAGTGGAAGAACAGGGCACAGCCAAGAAGTGCAGCTTAAACAGCACCTTCCCCGCGTATGGCCTGAGCTCCCACCACGCCACCACTGTTCTGTGGTCTGTGCATCTGGCTCCTAACCCCAGCTGCTCTCCCCACACTCCCCCAGGGAAGATGCACCCGGATGCACCTACCCTCCTGAGCTGAGCCTGCTGCCTTCCCGCTGCTAGCTGCCCTCTGGAATCACGGAGCATGCTGAATTTACACGCCTCCGTATCACAGAGGCAGCTCTATAGATGTTAAGTGTCAAGACTCTTGGTGCTTGTAAAACAAACCACAATCAGGGTGTGGTGACTCCAGCAGGCAGATACATGATGTCAATCTTCCATACAGATCTTGCAAGCCATTTGGTAACATAGTAACTTTATATGGCTGGAGCGCCAGCTGTGGATATTTAAAGGGGGGAAACATTTTTTATATCTAGACAAATGTATCTCCGATCATAAGTTAAATGTTTTCTTTAGTGGAAATTTTCCTTTCTCATCATATTTTCTAAAGAAACCCTGCCTTTCTTTCTGTTGTTTCTGCAGGTTTCCTTTTCTAAGACTGCGTGTGTGAGTGTGCATGTGCGTGTGCATGTGTGTATGCAAATGTGAGTGTGTATGAGTGTGTGAGAATGTATATGTGTGAGTGTGTGTGTGTGTGTGTGAAACTGGACACTATACCTATAGCTCCACACATGCTGGGTAAGTGCTTTACCAGTGAGCTATATGTATCCAGCCCCATTTTTACCTCTTATTTTGAGTTTTACACGATAGTCCTGACTAGCCTTGAATTCACTCTGTAGCCCAGGTTAGCCTTGAATTTGCCATCCTCCTGCCTCAGGCTCCCTGACGACTGGTGTTCTTAGCCTGTGCTACCAGGCACTGCTAAGAAGTATATATATTTTTAAATCTAGAGTTCTCTCCTAACATGTCAGTTTACTCTCTCTGTAGTAACAGTATTTCCTGAGGCTTCATGCAGGAGACTGACTAATGCCAAGGTCATGTGATGTAGTAAGTAACAGTATTTCCTGCGGCTTCATGCAGGAGACTGAGTAATGCCAAGGTCATGTGAGGGCTTTCGGGGAGAAGATAAATATTTTGACTGCCAGCCGGCTGCTTTTTGCAGCATGTCACACTCCAGTGATGTTTATAGCAGAGCAGACCCTCTTCAGAGGTGATGGATTCTGAGACAAATTTTTTTTACTTTTTGAGATGGGGGTGGGGTTGAGCCTGAGGTTTGGGCGTGGTCTCACCTCATTGCCCAGGCCAGTCTCCAGCACCTGGACTCCCAGGGTCCTTCTGCTTCAGCCTCCTGAGTAACTGGGGTTCAGCAACCATGGTGGGGGGAGTTGTTCTATCACATTTTTCCAGTTGACTAAAGTGCCACATGACTGTCTCATGAACTGTTGAATATACTTATTTCTGTGTTTACCAGCATAAGACCATGAGAAGTCATGTTCAGCTACTGGACACGAGCTCCTATGGCCAGTCATTCTGCGTCTTCAGAAACCCCCGACTTTGAAATGCCAGCTCCGGACACACCCAGACAGAATGTAATATGCTTTAGCACCATGTGTTAAAATGAAAAGTACATTACATTTTTAATTGTTTGGATAACACAGAATAGATGCTCCTTAATTTTAAATTGATTGTAAAAATAAACATTGCAGGACCTGAGAGTGTGTAATCCAGTGGTAAAGCATGGGCTTAACATGTAAGGGGCCCTTGGGTCAATCCTCAGCTCTGAAAAATTCATACATATAGTTATGCACATATACATATACATATATGTGTATATATATGAAGTAAACATTACAGAAAATCTTTGGGCTTCAATCTTAATCCTCTACTGTCCTATCCTTGGACAGTGTTGGTCTAGGTGTATATACAGAGGCCTTTAGAGGTAAATTTACAGAACTAGACATATGGCTTCAGGGTAGAACGCTTACCTAGCATGTATAAGTCCTGAGTTCAAAGGCCCAGCACCACTAAGAACACAAAGCAAAGTATTCACAGACACACAGTCATGTGTGGATGTGCGTTCATACTTCCTTAAAGTACCTGCCAATTTTTCAGTCTTGTTCATTGAAGGCAAATTATTCTCACAAACTTCTCTTTAACAAAGTCTATTCTGGGACTCGTTTTGCCCTGGACAGCCTGTCTTGGAGGCCGTCCTGTGTGAGTTTATCTACGTGTGCCATTCTGTCATTGAGCTGTCACCCCCAGCCAGACAGCCCATCCCTCCCCAGGTACATCTGAAATGTCAGCACGTCCCCCTGTTCTCCACCCACTCACACCCAAGACTGTTTTGCCCTCGACCTCCTCCGTCAGATCTGACGTTTCCTTCGCTGCCTCTTACTCCTCTTGTGATGCTTAGATTCCTCTCGGTTGCTCTTCCAGTGTCACGTGACCTTCCCCCACTCTTCTCGATTCTGCACTTACATCCACTGGTCCACTCTGCGCTGCATCCTTGTGTCCAGTGCACCGTAGATGCTTAGTAACATCAAGGAGCCCCTAAGGAGGTGCACAGAAGTGTGTCTAAGGAAACCGCTGCTGCATGATGGATGTACAGAGGGAAGGCAGAGCTGTGGTGGGTCAACCGATGGCTGCCATGGCTGTGCAGCAGAAGTTGCTCATCAGAGTTCCCTCAACCCAACATGCCCCTTTAGTTAGGGAGACTCAAGGCAGCTTCTTCATTTGTGGAGCATTGCCTGCCTGAAACGCAACTGTGGAACCGGCTTCCCACAGTGCTTCTGCCCCTGTTAAAAATAAACCAAGCTCGACTGGGTTTGCTTTGTTCAAATTAATGCAAATATTCCACACCCCTTCAAAACCTGCCTTTGAGCTAAAAGCCTGATGTGGATATTTAATCTTTAACCAAAATGCAGAGGGACACACACACAAATCCTGGAAAAAACAGCCTCATTAATTGTCCACACAAAACCCACCAGCCAGAAGTCACCTGCTCAGGTGTCAGAGGCTGTGGGCAGGGATGCAGCAATACTAGCACCATCTTAAAATGACGCAGTGGTGGTTGCTCTGTGCCTGATGCTTTCCTTTGTGATATGTATTTCATACGGCGGCTGCTGTGGACTGGAGCAGACTAACAAATACAAGAAATAGGGAAACAATGATTCAAAACGTCTGCATCTCCTATTTAATGAGAAAGGTAACAGTAATTTTAAAAAATATTTTCTTTTTTATAGCGTGTGTGTGTGTGTGTGTGTGTGTGTGTGTGCGCGTGTGCGTGTGTGTGTGCGTGTGTGTGTGTGTGTGTGTGTGTGTGTGTGTGTGAGAATGCGTGTCATGTGTGGGTACCCTCTCGGCCTGAAGAGAGCCTCAGGTCTCCTGGAGCTGGATGGAGTTCAGAGATGATTATGAACTGCTATGTATTTGCTGGAAAACAAATCAGGTCCTCCTCAGAGCAGGACAGAGCTTAGCCATTAAGTCACCTCTCTAGCCCCCCCATACTATTTTTTTAACTAGGAAATACAAATCTGAGTTAAAGGAAAATAATGTAGACGGTTTTCTGTAGTGGTTCTTGTCTCAGATGTGACCCGGGTGGCTGAGGAACATTGTCATCTAAAGGGCACAAGGTAAAGGTTTGGCTTTGTCACTGGAGGGAAGAAACTCGGCCAGCTACACCTTTCTGTGTGTCCAGAAGCACTGTCACAGAGTTTCCATGAGGGAAGGGGATTTTAAATGCAGAAAACTTTCTGTAGAAAGAGATAGCTCCTTTCAAACATGATTAATATGTCTTGTCTGTGGCTTTCTCTTCAAATTATTTGTGATTCTACTGAGGAAGAAACATTTCTTTGTAGTCACAACAGTCGTCTGGGTGAATCCAAACGAGTGTATAAAAGACTTGAGTTACTAGCAGGGTACACTCTGGGGCAGGTCACATGGGGTGATGTCTATCATCCTGTGTAAAGGACAGAGGGCCATGCAAGGTTGCAATTCATCCTGTCTGAGATGGTGGAGAAAAGAATCCATTTCTAGAACTCTCTAGAAGCAATTTCTGGAACTTTCTGGTCCACTTTGATAACTTTCCACAACTTTTAGAATGTTCTGCTACCTCGAAACATGTGCATTCGTTCACTGAAAAGTTAATTTATCAGTATGTAGAATGGGGCCTAGGGTGAATTGCTTGTCTCCAGATCAAGGGCAGGTGCTGCTGTGTGGATGGAGCCCTTGAGAGACCCCAGTTCCTCTAGGCTGGCTGCCTGAGGGAGGGACCTCAGTCAGCTCCTTAGCGCTGTCCTCCTGGGAGAACAGAACAAGCAGGGACCTGCACGCCCATGTCTGGTGAAGCACCAGAGCTGCCTTTTGTATGAGAAGAGAAGGAATGGAACGGAACTTTCCAGAAAGGTTTTCCTAGCTCCCGGCTTCCCCAGTGCACAGAGTTAACAGCTTGGAATCATAGCGAGGATTCAAACCCTGCTAGGCGGTAGAGCGTGGACTCCTCGTTCTGTTACATGGAGCCTGATGATCAGAACAGCACTGGCCCCACACACTAGCAGTGACCGATGGGGGAAGTGTGTCATACTCTGACACGCCACCCTGCACCTGGTAAAGGGCTGGCTGGGTGGCAGTTTCAAGTGTTGGTCTTGATAATGTCATTATTAATCACTTGCCTCTAACAATAAGTAAAGCAATTGGATAACCCAGACCAGTCACCTCCAAGACTCTGGTCAAGAGGGACATGGAAAAACACAGTGTCAAACACGTAACCACGACTTTCAACAGCAGAGCTTCTTAGGACTGGAGAGATGGCTCAACAGTGAAGGCCACACACTGCTGTTATAAAGGGACCTGACTTTGGCTCCCGGGTACCCACCCCCCGCAGGTGGCTTGCAGCTGCCTGTGACCCCAGCTCCAGGGGCTCCAGTGGCCCCTTCTATTCTGCACAGGCACAGCACCTATGCATGGAGACCCCAAAAAGACACATTTTTAAAATTATGTTTAAAAAATTCTAAAGTAAAAAGTAAAGACTTCTAAAAGAACTAGACAGTTGAGTCCACGTGGAAGAGAAAATTGGACCTTTAAAGACAAAACAAAACTAATGTTCACCACCTCATTTCTGCATCAGAACAAGAGGAAAAGAAACTTCCAGGTGACATAATCATGACTTCAGTGTCCAAAGACAATCATTCTTAAAACCAGAGCTCAAATGTCTTAAGCAACCAAATTTATTTTTCCTGAGTGATGGAAGAATAAGTAATAAGGAAAAAAAAAAAGAAACTAGGAAATTAAATGTAAATGTCATGGCGAATGCCTTAACAGTGACGATTCCCCCTTTCCAGCCAAACACAGTGACCTGCTGCCTCTCTGTTTTCTCCCCAGAGAGTCAAGAAATGACTGCATGATAATTCACTTATCTGTAGTGCAGGAACCGCAAGAATAGAACCACATATTATTCAAAATGGGGAATTCACGTCACATTATTTTCCATTGGTGAGTAATGGACGGGAAATGGGAAATGTCACTACAAGGCGGCCTGGCCATCTGGTAGGAGCTTTCCTGTGACTGTGGCAGCTGATCGTAGTGTGGAAAGACTAAGGCAGCAGATCTCAAGCTGTTTGGCTTTCTCCAGGGAACTTGGGTTCATGCATGGAAGGCAGGCAATAAAGTCCAATTATTCTGGATGTGGCTGCACAAGGCATATGAAAATTATCTCACATAGAGCAAAGCTGCAGCTAAGTATTTTTTAGAACAGCCATCAGTCATTCTAGGTAACGGAATCAAACAAACCAACCAATCTCCGCGGAATGACTCATTAATCAAAAGATGGTGGTGAGATGTTGGCAATTTTTCACTGCTCCACGTGTAATATTTTAAGTCTGACGTGCTGACAGGATGTTGGTGTGTAGGAAATTATCACACCCAAGAAGGACAGCCAAGCTTCACAGCGCTGGACCACTTGTATGTTATCTATTTACCACGGAGCCTCTGGTTCGCCCTGTTGAGGCGTTTGTGACTTATATAGGAAACGTGGCGCCTGTAGGTGAAAACAACAGTGGTATGAGACTCTTAGTCAACCGAAACTTCGGGGGAACTCAGTGTTCCTGGGGTCCTTGGAGCAGACCAGAGTCTTGCCCATGGATACCCTAGTCTCCAGAGGTCAGCTTCTTGGTCCTTATGTTCACAGCTGTGGCAGGTCCATGATGATGAATTCCTTATCAACCCTGGAAGAGTGGCCACTTCCGGAGTGAGGTAGGCCCTGCTATTTAGCTTGATGGAGCCTATGGAAAAGATTAATTACATTACAACAGAAAGGAATTTTTTCTTGCGTATGATTGAGCCAACCTCATGAATATCAAGTGTTAGTAGTTGCCTTTTGGGGCTTAAAGTTTATTTAAATGAGCATGCTTTTAAAAATAGTAATAATTAAGTCCTTCACCTGTTTTTATTAATTAAGTCCTTCATCTGCTTTTATTAATAAGTCCTTTGTCTGTTTTTATTAATAAGTCCTTCGTCTGTTTTTATTTTTCTCTACCTCCGTGCAGACACAAACATCTCACAGTCCTGCCGGACTCAGAGGTCTTACGGGTTAATAAGTTCCACAGACTTTTCTAGGGCACAGCTTTGCCTGGAGGGGGGAGCTACGTGAGAAAGAAAATAAAAAGGGGCCGGGGAGACGGCTCAGCCAGGAAGGTTCCTGCCGCATGAACATGAGGACTGAGCTCAGTCCTTAGCACCTATGTAAACACCCAGCACCGTGGTACAGAACGTGTCCATGATACCAGCCCTGAGTGTGGGGTGTGCTAGATCCCTGCAGTTCCTTGTCCCCGCAAAATCAGCAAGCTCCAGGTACATTGTGAGATCCTGTCTCAAAAAAGTAAGAGGGGGAGTGACTGAAGAAGACATCCAGGGTCACCCTCTGGCCTCTGGCACACAGGCATGAACATGTACACATGTGCGCAGGAGATACAATTATAACCCTCTGGCCTCTGGAATATGGGCATGAACACGTACACACAATAATAATCAAAGCAACAGAGAACTATGGAGATCGGAAATGCCTGTTTGAGGAATGTGAATTGGTTACTACGTTGAAAGTACATACTGATTTGACAGTTCATACTCTATTAGATGTAGATGGAAGTTTTGGCTTTTATTCCAGGTGGATACTTTTAATTTTCCAGCTAAAATTATTGAAAAGATACCATTTTTCTCCTTTTTAAAAAAAGACATCATTTATTTTATTGTGTATGTGTGCAAGCATCTATGAGTGCATGTGTACACATGTGTGTGTGGCACCACAGAGTCCAAAAGAGTGCTTAGATCTGGGGTTACAGGTGTCCAACAGGGGTGCTAGGATTTGAACTCTGATCCTCATGACTGAGCAGCCAGTGTTCTTAACCTCTGATCTGAGCTAGTTCCTTAGCCTAAGAGACATCATTAACTCTAGACAGTCATATTCCTCTTTGGTAAGGATATCTTCATGTTGGGTGATTGAAATACACCCTATTTCTACATCCATCAGTTTTGAGCATCATTAAGATGCACTTAATTATGCTCCAGACTGAGCGTGTGTAGACAGCTAAACCCTGAGCTGTAATCAGAACTTACGTGAGTATAACCTTTGAACAATGAAGCCTGTGTGACTAGATCAACCACCAGTTGATGGATGTCTTAACATCAACCTCTGGCCTCTAGCTGAACACTCGTGTACGTGTGCATGTACCTGAACACACACACACACACACACACACACACACACACACACACACACACACACACACACACACACACTCACACACACCAGCAGAGAGAGAGAGTCCTTATGATTGAGAGGTGGATCTCCTGGGTTCTGGCCTGGTTCTATTCACCAAGCAGTGTTGATCCAAACTGTCCACCTCTCTGGGTTTCTGTCTTATCTGTAAAGTGGGAGTGCCCAACACCGGATCAGTGACAGTCTGCCATATCTGCCCACTGCTTGTTTTGTAGTTAAAGTTTTGCTGGGACACAGCCGTGCATTTTTATGCCATAACAGTGACCAGAGATCCAATGAGGTTGAAAGTATTTCTGTCACCCTCTGGGTTAGATGACATCCTTCTTGAGTCCTTCCAACAATTCTGGGCAGGAATACAGACCACAAAGATTGGGGGCATCTGAGTGAGGGTCAGCTCTGAGATGGGAACAGACAGAAAGGAGGGGCTGGGCAGGCCGAAATGAACACACCACTTTCTTCTTTCCTGGTGGTGCATCCCTGAAGTCCAAGGGTGATGCTTTGGGGACTCACAATGTGAATTACAATGGGCGGGGTAGGGGCAGGCTATGCCTCAAAGATTCCAGGGCCCAGGCTAGAGTGTAGCTCAGCTGGCAGAGTGTTCACCTAACATGCACAGAGCCTTGAGTTCCATCCTCAGTACAACATAAACCAGGTGTAGTGGTGCACATCTGTAGTCCCAGTCCCAGCACAGCAGTGCACATCTGTAATCCCAGCCTGAGTGCAGCAACGCACATCTGTAATCCCAGCCTGAGTGCAGCAGTGCACATCTGTAGTCCCAGCCCAAGTGCAGCGGTGCACATCTGTAGTCCCAGCCCGAGTGCAGCGGTGCACATCTGTAGTCCCAGCCCGAGTGCAGCAGTGTACATCTGTAGTCCCAGCCCGAGTGCAGCAGTGCACATCTGTAGTCCCAGACCGAGTGCAGCAATGCACATCTGTAATCCCAGACCGAGTGCAGCAATGCACATCTGTAATCCCAGTCCCAGCACAGCAGTGCACATCTGTAATCCAAGCCTGAGTGCAGAAGTGAACATCTGTAGTTCCAGCCCGAGTGCAGCAGTGCACATCTGTAATCCCAGCCCGAGTGCAGCAACGCACATCTGTAATCCCAGCCTCGGTGCAGAAGTGCACATCTGTAATCCCAGCCTGAGTGCAGCAACGCACATCTGTAATCCTAGCACCTCCAAGGTTGTCCTCAGCTACCTAGTAAGTCTGAGGCAAGCCTGGGTTACAGGAAGACTCTGTCTCAAAAACAAACAACAAACAAAAAAGATGCCAGAGTGAGCCTGCAGCAGATTTGAGGGGTCAGGGTCCCCAGCCATTCCCTGCTACTGTTTCCGATGGCCCTCAGTGTGGAGGACAGCGGTATGGCTGGTGAAGGCAGACACTGCTGGGCTCTCTCCTCACTCGGAGGGCATCTGCCGCAGGCGCCCCACACATGCGCCCCACCTGTGGTCGCACACCCTGCCCTCCCCAACCTGTGGTTTGCCAGCTCTGGAAGCCATCATTTGAAGCCTCTGCCAAGTTTCCAGAAAGTCCCATCTGGCCCCTCTCGCCTCCCCAGCCTGCGTCCCACTGTCACCAGCTCCGCCATCACCATCAGATTTCCTCCCTGTTTTCTAACTCGTCTCCCCAGCCTTCCCTTTCCTGACCCGAAACCCTCTTCATCCTGTCCTCCTGGACATCGGGTGTGATACGTCTGTAATCCCAGCACTCAGGGAGCTGAGACAGGAGGATGGCAAGTTCCAAGTCCACCTGGGCCACGTAGTAAAGAGCCTGTGCTGTGGTTGGTTTTGTTTTGACACAACCTGTAACCCAAGAGTGCCCATGGAGGATTATCTGCACCAGGTGAGCATGGATATGGAGGACCGTCTCCATTTCCCTAACTGGTCTGTGAAGACCCGGCTCTAAAGAGGGCGGCACCCTGGTCTAAGAGCAGAGAGAGCAGTGTCGCAGAAGGCACGGCCCTCTGCTCCTGGTGAGAATGTGCTGTGACTGGCTGGGTGGGGTTCCTGCAAGCTGTGACTACCTTCACACGGACCGTAACCTAGAATTCTAAGGCAGAATAAGCCCTTTCTCCGCTAAGTCGTTTTTGTCAGCGGATCCTATCACAGCAACAAAAACGAAGCTAAGTCATCCTGTCTCAGAAAAAATCAACTCAAGGCTTGATATTCATCTTCTCCAGGAAGAGGCTGGCCTCTCCTGCCCCGGACTCCCCCAGAACCTCAGTGGCTGACACCCCCATTCTGACTGTCAGCATGGCTGCACATCCCTGACCTCAGAGCTTTGTTTTAACCTTCTGTCTCATCGCAGGATGAGACCCCAAATGAGGAGCCAGTACTGCCTGGTACCTGGAAGGCTCAGCCTACTGTGCCCAGGTAGGCCAGCCTTGGTGTTCATTATCTGGAGGTCAATGACTGGCGTAGTTCACAGAGCACCTCGTTCTGGGTAACCTAAGGCCCAACTAGGTAGCCAGACCCTGGTAACCAAAGGCAGCTGAAAGTGAATCATAGTATTGAGCTCCTTGCATGGATGCCTTGCATCCACAACACAAGCCAGGGCTACCTAATGAAGGTGTGTTCCGGTCCACAAGTCCCATCCCTCCGTGTGTCATGACTGGTGCAGAGGATACGGGTAGGGCCTCTCTACACTCCTTGTCCTGTCTTCTGCCAGTCCTGCTGTATGCCACATACTGATGGCAGTGTTCGCCCTAATGGGCGCAGGTCCAGCAGGTCCTGGTCATGTGACCCTGCCTATCAGGTGTTGGCCATCCCACCCATCGCCCTAATGTCTGAGCTCTCTCAGGCTCTGTGCAGAAGAGGCCCCGTCTGCCAGGCTTGAAGTGGGGAGCCTCGTTTACACCAAAGCTGACTCTCCTCTTGCAGGTTAGAACTGGGAGCAAGCGCAGCCAGGAGCTTGTACGGTCGAAGGGCTGGGAGCTGGGAGAGAGTGTTTACTCTGGGAGAGGGCAATTGGGTTCTGCTCAGTGTTGAGGTGGCCTGTACCCCAGTATTGCGTGTGGGAGTGGAATTCAGGACAGGAGAAGGCAGGAGACTGATTGTGGTGTTCTCACTGCGCTGAGGTCAGACCACAGATCATTAGGGCCAGGCAGGCAAGAGAAGGATGTCCTTCCCACTGGTTGTTTGGGGTGGCAGTTAGTCACCTTGTACTTTCTAGAGTACTTTCATAATAAGGTTTACACTCACAGATTTGTAAACAAGCAACCCTTGTTTACAAAGGCTTGAGTGAGCACAAGGCACCAAAACAATTTTTAAACTATTTTTAAATTTTCATGTATTTATTATTATATGTATGGGTGCTCTGCCTGCATGTATGTCTGTACACCATGTGCATGTCTGGTGCCCACAGAGGCCAGAGATCTCCTGAGGCTGGAGTTACAGGCAGTTGTGAGCTGCCATGTGGGTGCTGGGAATAGAACTCTCGTCCTCTGGAGGAGCAGCCAGTGCTCTTGACTGCTGAGCCATTTCCCCAGACCCTCACCAAAACAATGTACCTCAAGAATTCTCTCTCTCTCTCTCTCTCTCTCTCTCTCTCTCTCTCTCTCTCTCTCTCTCTCTCTGTCACACACACACACACACACACACACACATACACACACACACATGCGCTTCATTTTTTTTTTCTGTGCTCAGATGTGAATTTCTAGAAGAATGAATCAGGGCTTTTTAAAGCCTAGAACAGATGTGCTAGAGACAATGTATTATTTGAAGCTGTCCACTTGCTATTGGCAAAACCATATGAAAACACCCAAGATGGTGACAGGTCTGTAGCTCTAAGCCTGTGGGATTTCCAGCTGCAGTCTGGCCCCTTTCCCTGCTCCCTGGAACTGCGAGTCAGGGGCAGAGGTATCAGGACATCTAGGGATGTAGGACAGAGCTAAGCAGAAGAGAGACCATTGATGCGGGTAGCTGGCTGCCCGGCTTTGGCCTCTGCAGTGTCTCGAGCCCCTCTGGGTACTGGCTCTCTTTTCCCTTGCCAAGTCCCTCTGATCCCAGAAAAGCCCAGGACGGCAGTGAATGCTCACATTTGGAGACAAGGGTTCTCACTGCTCCTGACATGTCTATAAGACAGGCATGCTAGTATGCTGGTTGCTAGACACCAGATGGGTGACTAGGATGGGGCAAGAGAAAGTCGTTCTGAGGGGGGAAACCCTGCACGGAAAAAGCCAAAGTTAGGAGGGAAGAGAAATGTCAATATTTCCTTCATATTTGAATTTGTGGTTTTTAATTTATGTGTTGAACTCCAGGGGCAGACAGACATATCTTCTTGCACGGCTCTCCGGTTACTCTCCCCCGCGCATCTGCATCCTGATCTCTGGAAGGCACCATATATCACAGGGTCTTGAGACGGGAGCATGGGAGTGCAGGAACTTGGCTGTGCTGGTGCCCAGGCAGGCTTTGCTGAGTATGTTTGCAAGCCCTCAGCCCATCCTGGGGACCCCTCACTGTCTCCCAAAGACAGTGAGGATGAGAAAAAATTAGCATCTAGGCAAGAAACACAATTTGCTTGACAGTTATCCTCTCTTGCGGTCTGTATTGTTAGATTTCGTTGAGATTTTTAATTTTTATGTTTGTGTATGTGCAGCATGTGCACACCTGGTGTCCAGGGAGGTGAGAAGAGGTGTCAGGTCCCTTGGAACTAGAGTTATAGACAACTGTAAGCCTCCAACATGGATGCCAGGTCTCCAGAAGAGCAAGTGCTCCACACGCCTGAGCCATCTCTTCAAGCCCTTGATCCACATCTATTTTATTTTGAGACAGACGTCAAGTCTTCCAGGGTGTAAACATGTATTATCACATGAAGTAGAATGTAGGTCCCAGGAAGGAAAGGTCAGCCTAGTTGTACATGGAGAGTGACGGCCCTGATAATATTGGACGTGGAGAGAGAGGTTTTTATCGTAACAGTGGGGTGAAGGAAGCTACTCTTATCCCAGCTTGGAAACCTGTTTAATCTGCAGTGAGAAGTTCCAAGAGTTCTATGTTGTTTTTTGCTCTTTGACTCTTTTTTTGGGGGGGGGTCTGCTGCTCAGCTTCCAGATAAATGCAGGGAGGCTTATTCTTTCTTATAAATGCCCAGCCTTGGCTTGGCTTGTTTCTAGCCTGCTTTTCGTAAATTATCCTGTCTGCTTTTTGCCTCTGGGCTTTTATCTTTCTGTTTCTATATATCTTTCTTGACTTCTTGATCCATGGCTTGCTGTGTAGCTGGGTGACTGGCCCCTGGGGTCCTCCTCCTTCTCTCGCTCCCAGATCTTTCCTTCTCTCCCAGATTTCTCCTCCTATTTATTCTCTCTGCCTTCCAGCCCCACCTGTCCTTTCTCCTGCCTTGCCATTAGCCGTTCAGCTCTTTATTAAACCATCAGGTGTTTTAGACAGACAAAGTAACACAGCTTCACAGAGTTACACAAATGCAACACAAAAGAATGCAGCACATCTTTGCATCATTAAACAAATGTTCCACAGCAGAAACAAATGTAACACATCTTAAAATAATATTCCACGACAGTTCTGTGCAGGGATGCAGGCTTCAATGTTTAAACTTTGGGAAGGGGACATGGTTTGGTGGGTAGTGCTTGCCTAGCATTAGAGAAGCCCTGGGTTCAAGCCCATATAACATAACACCAGGCATGTGGTGGCACATGCTTGTAATCCTAGCACTTGGGACTTGGAGGTAAGAGATGAGGAGTTCAAGGCCAGCATTGGCTGCAAAGCAAGTTCAAGACCAGCCTGGACTGTATGAGACTCTGTCTTCAAAATAAAACAACAACAAAAAGGTAAACGAATGAGGTCAGACATAACTAAGCTGCTTCAGATAACTCAGTGGGGTTGTCTGGTGGTGTGGTACAGCTAAAGCCATCAATTCTCAGCCTTTCGGCTAAAATCAAGTGTTAAAATTTCTAAACCCTGAGAGTATCCTATCAGTCTTCTGGCCTTCTACAGAACACCTCTCTGTCCCATGATTTCTGTGTAGGAAATCACAATGTTGCCATTTTCCTTGGGTGTTACTCTTTGAGTCAGAAAACTAGGAACTGGGATAAGAGCACCCTTTGCGGACCCCCTTGCTCCAGGTCTCCACACACATAGTGACCCACCAGCCTGGGCCTCTCTCATGGCTCCTGAGACATCTGCCCACACAGATGGACCTCTGGTGTGTGGAATATCATTTCCTTGGGGGGAAAATCCAATCTGTCTACAGGACTTTAAGATTTTCTTGGAATGTGGTGAAAAATCTGTGTTTCTGCCATGGGAATGTTCAGCAGAAGTCTGTGTGGCTCCAGTTACGGGATGGTATGTGTATTGCGGGCCTGAATGGATGGATATTTGATGGGCTACTTAACTCCCCTGCACATGTGAGCCCAGGAAAGGGGGACAGACAGCCTTTATCAAATCCCCACTCCTCCTGGCCCCCTCCCAGGACAACTGCTTGACTACCCCATGGGGAACTGCCCACTGGTTTAAGAAACAAAGCTGATCTCTACCAAGAAGCCTCCAATTTTAGAAAGGCCTGTGGCCATAGCCAGATTTTGTGATCTTTAATACCAAGTACCTTTTCTTCCTTTTTGGAGTGACAGCTTTTTTGAGAAAGTCTGGATTTCCCAGAAGCCACTACCGCTGGGCTGTGTGCTCCGCACAGCTCACACCCTAAAGCCAAATGTTGAGGCTGGAGCATGCCCCATGAGAAGGGCTCTGACTTCGGGGAGCCCACATCCATGGAAGCTGAGAGGAAAGGGTGCCTCCACAGCTCACCTAGACCAGTGACAGAGAGCTGCCAAGATGAAGGGTTGGTTCCTGTCAGGCCCTCAGAGGGGCCTCTTTGGGTACCCGTGAGCGCATGTTCACTGGGGCTGGACCAGCCTGAGAAAGAGCCTCCTTTACTTGGATCTGTTGCAGTTCCTGGTGGATTGTGTAGAAGTCTGGAGTCTCCATCCAATGGAAGCTGAGTTGTACGCCCACACAGGGACCTGCAAGGCTTACCTCCCATTCTTGTCCATGGGACTTCAACCTGGAGTATCTTCTCGGCAGATTATGTTGTGTTAAGATCGTAAGTCCTAGAGGCTGCAGAGGTCCAGCTGGGGTGGGTGCCACTACGATGAGCAAGTATGTGGTGGAGAGACGGGAGAGGAAGAGAAGCTGAGCAGATTGTGCACCATGAAGAGAGGCGGAACTGGAGACAAGAAGATGAGGAAAGCCTGATGGGAGAGGCCTGCACTGCCACCTGAGGCCACGGCGGTATCTGGACCTATGCTGCTACCAAGGGCCACGTCTGGGTCCGTGGCCCTTCTGCAGCGGGGGTCTGTGTTGATGTCTATGGCCTGTGTCACCACCAAAGACCATGTGCACATCTGGTCTGGGCTGCCCTCTGAAGCCGTGTTGATGTCTAAGTACCATGCTGATCTGGACCATCCCTCACTGGCTACTACACAGTGGTGCCAGTGGTGACATGAATGCAGAGAGCTGGCCTCACCCCTCACTGGATGCAGCACTTGAAAGAGCTGGCCCTGGCCCTCTCTGGAGCGGTGTGGGAGAGCTGGTCCTACCACTCACCTGGGCCCCTGGTGGTGTGAGTGTGGGAGAACTGGTCCCTATGACATGGATGCAGGAAAGCTGGACCCATCCTTCACCTGGGCAGTGCTGGAAAGCTGGCCCTACCCTTACCTAGGCAGGTGGTGTGGGCATGGGAGAGCTGGAAGACTGACCAACTCAGCTACCAGCCAGGCCCAGATCCAGGGCTTTGACCTGCCTCACCCCAATACCTACCCCATCTATGGGCTGCTAGGGCATGTGAAAGGGCCAGTCCTGCAGAGCCCAAAACTGCAGAATCCCCATGACTCGGGGCAACAGCAGGACAGCCAAGAGGAGTCTCAGTGAGGGCCCAGTATCAGTGGTGTAGCAGAAGCCCGAGGCCTCAAACCCGACCAATGACTCATTGCAATGAACATTTGCAAGTAGAGCTGATTGGACAAAAGGGTACACTGTGTGACACACCGTGACACCATAGCTGCCACGGCAAGACTTTCTTTATTTTTAGTGTCTATTTTCTTTGGGGGGAGGCTACAAGGGTGGAGGGTAGATATGGATGGACTGGGAAATGAGTGGGATTTGGGTACATGATGTGAAATTCATAGCATCAATAAAAATATTATGGGGGAAAAGAAGACCATGAATCCTACCACATGGTGATTAGTTAGGGTTTCTATTGCTGTGAAGAGACACCATGACCGTGGCAACTCTTATAAAGGAAAACATTTAACTGGGGTGGTGGTTTACAGTTTCAGAGGTTCAATTCATTATCATCATGGAGGGGAGCATGGTGGCTGGGTGTGTGGCGGCATGCAGGCAGGCATGGTGCTGGAGAAGTAGCTGAGAATTCGACATCATGCAGGCAGACAGGAAGTGAACTGTCTCACTGGGCGTGGCTTAAGAATATATAAGACCTCAAAGCCGCCTCCACAGTGAGACACTTCCTTCAACAAAGTCACACCTCCTAATAGTGCCACTCCCTTTGAAGGCCATTTTCTCTCAAACCACAACAATGATATATCAGTGTTTTCCAATGTTCTCTTCACAATAGGGAGGATATGGAATTGATCTAGATATCCTTCCACAGATGACTAGATAATAAAATGTGGTACACGGTGGGATTTAATTAAGCTGAAAAGGGAAATGTCATTACAAAATTTACAGGAAAATGGATGGGATTGGAAATGTATTAAATGAGCTAGCTCAGACTCAGAAAAACAAACACTGTATGTGTTCTCTCTTATATGGATCCTAGATTCTAACTGTTATATATGTGTGTTATGTGGGAGTGAGTGTGGGTAGATGCCAGGAAGCTAGAAAAGAGAAGGTTATGGCGGGGGGACCATGGACCCCATCACCCTGAGATAACTCTGGAGCAGAGTCCTAATGAATAAGCAGCCAGAGGCTGGACGATGCAGCTGCTGTCCAAAGAATGCCAAGGGCTGCAGGCAGCTGCCAAAACTAGACAGAGGTGAGAAAGGACCCTCCCCTCCTAAGACTTCAGAGGGAGCATGGCTCTACCCACATCTTGGTCATGGGTTTTTTTCAGACTCATTTTTCAGACAGTACATTTTAAACTGTACATCGTCATCGGTTACAATGTTTCTAGGGCCCGTGGTTCTTGCCATGGAATTCTGTGTTATCCAAGGATTCTGCACACAGTGGATGGTGAACACACATGAGTGCTGAGCTGAGTGCTGGGGAACTGCTCCAGCCAACGGCAGCTCCCCTCTCCTGGTGGCGAGAAAGAGGGCTTGAACGGACCAGAAGGTCCTGTCATAATAAAAAGGACATGAGAAAACAAGAATGCCCATAATGGGGGATTTCCTCATTTCACAAGGTTGCTGTGTTTGTGATAATGAAACTATGTGGATACCTTCATGATTAGGAAGTAACACAGGAGCCTGGCGGGTGGCGCACACCTTTAATCCCGGCACTTAAGAAGCAGAGGCAGATGGAACTCTTATGAGTTTGAGGCCTGCGTGGTCTACATAGTGAGTTCCATGCCAGCCAAGGCTGCCCAGTGAGATTCTGTTTCTAAAAACCAAACAAAAACAAAGAAGAAATACAAGGGGCAGGAGGGGTGTTCTGGCTGAAGGACCTGGGCTCAGATCAAGGTGTAGCCCTCGAGATAATAACACCTCCCTATGACTCCCTCCCTCCCACAAGGCTCCACCTTCCACAAGTCTCCCACCTCACAATAATAATTCAAATTTTGACTTCATCAACAGATTAGCCATTCATTAGGTCAACCAGACCCTCATGAGCTAACTGGCACTGGAAATGCCTTCATAGGCACACCCAGAGGTAAATTTACCAATTTATCTCCTGGGTATCTGTAGTCCATATGACAATGGTGAATTGTCACATGCTTTTTTTTTTTTTTTTTTTTTGGTTCTTGATTTTTTGAGACAGGGTTTCTCTGTGTAGCCCTGGCTGGCCTGGAACTCACTCTGTAGATCAGTTCAGGGTCTGCCTCCTGAGTGCTGGGATTAAAGGCATGGGCCACCACAGCCTGGTGGTCACATGCTTTTTAAGCTTGTTGAAAGTGGCTTCTGAGAATGAGGAGGCTTTCCCTCACCTCCTCCAGAGCCCCCATCCTGGGTCAGGCTACCTCACTTTGTAATAGGGAGAGAGGAAAACAGGAAGCAGATAAAGTAATTGAGATTTAAAAAACCAGCATGATGGCTCACTCCTTTAATTCCAGCGCTCAGAGGCAAAGGTAGGTGGATCTCTGAGATCAAGGACAACCTGGTCTATACAGTGAGTTCCAGTATAGTCAGGGCTGTGTAAAGAGTCCCTGTTTCAAAAAGACAAAACCAAAACTAAGACATTAAAAACAAGCGAAGAGCCAGGCGGTGGTGGCGCACGCCTTTAATCCCAGCACTCGGGAGGCAGAGGCAGGAGGATCTCTGTGAGTTCAAGGCCAGTCTGGTCTACAAAGTGAGTTCCAGGAAAGGCGCAAAGCTACACAGAGAAACCCTGTCCCGAAAAAACAAAACAAAACAACAACAACAAAAAAAAAAAAGCGAAGAAATGAAAGAGCATCGTGCCCCTTTTTCTCACTTTTCAGCCATCAATCTTTGTTCACTCTGCTGAAAAAAGAAAAAGTCTTTGAGAATAGACAGTCAACCGTCTCCACAGACATTACTATTATTTATTCCATGGTATAAAAATGCCTGTGGTGGGAAATGGAAGCTAGAGGGTCATCCACAGAGAGGACAGGGAGGACCATCTGCCTGGGACTCCAGCAGGGCCAGCCCTCCAGCCCTCCATCACTTGGCTCTCCTCAGCTCCCCTGTCTGGTTTCTGTGGGCACTGGGAGCAGCTGATTCAAGGACATCGTCTGGCTCCTTCTTTTTCTTTTGCTTGTTTTTCCATCAGGCTATTCCAGTAGCTCTCGCTGGTTGTGGTGAGCGCCTGATTCCACAAGCTTTGCTGTCTATCTGCTGCTTGCTCTTTTCTCTTTTACTTTTGCTTGCTACGCGCTTAATGAACTCATCCATCAAAAAACAAAAACATGCAGCCATCAAAGATCATTCTCTGGGCTGTACAGAACAGTGTCCTTCAATCCAATCAAGTTCAAAATCAAGATCACAGTCACATCTATCTCTTTGGAGTTTTTCTAACCATTTGGCATGTAAAAAAGCTGTCTTTCCCATGCTGGCTAATTCTCAGAGAGCCGGGAAGTGCTGCTACACGGGCTGCTAGGGAGAGAAAACATTCCCCGCAGCCCTGGCCAGCTGTGACGCTGCATGCTGCGCTGCTGGGCTGTCAGGAGGATGAGCTCACTGGGGCAATCGTGGCATGGCTGTTGGGGGCAACCAACTGCTCTCCAGTCAGACTCAAGGCCTGCTCCACAGGAGAATGTACACCTCGTCCTGTCAGCCTGGTGAAAAGCCCATGTCTGCGGAGGTCATGGGCCCTACTGCTACTGCTGTTCCTGTTAAATGGATGGACATGCGTCTGTCAAACTGCCTTGTAGACGTTTATGTTTCTGCCTAAAGATCAGTACCGTTCTCAGTCTTTGTCAGAGAAGCTTATTTTTGCTGTGGGAGGTGGTTGCTGCAAACACTCTCTAAATGCTGAGACTAAGTGACTGTTGAAAGCTCCGTCCTAACGAGGATATCTATATTTCCCCGCCCCCAGCCCAGGATCAAGGACTATCACAGAAAGAGTGTGGAAAGAATGTAAGAACTGCAGGAAGGGACGGAATGCTGTGGAAGGTTGTCAAATAGGCATGATATGGCCATTGCGCTTTAGGCTTTCAGCAGCTGTGGTTAACTTCATGACAGAGGACCCCTCAACACTCCACTGAGAGTGGGAGTGGGTCTCATGAAACTCCGCCCCTCCCTTAGGAGCCACTGGCTGTTAAGAACTGCTTGGGAAAAGGAGACATCTTCTTTACCCGCAGCCCTGGGCAGCTGTGACGCTGCATGCTGCGCTGCTGGGCTGTCAGGAGGGTGAGCTCACTGGGGTATCCACGCTCCAGTAAATAACCGTTCATGACCAAGTGAATGACCCTCATTAAATTCATTAGGTCACACACAGACAGAAGAGACAAGAAAGCAGGAGGGAAATGGTTCAGGAGAGAACAGTTTCAGCTGGAGTGGGTGGAGGACAGTAGAGGGTTACGGGGAGAATATGATCAAAATATATTATACACACACACAAAGATACCATCATGAAACCCATTGTTATGTATAATCAAAACACGTTAATTTAAAAAAAAAGTTAAAAACTGCCAGGCACAGTATTGCATGCCTGTACACTCAGGACGTTGAGACAGGATCCTAAGTTCTAGGCCAGCCTGGGCTAGTGAGATCCTGTCTCAAAAAAAAAAAAAATTAGAAGTCACTCTTAGGGCATGGCCAATCAGAATGAGTGCCCCTCTGACACATCCCCCATGAGCTCTATGTGCATCCAGATGCAAAGTCAGCAATGGATGGAAGTCCTCGCTGAACTGAATCAAACGGGAATTGAACAGACACGGTGCCTTTTCAAACATTTGTTTGACCAGCAGAAACTTTCTGCAGCTCAAATCTGGTAGAAATCCCAACGTTTGCAACAGATGTAGCACTTTATTGGTAACGTTTTGTTTTACAAGTTCAAATTTATAAAATTCACGTATTTGGATGACTGTGAAAGCCAAGGAAGGGAAAGCTCCAGATAACCTGTCAAGGTGCTCTTTAGTTAAAACGATCCAGATGTTTGACATGGGAAGGAGAGAGGCGCTTCTGTATTGAAGCGGAACCACACACAACATCTAGCGGTGGTTTATACTCCTGTCCACAAACATGGAAGTCAGACACAAACCGCCAAAAGTTTCAGTAAGTAACATTTACCATATAAACGACATGTCAGGAGCTGTTTCCACACACTGGCTCTGCTGGTGTGTCAAAGCTATGCTCACAGGATTTTATATGAATGGATGAAAGTGCGTTTGAACCTTTAAAAGATCAATGCAAGACACACGAGCTTCCTGAGCGTGGTTGTATTTGCCCCTAAATAGAAACCTCCTTGCAGAAATGGCAGAAGAGGTTTTAGTGAGCCGTGGGCACAAATTGGGAGTGGGAAGGGAGCCCAACCCAGCACAGCCGTAACAGTAAAGATGCCCAGTGTGGTAGTTCATGCTTGTAATGCCAGCACTTAAGAGGCTGAAGCAGGAAGATTGCCATAAGTTTGTGGCCAGCCTGGGCTACTGAGAGAGACTGTGTCATAAACAAACAAATAAACAAAAGCCATAGAACAAGCCAACAAAATATGACTAGAGAAAGGCTTGCTTGCTGCTCTTACAGAGGACCAGAGTTCAGCTCCCAGCACCCACATGGGACACCACCCACAGTTCTAGAGGATCTGTTGCTCTCTTCTGACACGCACATGGTTCACTTCTATGTAGGCAAAACACATGCACACATAAAAATAAATAAATCTAAACAGCAAAACATTTTTTTTTAAAACTGGGCACATTTTAGTATCTCAGTATTTGTGTTGTTCATACCACAATTTTTTAAGTAAGAAAAAGTAAGTTTTGAAGTTTACTATTTTAGTCATTTAAAGTGTATGATTCAGTGGCAATAAATATATACACTGAAGTTGTACAACCGTTATCATTATTCACTGTCAAAACTTTATCATGGAAAAAAAAAAAAAAAAACTTCATCATGCCAAACAGAAGCTTTGCCCTGAAACTTGTGACCCTCCTGCCTCAGCCTCACAAGTGCTGGGATTAAAAGCATGCAACACTGTGCCCAGCCATTTTGAACATTTATTTTATTAGCATATACTAATTGTACATAATACACAATAATGGGTTTCGTTGTAACATTTGCTGTACCGTTCCACTTTCTCCCCATGTCTGTGAGTGTCTGTCCCAGACACCTCATGGAAGTGGCATCATGGAAGTCTTGCTTATTTCACTTGACATAAGATCATTGCCCTAGTTTGCTGTCTGTTTCTGTGATCAAACACTCTCAAAAGCAACGTGGGCGAGGATAGGGCTTCTTTATCATACAGGTTACTGTCCACCATGGAGAGAAGTCAAGGGAAGAACCTGGAAACAGGAATTGAAGCAGAGGAACACTGCTTACTGGTTTACTCCCTCGACTTTCTCAGCTACCCTTCTCACACAGCCCAGGCCCACCTGCCTAGAGATGGCACTGCCCACGGTGGGCTCAATTGCCATCAAGAAAATGTCCCATTATTTGTCCACAGGCCAGTCTAATGGAGGTGATTCTTCAGTTGAGGTTTCCTCTACACAAGTGTGTAAAGTTGACAACTGAGATTCGCTATCACCATCCTAGCTCATCCCTCATGGGCTATGTATCAGAACTTTGTCACTCTTTAGGTTGAATAAGACTCTGTCATTTGTCCATTGATGGGTATTTGAGTTGTCCCCACTTGTAAGTACTAAGAACACTGCCATGGACACTGGTGTGCAAGTCTGCACTCTTGCTTTAGATCTCATCTAGCGGGGAACTGGTGGGTCTGGAGGCAATTCTGTGCATGGGTTTTTTATTTTGAATTTCGGTTTTTTTGGTTTTTTTTTTTTTTTAAATAATCTCTAGCTGTTTTCCACAATGACCGTGCTATTTGACTTTCCTTCCAATGGTGTCGAAGGTTCTAATTTCCCCACATCCCCACATCTCTTTGCTGGGAGTTTGCTGTGGAACAATCCTTTTCTACACCATGAATATAGATTACTCTCACTGGTTAATAAAAGGCTGACAGGCCAGTAGCTGTGCAGGAAGTTAGGCTGGAAAGCCAAACAGAATGACGGGAAAGAGGGCAGAGTCAGGAGTCATCAGCCAGATGCAGAGGAAGCAAGATGAGAATGCTACATTGAAAAAAGGTACCAAGCCAGGTGACTAAACATAGATAAGAATTATGGGTTAATTTAAGTGTAGGAGCTAGTTAGTAATAAGCCTGAGCTATCGGCCAAACATTTATAAATAATATTAGGCCTCCAAGTCAATTATTTGGGAAGTAGCTGCTGGATATTTGGGAGTTACTGGCAGGACAGAAACTTGCAATTACATATGGTGTTCCAACATGTGGCTGAAATTTCCACATAAAACCTGTGATTAAGAGTCTCATGAGCTACCAGCCAAGCATTCATAATTAATACAAGCCTCTGAGTGATTATTTGGAAGCAGCTGTGGGACCGAGCGGGATGGAAAAAAGCCTCCATTTACAGGAGTTAGTGTGTTTGTTTGCTTTTGATAAGGGGTATAAGCTTGAGATTTGGGTTGAGGATTCAAGGCCCCTGAAGGCCTTTCACAGCATGGTAGCTGCCTTTGAGTTCTGCAGATCCCAGTCTGAAAGCCCAGCCTGGACTTTGTACGCCTACAGTGCCAAGGTTGGCATTGGAGCAGTGCCTGCTTTGACTCCATTCTGAGAAGTAAGCAAGGTGATCAATTTCAAATTGGAGGCAAGACCAGTGGTGGAAACAGATGCCTCTGTGTGAGGGCAGGAATGCAGAGCCCTGGTGGAAACCAGCCTTCCTCTCCTCGCCTGAGGAACCATCTCCCTCTCTTCTCTTCCCTTCTCTCCTACCTCTCCCCACCCCTCTGCCTCCTTCTCTCTCACACACAGGCAACGCCAATAAGACATCATCTCCCTGCTCTCCCTTCAGGTCCCCAAATCCAACATACTGGTAGAAGCCACCTTAGTTCAAAACCTTTTAAATCCGTAGGTGTTTCTGATCTGCTGGGTTTCTCTCACAATTTAAAAAAACATTTGGTGGCCAGAGCTTATTATCCTGACATGCCTTTAGTCGCAGTACTATGGAGGCAGAGGCAGGTGGATCTCTGTGAGTTCAAGGCCAGCTTGGTCTATATAGAGAGTTCCAGGCCAGCCAGGGAAACACAGTGAGACCTGTCTCAAAAACAAACAAAACAACAAAAAAACAAACCAAAACAAAACAGTGCAAGTCATCAGGGCTCCTGATTTGGGAATCAGGAATTTGGGGATTCCCTCGGGGACAGAGCCTCATAGCTTGGTCCAGGTTCTGCTCTATCAACCCTCTAAACCCGCAGCTAAGAGAGGGCGTGGCTCTGCCCAGGGTAGTGCCTTCCAAACCTCCAGCCGACACTCTCCAGATCCAGGAGAATGCTAACATTATCTCTGGCTGTGCCTCCTGTGCCTAGGAAGGAAGGTGACTGTCCTTGGGATGGAGGGTGACTGCCTTCTCATAGGAAGGTCGTTTGAGCCACCTCCCAGGAGGAGCTCTGGCTCTTCCCTTCATGGATTTGTGTAGAGACATGCATGATCACACACGTGCATGTACTTTAATGTGTTTTAATCTTTACACATGGCATCTTGTCCTGCTACTTGCCTTTCCCCACCTAACTCGGCACATATAAATATACTTCATTTATTTTTAAATTTATTTTTAAATTAGATTTACTTATTTTATTTTACGTACAAGGGGTATTTTGCCTGCATGTATGTGTGTCTGTGCAACTGTATGCCTGGTGCCCACAGAGGCCAGAAGAGGGCGCTGTATCCCCTGGGTCTGTAGTTGTGGACAGTTGCCAGCTGCCAAGTGGGTACTAGGAGTCAAGCCTGGATCCTCTGGAAGAGCATCCAGTGCTCCTAAAGGCTGAGCCATCTTCCAGGCCTCTGTACTTCAATCATTTTAAGGATCTGGTTTTTATTTATGGGAGCAGGTCTGCATGTGAGTATGTCACATGTGTGCAGGTGCCCTCAGAGGCCAGAGAGGGCCCCAGGTCCCTGAGCTGGAGTTACGGGACGTTGTGAGCTGCCTGGGTCCTCTGCAAGAGCATAAGCACTCTCAACTGCCTGAGGCATTTATTTGCCTCGCTCATCTGACTGGCTGAATATTACTCCATCAGGTGGACACTCCATTGCCATTTATTTTAACTAGTTGGTCAGTAAAGGCCAAGATGTCAAGAATCATGTCAATGTCAATAATCCCCTAGTTAGAACATAACCCTCGGGAGCAATCTTTCTGTCTCCATGTGCTCTCAGGCAGTATTGTCCTACAAATGAAAGCCAACTAGCAGTTACTGAAGCAAAGATCTCCTCTCCCTGACCACATGGAGCTGTCCCACCATCCCTGGTTGCCTCTGCTGGAGCCCTGCTCACGGCCAGCTGAGGGGCCTCAGCTTCCTCTTCGTCACTCCGTGTTTCAGCAGAGACACAAGTCAACTCTTAGCCGAGCAAAGTGCTTCATCTCCATTCTTCCTTAAACAACGGTCCTGGGTTCAGCAGGGCACACCGTCTCCATCCCCTGGGCAAGCCCTCAACTTAGAGCAGCTGGCTACTTATGAAGCTCCCCATTATCCCGCCATACAGCTCCCCACAGGAGCATCTGGGCAGAGTCATTAAAAACTAGCTCTTCCCAGAGAACAGTTTCAAGGGTTACTAATAGTGTTCACAAACTGTTGATTTGGGATAGAGCCATATGCCAGACACACTCTTGATAATCCTTCCCAGGTTTCTCCAGGCAGTCAAAACTACATCAAGTAGATGATGACTGAACCTATTGTAGACCCTTTGGTTGGGAGAAATTGCTTCAATATGAGGCTTTCAGCCCAAACAGACCAACCGACTTCATGACTGGATGAGCTTCGAGGGGCAGCCTCTCTCTCCAAGCAAATGCTGTTGTTCCATCCTGATAACACTGAGGATGGTCATCTCAGGTCTTGGTGTGGCTCCTTGTACTTCTGAATCTACCCAGCTTCCTGCAGTCATAAAAAAAAAAAAATGACCACATGGAGGAGCAAAGAAAAGAAACACATGGCTTCCAGATGCCTCCACATCAGGAAGGATGCTCCAGATGAGAGGAAATGGGCATGGTGGGAGGAGATCAAGGTATGGAAAAGAGGCTAAAATTAGTCTGTATCTCTCAGCCGATAGTATACAGGACTTTTAAATCAGTCATTTTTATTAATATCGATTGTGAGAATTATCTTCTGGACTACTAAGACATTTACAGCTGAATTGGGGAACCAGGGTACCCACATGTGTAAGATGGACAATAATACAAGGAAGCGAGGGACTGAGATTAGGTGAACGTTCAGTGTGGACTCGGGTGGAGCCCTCAGTGAGACAACAACATAGAGCTTCCAAACATTAGCCATTCTTGATGGGGATCCAACCTGGACCCCTTGACTGACCTGAAGCTTTAGGGTCTCCACCCACTGGGTATGGAGGGTCCTCTCCAAACATCTCCCTGTGCCTCTGCCGTCTCCCCTACCTCGACGCAGCTGTTGAAGAGTGTGGTTTCTCTTCTCTCATCTGCATCCCATCAGCCCTCTCCAATCTGTCCAGAAAAGTAGCTCTGCAAACAGACAAGACAGGATCAAGTGAAAACGTGGTTATCACCTACTTAAGGCACCACGGGTAGCTTGGGGAGCGTGGAGACTGTATATGAGTCTCTAGAAGGTTCTTTCTTCCCAGGACCTCTAGAGGAAGTCAGTGTAGCCATGGCCATAGAGCAGCTAGAACAGGAAGCCGGAGGTGGGAATGGTGGAGCCTGAAGGATCTGAGCTGGCTTGCTTCATTTATTTATTCACTTTACCGGTGTTTGTGTGCCGTCATCTGGATGGCTTGCTTAGGACCAGGCTGTGGACCCCTTTTCAATAAAGAGCCGGCCTGATGCGTGAGCCACCACGCACCTCACACCTGGCTGTCCTGCCGAGTTAAAGGGCTGGTCTGGCAACACAGTCTCTGAGGAAAATTAAACATAAAGTTGATGGTGTTCAGCATCATCGATGTTAAAATATAAATGTCTACAAGCCCCTCACAAGTAAATTTAAAAAAATAAAAATAAAAGTAAGAGCCAGGCAGAGGTGCCGCACGCCTTTAATCCCAACACTCGGGAGGCAGAGCCAGGCAGATCTCTGCGAGTCTGAGGCCAGCCTGGTCTACAGGGTGAGTTCCAGGACAGGCACCAAAGCTATACAGAGAAATCCTGTCTTTAAAAACAAAACAAGGGGCTGGGATTTAGCTCAGTGGTAGAGCGCTTGCCTAGCAAGTGCAAGGCCCTGGGTTCGGTCCTCAGCTTCAGAAAAAAAAAAAAAAAGAAAGAAAGAAAAGAATGTTCTTAAGCAGGTTGGGGACAGCATGCTCAGTGTTACCAAGAAAGCCTTGTCCCTGTAACTCGTGTCCCTGAGACTCTGTGGATGTTTCAACAAATATTTCCCTGTATTGGACCACAAGGCCATGCACCCTAGGATTCAGTCCCTTGGAGCTTCCTTCCAAGGGGCGTCTTTACAGAATACAGCAACTATCCATGAGCCCTGGGTGAGCGCCTGGTGTGGTGGCTTCTGTCCTCTCCAAGCCTGTACCTCAAAGAGAAGAGACCCAGGCAGGGCCGCAGAACCCTCACCTCCTAACTAAAGGCAACTGCTCCTGCGAGTTTATGGTCTGGTCCTTTTCAGTTTCTCGTGTGTCACTTTTCTAGGGGCTGCATGGGCCAGCCGTCTGGACAAGGGCCAAGACGCCGCCGCAGACTGTTGAAGGCTCACTCTCTACTCTTCTACTGACACCAGCGACCACCCAGCCCCGCCAAGCCACATGGCCTCTTGCTTGCCTGATGTATGAGGTGGGTAGCAAGCTTTTCCCTCAGAAGAGGACTCCGAGGGATTAATTACTTAAAGTCCATAAACATGTATCATTATAACTCTTATTCCAGTTCCTACTCAAAGCTGAAATGGCCAAAAGGAAAGAAAATAGCGAGCCGGGTTCCGTCCGAAGGCAGCTCCCTCTGCCGCTCGGTATTTCTGGTCTGGTGACTGTCCCCAGAGCCCTGGGTTCCTTTGACACGGAGCCACGGTTGGCACATTTGAGAATGACGGGCCAAGAACCCAGCTGAACCCTGGACGAAACTAGGTTCTGGGTGTTCCTATACCTTGCCCTAGTAGAGCACAGACATCCCCAGTGAGGCCCAGGGGACGTGCGCGGCGGCAGCAGGGTATAAGCTTCCCCCTCAAGATCTTGGGGGCTTGACAGGAGGTGTAAGTGGCCAGGAGACAGAGTTTGGGTTTGAAAGGTGTGTGTTTAAAAGCACTGCCTTGTGGACGTTTTCAGCGAACACGGGTTTTCTGTGTGTGGACTGCACTGGTTAAACAGTACCTCTCCCTCTACCACTCACACTCCCTCATGAGAGTTCCTCAAGAGACACTTACCCATGATTCCTCTTCACTCTGAGGCTGAAACTATTCCCCCTGGCCTCGCTGCGGCGTCCCTGCGGTCAGCACGATCCATCATACGTCTATCCTTCTCCCAATTCTACCCCAAACAGGCAAATGGTCATTCTCACTTTCCAATCCCAGGGTACATTCACCAGCTTGGCTTCCCCTTGTGGGGGCTCCCGTAGGTGGCTGACATCTGGAAGTGCCCATCATGTGCAGGGGGGTAGCTGTCCCACCTTAGCAGTAGGAGCCCTCTCCTGCTTAGCCGTGGGAAGTCAGGACGTAAACAGAAGGAAAAGCAGCCATGACTGGGGCCATGTTGAAGCAAGGTAATTCTGTGACATTGTTTAAACCCGTGGTTTTTAAAGATTTGTTCAATATTTACTTAGACGAAAGGCCCAGGTCACTAAGTAAATAAATGGAGGGCTCAGCAGGAGGAAAGGCCCCAGGGCAGGTAGCTGCAGCCTCCCCATAGTCTCCAGAGAATACATTCCTGGCAAGAATTTGTACCACCTCTCAGCAAAACAAAAGCCCCACAACTAATCTCACCCACCTGCCAGACAAGGCTATGCTCTGGAGCGGACTGGGCAAGGGTCTACCTCCTGACTCCAGGTGCTTCCAGATGCCACACTTCTTCCCTGGTCCCTCCCCACCCCCCTGGGCGTGACTATGGGGCAAGAGTATCCCATCTCCTCTCACTACTGGTCTGGACCACTCAGCTGGACCACCCTGACTCAAAGATGTGGCTTCTTTTCAAGTGCACGAGGAGGCTGTTCTTGTAGGGGAAAGCTCTGTGTCTGCCCCTTCCCTTTCCCACCGGAGCTCTCTGGAACTGCACAGCACATCTGATGGAACATGACCTGGACAGTGCATGAGAGTCAGGAAGGATGCTTGTGGTTCTTTGGGTCTCATAAGCTCTGTCCTGACTTCCTCCCCTGATCCTCCCCTTCAGATCTTCCCAGTTACCCCTCCGGCCTTTACAGCACTACTTTTGATACAAAAACCACCCCCTTCCCACCCCCACAGCTTGCTAAACTTTGTCTTGGCCTTCTCCATCATTTCCATGAAGGCAACTTGAGCTGCATGGAAACTAGCTTTTTGACATGCAGTAGTATGCTCTTCCCTTGCCTCTTCGGGGCAAGGCCCACAGCTGTGGCTCAAAACTACCCCTTAGAACACACCCCAGGAGGCAGAAGAAAGACTAGGGTGGAGTAGAGAATGTGTTCACAGAACCTTCTAAACTCTTGGCAGCACTGGGCTGAGAGTTCCAGAATAGACAAGAATTGCTGTTTCCAGCTCTCACTGCCTGAGAACGTGCAGCCTGAGGTGTGTATGTTGGTGTGTGTGTGTGTGTGTGTTGTTTATTCATATGTATACATGGGAATTATATATGACTCTTAAGGAAAATATTTCTGAGGCCAATGGCATCATAATGAATCAGTACTGTGCAGAATGGAATTCACTAGGAGCCATGTGCACCCCATTTAAAACGTTAGGCAACTGTGGTTGCTAACACGCTCCCTCTCATAAAGCAGGGACACGTCAACAATGATCTTTCCCTTCTGTTTTAGTTCTACAGTGAAATTAAATACTTGGTCAGTTGCCCTGGGCTTTTTCACCTATGGTGGCCATGATCCCGGGAAGCCCTGGGCCCCTGACACACACCTGTGACCCTAGCACTAGAGGGGCAGAGACCAGTGCATCCCTGAAGGCTGTCGACCAGCCTAGCAGAAGAGATGAGCTCTGGTTCAGTGAGAGACCCTGCCTCAAAGAGTACGAGGAAGGAAAACTACGGAAGACCTGTGGCATCAGTCTCTGGTCTCCACACATGCACATCCATGTGAACACATGCATACACACACCCATATGTATACACCCATATATATACCACACACACATATGTATACACCCATATATATACCACACACACCCATATGTATACAGCCATATATATACCACACACACATATGTATACACCCATATATATACCACACACACACATATGTATACACCCATATATATACCACACACACACACCCATATGTATACACCCATATATATACCACACACACACAAGGAAGAGAGACATTTTGTTACGATGTTTTTATCAGTATCAGTGGTTATAACCTAGTATGTTGGAAGTTATTTTTCTTTGAAGGGCTAGACAAAATATGTGAGTATTTGTTCCACTACTTAAGCAAACAAAAATATACACAAAATGGGATTTTGTTGTTGTTCAGGGTTTTTTTTGTTTATTAAGACTTATTATTTATTTATGTGTTTGTGTCTGTGTGTATGTGCAAGTGTGTGCAGATACCTCCAGAGGCCAGAAGATCGCATCAGATCCCCTGGAGCTAGAGGGGCTGGCAGTTGGGTGCTGCAGGCCTTGGGTGCTGGGAGCTGAACTCAGGTTCTCTGTAAGAACAGTGGGTGCTCCTAACCCACCGAGGCAGCTCTGCAGCCCTGCCTGATGGTTGTTTTGGAGGGAGAGAGAGAGAGAGAGAGAGAGAGAGAGAGAGAGAGAGAGAGAGAGAGAGAGAGAATGAGAGGGGGGGTTGTATTAAAATCAAGGCTTCTCAAGGGCTAAGCAATGCTATGTATTTCCTAGTCCCCCGATTTCTTTTCATTAGATTTCACATTACTCTGTTAATTTACTATGGGAGTTTTAATTGCTTCCAATGTTTGCCCCGCCCAGTGGAGGTTACTGAGCTGTTGTTACTCTAAGTATATCTCTGGAAGCTTCCAGGGTTTTCATTCTGCCCTGAAGCCTACATCCCTAAGGCCAAGGTAGTGATACATTCCTGACGGGGAAAATTTGGGTTTTGAATGCCTAGAAGGCCAATACTCTCACTAACAGTGGGTGGTTTACATTTAACCGACCAACTTCCCCTTTCCCTTGCTTGTCCGTGATAAGCTGGGAATAATTGGAGCAGAGTAGACAGATCTGCTGCCTTTGGGACAGAAGAAGCCACATTTTTTTTCACTCACTATTACTTTGTGTTTTATTCTAATCCAGCATCAGCCTTTTCTGTCGGTGTTTAGATGCCCTCTGCACAGCCCATCCCAGACCAGTCAGTAAAATGCAAGTGATTGTCAAGTCGGGAGTGTGGATAAAAGGAAGCAACTACTCTCTATCCAGACAGAACAGCTTTTCAGTTCACTTTCTAAAGAAGTTGACATGTAGTGAGATATTTCGGAGAGACCATAACGCAGAGAAGTAAAACACCTCGGTGCCTCAAATTATGAAGCCTCGAAATCTTTTGTCTTCAAATGGAGCAGCGTGCTTCCAGAACTTGGCTTTCAGAGTTCCTTTTGGAGCCTGAAAGAGTGGATCACAGCACCATCTAGTGGACATCAGTGGTTTAACGGTTGGCGCCAAAGAGGAGGAAAACACGTTTAAATACTGTGTTTCACCTTCCTTCCATTCATTTCCCGGTTTTGTTTTTTTGTTTTTTGGGGTTTTTTTTGTTTTTCGAGACAGGGTTTCTCTGTGTAGCTTTGCGCCTTTTCCTGGAACTCACTTGGTAGCCCAGGCTGGCCTTGAACTCACAGAGATCCGCCTGGCTCTGCCTCCCGAGTGCTGGGATTAAAGGTGTGCGCCACCACCGCCCGGCCCGGTTTTGTTTTTAACATCTTTTAAATTAGGGTGTATCTGTAGCTGACAGCATGACACAATTTAAATCATTTTCTTTATCGGTGATCCTTCATCCAACAACTGACTCCCAGTTTCACCAAAATACAATTTTTATTGTACTTTGTGGGGTACCATTCATTCAGGCATTTTCCCAGGGACAGTTACTGAATATCCACTTGATGTCTGGGACTCTTTGAATTATTGTGTGTTAATCACTGCATATGTTTTTGTTCAATCACATTCAAGCTCTTGATTGTGGTGCACAACACGGCTTTTTCTTTGTGATCCGTCGGTGTTCGTGAGAAGTAACTCCATGCATTTACAGATCCATCACTGTGGGCTTTCATTTGGCCTTAAAGCCTGTGTCATTTGACTCAGAGAATGGTGCTCACCTGAAAAGGGAAATCCAGGCAGCCATCCTCAACCCTGACTGCATGTTAGAGTCCCCTACAGGGATTCCTAAATTTTCTCAGAGATCTGACATGTGGTCTAGGAGTGAGGCCCAGATATTTCAAGGAACCTACTGTGTGCTGGCATGAATTTTCTCCTTCTTTATGGTCAGATTCATGCCAGGTTATATAGTTGGCAGTCAAATGATTAGTCATGTCTGTTAAACATTTGGTGGAAAACTTAGTATTTCGAAGTACAGAGCTCTTGGCTGGGTGCTGTGGTGTACATCTGTAATCCCAGCACTTGGAAGGTAGAGGCAGGAGGGTTAGGATTTGAACGGCCTCCTAAGTGCAAGTGAGTTTGAGGACAGCCTGAGCTATTTGAATCCCTGTATCAAACCATGAAAAAGTAGACAATTCTAATTTCTTATGAGAAAGATATTTAAGGATGCAAAAACTACTCTGTGAGTGTTCATGTATGTGTATGTGACAGTGTGTGTGTATGTGTGTGTGTGTGTGTGTGTGTGTGTGTGTGTGTGTGTGTGTGCAAGACTGTGTGTGTGGGCATGACAGTGGGAGCCAGAGGACTATTTTGAGTGACATTCCTCAGGAGTCATCAACCTTTCTTTGAAAATAATGTTTTCACTAATCCTTTGGTGATTTCATATTTGATCATGTTCCTCTTCTTCTTCTTCCTCCTTCTCATCCTCCTCCCCTTCCATTTTTTGAGACAGGGTCTCTCACTAGCCTGGTGTGCCCTGATGCTGCTAGGCTTTGGTGAACTAGCTACAACACACAGCACCATGCTCGACTTTCTGTCCATGCTCTAGGGATCTAACTCAGGGCCTTCGTGCTTGCAAGAGACCACCTGCCAAAGCACGGCAGGCCGACTGGAGCCATGACGGTCAGGGGAGTCTGCTCCTAAGTGCAGTCAGATGACACAGTAGGCCGACTGGAGCCGTGACAGTCAGGGGAGTCCGCTCCTAAGTGCAGTCAGATGACACAGTCACTTTTTAGAACTGTCACCCACGCAGTGTCATTTGAAATGAACACAATAAGAATGTGACAGGTGCGCCCCTGCAATACAGCTTAACACGCACAACTCTGTAAGCCGAGGGGTCTGAGGTACCATCTTCTTGGGATCCTCTTCTTGGCTGAGGATGATCTCTGCCCACTCCGGGGCTGAGCCCAGCATTGCAGAGATGGCCTGGCTGTCCCTTGCCTTCAAATAGTGCGGTTGTGTGTAATGGGATTCTGCATCAGACCCCTCCTGGGGGAGAACAGGGTTTCGCTAGCGCCCGCATGAGAGGAAGGGCCCCCCATCCCCCTCAGGGCTTCCACCTTTTGCTGACTTTGCCATCTTAGGCGAGCTTGAGCTCATCGAGCCTCTCGTTGGCCAGATTCTTATGCGAAACTGGGACAGAAATAACAAGGATAACACAAAGTGGATACAGTGGAAAGCAGCACTGCTCGTGGCAGGTTCTAACGCCTTTAGTGTGCTGTGGTGTTCTCCAGACCGTTCAAAGGCTTTGATGTAACTAACCCCCTTTAGCCAATCTCATGCAGTCTTTACAGACGTGAGTGCAGGGCACAGGATCTTGCTGCTATCTGCAGGCCTTTCACAGCTAAGTACTAAAAAATAAACATTTAAGGCTGGGGAGATGGCTCAGTGGTTAAGAGCACTGACTGCTCTTCCAGAGGACCCGGGTTCAATTCCCAGCAACCACATAGCAGCTAACAATTGTCTCTAACTGCAAGATATGACACCCTCACACAGACATACATGCAGGCAAAACACCAATAAATTAAAAAATAAAAATAAATATTTAGGGAATCTGGCAACTTACTAATGGCCAAAGAAGGAAGAAGAGAGAGAGAGAGAGAGAGAGAGAGAGAGAGAGAGAGAGAGAGAGAGAGAGAGAGAGAGAGAGAGGAAGGAAGGAAGGAAGGAAGGAAGGAAGGAAGGAAGGAAGGAAGGAAGCTGAGAGCGTAGTCCTGTGGTAGAGTGCTTACCTAACATGCATAAGGCCCTGAATTCAATTCCCAGCTCCAAAACTAAGCTAAGAAAATAAATACTGGGTGTGTGGTGTGCATAAAACCTCACATTTGATCCATTTGATTCATAAACCAGACGTGAGGTTGCATGCCTGTAATCCCAAAATTTAGGAGGTAGAAGCAAGCAGATCAGAAGTTCAAAGTCATCCTCAGCTACATAATGAATTTGAGGTTCACCTGGGCTACATGAGACAATGACACAATGGATGGATGGATGGATGGATGGATGGATGGATGGATGGATGGATGAATGGAATGAAAATATTTCCTAGGGGGGAAATATGGCTGTACAGTTGGAGCTGAAAGAACAGAATGTGTTGCCTTTCTGGTCAGGTCAGGCAGCGGCTGGATGTGTCACAGTTCTGAGGCATCTCTGAGGCTGCAGAAGCAGCATGTGCCCAGCCTGACTGACCTCAGGTTAGCTGCAGGCTGAGGGTCAGATGAGGAAAACTGGTTCTTCTTCCCTCCCAATGGATGTCCCATTTCACTTGCCCAGCCCCTGATTTAGACCTGCCGTAAGGCTCCTGGATGTGGGGCTGTGCGCGCACTCTCCATAAACAGACTACAAAGGGGGACGTCTGCGGCCAAGCCAAGGCAAATACAACTATGAAAACCAATCCCGGCTTGCCCCAAGGCGTTTCCAAAAGGAAAATAAACATTGTGAATGAACAGCACGCTCTAATTCTCTGCCTCAGGGGAACCAGGGGAGGATGGGCCAGCTCTGTTTGCAGCTGGGGCAGGCTTCTGGGCTCAGCTCTGCCCTCCTGGGAAGCCCTGGGGACCCTCAGGTTCTACCACCAGCCACTGATTCTGTGAGAACACCCCTCTACATAGGGCTGCAGCCCTGGCAACTGAGCACCTGGGAAGCGGGAAGTCACTGCCGGCTTTGCCAGTGGGGCTCCGTGGGCTGGAGGAACCCAGGGTCTGTCTTCAGCTGATACGACATTCAGCTGGATGACTATTGATGGTCTCTGTGTCTAGATGGCAGATTGTCCTTTACCATGTGTAAGAATCATTGCACTGGGTGGAGCTGACACGGAGACAGATTCCCAGCTCTGTACCCCGAAATCCTGACTCAGAAGAATAGGGCTTGAGGTCCTGATGTTCATGTCAGTGAGCTCCCAGAGAGCCTTGGGCACACTCTAAACACGGTACTAAGACTGTTTCCAGCCTCACTTGTATTTTACTAGTCCCTCAGGAACCCAGCCCATAACGCAGAGGGATGTTCTGTACAGATCTTACATGAAAAATGTTCTCAGCATCTGGACTGTTCTCGGGGGCAGAAGTCCAGTGGTACCCTGGAATCTGGTTTCAAAAACCCTAAACCAGAGCAGGGAGACAGTGTGTGGATGCAATACCAGTGATGGAGAAGGAGCAGGTCATGCAGGGAGGGAGGATCCCTTCGTGTGTCTCCTCACAGGTCCACACAGTCTACCTTGCAGGCCTCCGGCCACTTGGGAGCAAGCTCAGGGAATCCCTTCACTTCAGTGACACTGGGGGAGATCCAAGGCCTAGAAGAGGAGGAAGGAAGAGAGGACCTGCCAATGCCCCGGGGCTGAAATACACACCCAGAGGCTGCCGGTGCTTGCAAGAGTTGAAAAGTTTTGCTTCTGTAGTGTAGACTTGATAAGGTAAGGAAGGACTGGGATTTTTTTAGGATTTCAACAGTGACAAAAAGAAAAAAAAATCTCTCCTATATCAGAAGAGGAAGTTCCTGGGACAGGGGTGGGCTGAGATGGGCGGGGCTGCAGGGCTCCCCAGGGAGCCCAGAGCTGTCCATGTCTACTCCTGACAGCATCCAGGCCAGGACCAGGTCCTCAGAGCAGATCCCCGTAGGCACAGTGGCTGTCACTCCCCGGGCTGTTCTTTCTTCTTTTCCTAAGTTCTTGTCACAGGATGTGTACTCAGTGAAGTTCTCTAAGCCTCCTCCAGAAACCAGAGGATTTTCTGATGGTTGAGTGTGGAGACGCAGCTCAGCGGCAGAGTGTTTGCTGATCATGTGTAAGGCCCGGCACTCACATGTCAGCACTGAAGGGTGAAGGAAGGCGCTTGGCTTCACAGCCTGGCAGAACCTGTGTAAATGTGAGGAGAGAACCAGCTCCACAGGGCTGTTCTCTGATCTCCACACGGCCATCCCCTGTAGCTAGAGTTTTCCTGCCTGGCCCACAGTCAGGACAAATCTCTGTCACCAGCCAGTCCCACAGCCGCTCAGACCCAACCAAGTAAACACAGAGACTTATATTGCTTACAAACTGTATGGCTGTGGCAGGCTTCTTGCTAACTGTTCTTATATCTTAAATTAACCCATTTCTATTAATCTATACCTTGCCACATGGCTTGTGGCTTACTGGCATCTTCACATGCTGCTTGTTATGGCGGCGGCTGGCAGTGTCTCTCTCCGCCTCCCTGTTCTCTCAGTTCTCCTCTCTGTTAGTCCCGCCTATACTTCCTGCCTGGCCACTGGCCAATCAGTGTTTTATTTATTGACCAATCAGAGCAACAGATTTGACATACAGACCATCCCACATCAGTCCCCTATAAATCCCAACATAGGGAAGGGTGAACTCAGAGCAGCTGCATTTACAGAGAGGTGAATTCCCATGAGCCATGGGTTCACTGGCTCCAAAGCTCGTGTGTGTTCTCTTGCCTGTTCCCGAGGCTTGCCATCAGGAATTCTTCTCTCTGTGTCTCTCTGCCTCTGTCTCTGTCTCTGTCTCTCTCTCTCTGTGTATCTCTCTGTCTCTCTCTGTCTCTCTCTGTCTCTCTCTGTCTCTCTCTCTCTCTCTCTCTCTCTCTCTCTCTCTGCCTCTCTCCCTCTCTCTCAGAGAAATCTGAGAGCATCCATCTTCTTAGAATTACCCATATGCCTGCCATATCCGAGCCATTGGTACCACTGGTCTCTTCAGCCACTGGTTGCCTAGGAGCAGACAGGTTGCATCAGGACCTGCAGTCTGGGTCTGCCTTTTGGGTGTCCACCCGGTGTCTCTGCTGAAGACCAGGGCCTGAGGGACTGGGGTGATGGGATTTTCATATGTGTAATTCCCTGCCAGGCCAGCGGGATTCCCACTCCATCCCTGGTCGAGATGGACCTCTTGTAGTCACTGGCTTCCAGCTAGACTCTTGGGTGTAGGCTGTGTCCATTTTGGATAATACGACAAAGTCCTCTCTACACCCATAAGGGTAATCAGAAATCCTAACTTACTTAAAAATGTTGTCAAATAGAATTTAGAAATATTTATATTATATACCATAATCAAATGGGATTTATTCCAGAGATGCAAGAGTGATTCAATATCTGAAGACCAATCAGTGTCATCCACCATCACAACAATAGGAAAAGACTCAAAACTGTTCAAGTTTGACACTCATGCAGTAGAGGTGAGGACAGAATAAGGTCGTCCGTGAAATACATACAGCTAATGTCACAGTCAGCCTTCAGTAGCTGTAGGTTCTACATCCACAGACTCAGCTGACTGTGAGTCGAAAATACTAGGGAAACCTGCATCTGTCACCACTCCATAAACAATACCACAGGACTGTGGCAGTCCCTGACTTGCAGGGCATCAGCTCACTCGGCCCTGTCTTCACACGGCCCACTTCCCCCACCCCACTTCCCCCACCCAACCTCCCCCCCTTTTCTTTCAGGACATCTGCCATTGGGTTGAGGGCCCATCTTAATCCTTATATGATCTCATCATATTTTTCTGCCTTGAGACAGGATCTCCCTGTGTGGTTCTGGCTAGCCTGGAGTCCACCATGTAGACCAGGCTGGCCTCAAACTCTTGGGGCAACTCCTGCCTCTGCCTCCTGAGTGCTGGGACAGGCGCATACCACCATGCCCAGATAATAATTTCTTATTTACATCGACAAAGACCCTGGTTCCAAACAGGTCACATTCTAAAGCTCTGGGTGGATGTGAGTTCAGAGGTAGACGGACACACAAGGGTTCATGGCAGGGGTTCAAGGGCAAAGTTCCACATCTCTGTTCTTCCTGAAGTGGTGGGACCCCAGGAGGGCGCAAGTTCTAGGAAAAGATCAGCCCCCATCATCTGATTCATCCTGCATGTACCACATTTGTTTCCATACTGCCTATGCTTTTACAATTGACCTTCAGAAGTCCCCAGCCTCCGGCAACGCTGCCCCGTAGCGAGTGTGCCCCGTAGCACGTGTGCCCCGTAGCGTGTGTGTGCCCCTTAGCGAGTGTGCCCCATAGCGCGCGTGCCCCGTCGCGCGTGTGCCCCGTAGCGCGCGTGCCCCGTAGCGCATGCGCCTGGCTCCCCTTTCTGAAGCAGCCCTTCCCCTGCCCTTTTATGGCCATTTGCTTATTTGTTCATACCCTTTCTTGTTCCAAAAAAGGTTTCAGGCAGATGGCTTTTATTACCGGCTGCAAGAGAACACTGGGATCCTGTGGCACGGTCTCCTCGGCAAACACACACTGCCATGAAGCCAACATGAAAAGGTCTAAACGCGCTCGGCAATTAAAATGACGGGGTCGAGTTTGACACTGGGTTCCTGTCCCCGCTCTCCCTGACTCCAGGGTACACACCCAGTCCTGGCTGTTCTCTTTCTAAAAGCTGGATGTGTAGCTGGCTTCTTGTTTTCTGGGTGACCTCTGAATAGAAGAGGGTAGATTCCCGGGTAAACTGTAGGGCCCTCTGTGAGGAGAGTCCACTGAGGGACATGGGGGCATTTAAGTACCAGAATTGTGCCCCGTAGTCACATGAGACCCTAACTGGCTTGCTGGAAAAGCTGCGAGCCCCTTGGCTAATGCTTTACAACAAGACATGGCAAAAAATATGCAGCTTCCTGGTTTAACATGAGGCCAAGGAGGGTCTTTCTCTGGCTTAATTATTCTCCTTTTTACCTTGTTTACCGAGAACTTCTAGAATGATTGGGCTTTGCCACTGTCAAAGTCACTTCTGCATGTCCAGGTGTATACATGTACTTGCCAGAGTGTGCATGCCTCTGTGTGTGTGTGTGTGTGTGTGTGTGTGTGTGTGTGTGTGTGTGTGTGTCCATGTCTGTGTGTGCTTGTGTGTGCATGCGGTGTGTGTCCATGTGTGAGCTTATTTGGGGAAGAGACAGGGCAGGGCAGGGCAAAACAAACCTGTTACACACACACATATTAAATTGACTGTCTGTATAATTCAGACTCTTCCCTTCCTGTGGGCAAGGCCCTGATGGTGTCTGAGGCATCTCTCAAGCCCCTGCCTTCCTCCTAAGCCCCCTGCTGTCTGGTTCATGGCAACTGAAATATTTTGGAAGTGTGTGCCCCCTGCAAAGTCCTGCAGGCCCCTCAGATGTGACAGGCATTCTCTACAACCAGGCACAGACCAGGAGAGTTATCAGAACACTTCCTGATAGCTACACCTGGACACACAGCAGATTCTGACTGGTACCCTGTACCTAGACACAGGGCCCCATCTCAAACCCTTTTCTCAGAACACTAGCCATTTCTGGTGGCTCCAGGGAGGTCTGGTAACTCTGAGATAGTGATTGTGGAGGGAGAACACAAAGCTTGTCTAGAAGGAGGCCTTGGGTGAGGAGGACCAGACAAGATGGCTGGCAATGATAGCGGCTTCCTCCTGTGCACACACTTCATTAAACACCACTCACGTGAGGGTGCTTATACCATTACAAGGTCTGAGGCACACTAGAGGTGTGACGTTGGGTGCCAGCAGACAAGTGTGTTAGAGAGGTAGCAATTGGGGGTGTGGGTTGCCCAGGGCAGGTGTGGCAGGCACCGCTCTGCACCAGATCTGCTGCAGGCCGTGTGGCACCTCTGCCTGGGGCAGCCTCCAAGGGCTGAGGGAGCCTCCCTCCCACAGCATCAGGCTTCCTGTCATGACCTTGAGTCCTAATGTAAGTATTCTCCGGGATTTCCATCTGGCTCTCGGCCACTGACAGAACAGAGATGGGAAAAGGGTGTTTCCATTGTCTGAGAACACAGTATCCCACAGAACTCCTTCCTCATAAACGTGGGCAAGGACAACTGGCTGATCATGTGAGCTCAATGCATTTGTATTTATACTTTTACACTTACATATAAAATATGAGGTAAAACAATGCTACCCTAAGGACCAGGTGTCTCCAAACTTCAAGCCTTGGTCCTCGGGATGGCACCATTGGGCGGTGATGGGCAGGACCTAATGAGAGGGTTTTTTTGTTTTTTGTTTTTTGTTTTTTTTTTTTGTCGTGAGACATTCTTGTGAGGAGATCATGAGACCCCAGTTTCTCTGCTTCCCCTTTTCTTCCTGTCCGGTCATAGAGAGCAGCACTCCACCTCACACTCCCGGTCATGAAGCCCTCGGCGAGCAACAGGCCACTGGTCATGGGTGAATTCTCTAAAACTCTGAACCAAAATAAATCTTTCTTCTTTTTAAGTTAATTGTTTCAGGGTTTTTGTTGCAGCAATGGAAAACTAAATAACACAAACACCCGAAAAATAAAATGCACCACTTTAATGGTTGACTCAAGACAGCTCTCACTTCCAAAGGAATCAGCGGTTCATTCTGAGCTAAATCAGTGACTTGGGAACAGATTTGGGTTGGCTCAAAAGACATGTTCCGGGGTTGAGAAGATGGCTCAGTCATTTGAGAGCACTGACTGCTCTTCCAGAAGACTCGGGCTCAATCCCCAGCACCCACATGGTGCCTCACAACCATCTGTAACTCCAGATGTGGGACTCTGCACCATTTTTTTTTAATCTCCATGGACACTGCACACATGTGGTGCACAAACATACATGCAGGCAAAGCATCCACATACATACAACAAAATATTAATAATAGATTAATAACAAAAGTATGTAGCTGGGCATAGTGGCGCACGCCTTTAATCCCAGCACTCTGGAGGCAGAGGCAGGCAGATCTCTGAGTTCAAGGCCAGTCTGGTCTACAGAGTGAGTTCCAGGACAGCCAGGGCTACACAGAGAAACTATGTTTTGAAAAAAAAATTGTGTAAAAAGACATGTTCCACCATAGAAAGAGCTATTTCGAATTTCATTAGTTTCATAACAAAGATAAGTCAAGGTGTTTGTCATTAAACTGGCTGGTCCACAGGCTGGGGTTAGTACACCGTGGAGAAGTCTGTTATTGGTCTCAGATGTTAGCTGGTGACAGTCTTAGTCTAGGTTGGAGGAAGCTACTAGTCTGCTAAGGATACAGTTTAAAGGTTTGTCCGATAGCCACAGGGTTGCCAGTCCAGGCACAGAGACAGTGGAGGACATCTAAGGCTCACAACTGCCTGTAATTCGTGTCTGTCATGCATGAAGCCCAGAGTTCCATCCACAGCACCATGTAAAAACAAAACGAAACAAAAACCCCTTTATTTTAATGATATTTTCAGGACTATTATATTAAGCAGTGAGTAAGGTAAACACAATGCTATGGTGTGTGGACATTTTGTCAAACCCTTATGAGTCTTGACTTTCTTTTGGAACAACCGTTCCTGTTTGGTACTAAATTATGGAAGGTCTCAGCATTATGGCCTGGTTCGAGTCTCTGGATAGACAAGACTGCCACCATTCTTAGGCTTAAAGGCAAAGTCGCTGGAGCATCATGGGAGTCTGTCTAGACATAAAGGTATGGGTTGGTTTCCATCCATCCGTTGTTAGTGACTCCAGCCAGAGTGAGCATGGGGTGCGTGGTCACTCACCCTGCCTACTCTGAGCAGGGGTCACAGGCACACCCAGCAGCTGCCCAGGGACAGTTAGCAGTCCGGGAAGATCGTCTTGTTAACACTTGACTTCTAAGTGAAATAAGCTAGTCACAAAACTACGAATACTGTCTGTCTCCACCACACGGGATGTTTAGAACAGTGAAGTTCGTAGAGACAGTGGGGTGATCAGCCACTAGACAGGAAGCAGGGGGAGGGGAGTTGCTTAATGACTCCAAATGTTTGTTGGAAGTCACAAAAACATTTTGGAGATAGAAGTTGACATATCCTCAGTGCCCAATGTGAGTGACCTTGTACATTTAGTGGCAGAACTATGCTCTTAGATGATTCTGTGAGCTGAGGATCCCAGAATAAAGAAGAGCCACACCTGGGTCAAAGGTTCTGTGAGACTGAGTAACTAGTCAAATGTTCATGACTGAAGGAGTTAGAATCTTACGGGTCTAGAGCCAAATTATTATTATTATTATTATTATTATTATTACTATTATTATATTTTTAGTTTATTTTGATGTGTAGTAGTGTGTGTCTGAGTGTGTGTATGTGTGCATGAGTGTGGAGGCAAGAAGAGGTGTCAGACACCCTGAAGCCACTCAACTTAGGTGCTGGGGTCGAAACTCAGGTACCTCGGCAAGAGCAGCAAGTGTCCTAACCACTGAGCCGTCTTTCCAGACTTCCTGGGCCGTTTTCAGTCCCCTTGAGATTCCTTCACTGGTACCTCTCCGCCTGACCTAACATGTTTTTCCGTCACATGTTGTTATCTGAGAGCTGGAGAGTTGGCTCGGTGGTCAAAACATGTGCCGCTCTGGCAGAGGACCAGAGTTCGGTTCCCGGTATCCAGGTCAGGTAGCTCACAACTTTCTCTTACTTCAGTGCCAAAGACTCACTACCCTGTTCTGGCCTTCAAAGACACCCACACTCATGTTTACACACACACACACACACACACACAATTTAAATATAAAGTAAGATCTTTTTAAAAACAAAATAAATTATTTGCTACTTTTATTTTCTCTCTACTCAGGACTTCCTAAGAATGTGCAATGAGTGCTGAGAAATCAACACGTTATCTAAAGTGCCGGGGATGGAATGTAGGCAGTGGAATGCTTGTCTGGCTCACGTGAAGCCCCGAGTTCCCTCTAATCAGCATTCAGAAGGCTGAAGGAGGAAAATTCAGTTTGAGGCTAACCTTGGCTACACAGTGACCCGCCCCCCTCCCAACTCAGGAAAAAAAAAAAGTCCCTTCAGAACATTTGCATCTTAATGTCCATGCTGAAACCCCAGCAGACACCAGTGATCTTCAAATGCCCCAGCCTGTCCTACCTCCAGGGAGGCTCATTCCTTCCATGACTCCGTCTCAGCTCATGGGAAGTCTTTCATGGGATGGAGGGTGCAGTCGGGTCAGAAACTGTCAGACCTGGGCAGAAGACTCAGTGAAGTCTGTGGCCCAAGCACAAGGACCTGGTTTGCATCCCCAGGGCCTCCACAAAGAGCTGGGCACAGTGGAAAACCCGGAACCTCAGGGCTGGGGAGGCAGAAATGGTCAGATCCCAGGGGCTCCCTGGCCACCCAGTCTAGCCAATCATCAAGTTCTGCCACATATAGTGAGAGACCCTGTCTCAAAACATAAGGCAGAGAGACGCTGGATGTCAGCCTCTAATATCCACATGTACACACATACACATAGACCGACACACACACACAGAGAGACAGACACACACACACACACAGATACACACACAGAGAGAGACACACACACAGAGACACACACAAACATAGACATACATGCACACACACAAAGAGACAGACACACAGAGAGATACACAAACACAGACAGACACAGAGAGACAGACAGACACGGGGAGAGACACACACACAAACACAGACACACACAAACATAGACATACATGCACACACACAAAGAGACAGACACACAGAGAGATACACAAACACAGACAGACACAGAGAGACAGACAGACACGGGGAGAGACACACACACAAACACAGACACACATGCACAAAGACACACACACACACACACACACACACACACAGACACACACACACAAATAAAAAATAAAATGAAACACAAAACTTTTAAAGATGGAGCAGACACTAAGTTGTGGAAGCTCACACTACCACCCCCAGTTGCTCCCTTCCTGTCTACACCATTGTTGCTAGGGAGGAAGGGACCAGGCTGAGCCATGCCCAGGGCCATCCGCCAGCAGAGATTTCTCACAGCATCCCCTCTACCAACGACTGATGAGTGCCGAGAGAGGATCCTGAACACTTAGCTTCCTCACCGTAGAGAAGCTAACGGAATCAACCAGAAACTCAGTGGTTCTCAGCACACCGTAGCATCCCAGAATCACACCCTGGACTCCTGAAGGGCCTGGAGTCATTCCTAGCCAGGCCAGGTCTCTGCACCACCTTGGAGGTCTCAGGGCCAACATCTCCCACCTCCCGAGAAGGCTGTCTTCTCCCTTCGGCTCTTACCTTCAACTCCCGTTGTACTGCCCCTCATTCAGCACGATGGCCCATTGACCTGCCTACTCAGTACCGTTTCCTACCTACAGACATCACCTGAGTCAGCTACTATGCTAAAAACAACCAGAAAAGGAAGTTGCTCCTTCCTCAGAATTCACTGGCCCTTTTCAGTATTGGGAAACCAAATTGCTCAATAGGAAGAAAAAAAAAGTCCAAAGCCGTGTGGGAACAACTGCCAGGTGGACGGTTCAGAGGACGTGCCACTGTGGGCACAGTTGGCGTGCAGGAGACCTTTTTACTCATTGACAGGAGTCTGGTGACTTTTAGAGAAGCCGACAAATAAAGCCAGAGCAGGGAGGTCGGAAAAGGGTGATGGAGCAGTGGAGGGGGGACGCTTCACCTGCCAGCCACAGAGACCCATTAGTCGGCCATGTGTAGATGTCTCGGGTGTTCTTGTTCCAAATGCAGATATGACATTTCCGGTTGGTCTTGAATGCCTGCCTCAGCAAGGCCACCTGGTAGGGCACACCCGGTAGTTAATGTTAACCAAAGGGCATGTGTGCCCACGCAGGCTGTACTCAGAGACCGTAATTGACCAGACAACTGTCTCTCAGACGCCCTAGCCTCCAAGCTTCCGGTTGGCGAGTGAGGTGAAGCTGGAAGACCTGCTGTGTCCCTGTCACTACCTGAGCCCGAGACAGCTGTGTTCCAGAGCAGCGAGGTGGATGGGACTCCAGGTCTTCTGTGAGTGAGTCGGAGTGACGGGGGATTGGCGGTCATTTCTCTCAAAAGCTGGGCCCTTGCCCTCGGGTGTGTGGGTGGATGAGTTGGAAGGCAGGTCAGTGGCCTGGCGAAAGGGAGCGTTCCCCAGATGAAAGAGTCACTGTGGTCCTTGGGCCTGGGTGTCTCGGGGGACCATAAGACATTGGGATTGAGGGCAGCCAAGCTGCCAAGGACCCAGGAAGGGCAGGAATCTGGTTCCACAGTATCTGGACAAAGCTCTCTTCACTTGCTGGACCTCAGTTTGGGAGCAAGGACTGAATCTGTGGGATGTTTAGGACCTTGTGTCAGCTTGGGAGCTTTATCATGACTGTTTCCTCCTCCTGCTGCTCTGACTCCCTGTGGAGAGAGCCAGCTCTGTTCAGAACTGCTACCCGGGAGCATCCTCCTCCTCCTCCTCCTTCTCCTCCTCCTCCTCCTTCTCCTCCTCCTCACGGAAACCTCTCCCTGACCGCCAAGCACGCACACATATACTTGGGAGAAGGAGAAATGAGTCAGTTCAGTTCCTCTATCTATCTGTCTGTCTGTCTGTGTATCTATCTATCTATCTATCTATCTATCTATCTATCTATCTATTTATCACCTATCATCTATCTATCATATCTCTGCGTGTGATTGTGAGTGTGTGTGTGTGTGTGTTTGAGTGTGCGTGTGTGCACATGCAAGGGGAGGCCAGGAATAGTGTCCACCTTGTTGTTTGAGGCAGGGTCTCTCATTAACCTGGAGCTCACCAGTTAGTCTAAGCTGACCGACTAGAGAGCCCCAGGGACCCACCACCTCTGCAATGCTGGGTCTTTAAGCTCTGGACTCCGTGCCTGGCTCTTTTAATGTGAGTTCCGGGCATCAGACTCAGGTCCTCAAGCTTGCAAACACTTTATTGAACCATCCATCTCTCCAGGCTTTTTGGCAATCTCTTAAGAAGGATTAAAAAAAAACATGGCATAAAGTGGAGAGATGCCGTGCTATTTCACATAAAATCCTCCACTCCTTGAGCCCCACATCCTCAGCAGCTGTCTTCCCAAGGCAGGTGACAGGACTCTGGACAAGGTAGAAAAGGAAGCAGGATTAGCATCCTGAGAGGGTCTCCAAACTGGAGATATTTGGGGCTCTGGTTTTTAATTCCCGTGGGGAGCTTGACATTTTTGAAGGTTTAAATCCTTTAGGTACTAGGTTTAGATTTGAAGTTGGTAAACTAGAGCATCACCCCCAGTGGTGGACCTGAGGTCCCCATCTGGGTCTGAGGCTGCCTGTGGGCTCAACGCTTACTTGTGCCTCTCTTTGGCTGACCCCTTATCCTTAACAATGATCAAACCTCAACCTCATGCTCCTTGTGTTTGCTGGTGGCCCAAACTGGACATTCAGGTTTTCACTGTATTATCTCGGCATCTTCTCCACAGCTTAGGAAGCCTCTGCCTCGAGGTGGGTGGTGATGAGTCAGGCTGAGCAGTTTGCCTCCAACGACTCAGGCTGGGAGGCAGTGCTGGCCTCCGCCCCATCTGGATCCCTGTGATCCACCAATCTTGGACGCTTCCTGTATTTTACGTACTTATCTGTGCAGTGAGATCGATGCCTCATGAGGCATCTGTGGACAAAACTACACAGGTGAAGAAAAGCAAATTCATCTTTGGGAGCCATGAAAACATTACCCCTTTAGTGACTTCTCATTGCAGTAACAAAAGCAGCTCACGGCAGAGAGGGGTCTACGGTTCGAGGCAAAAAGTCATCACCACAGGGACATGAGGCAGAGATGAGTTCTGCTCCCACATCCCTTTCGTATTCAGTCAGTGCTCCCAGCCCCTGGAACAGTGCTCCCAAAGTTCACTATGAATCTTCCTCCCCCAACTAACCTAAACTGAGAAACTCTTTTGCAGAGACATGCAGAGTTTTGTTTCTAATGTTGGTTCTGGTACTGTCGATTGGACAATAGTAACCATCACGATTTCTAACAAGTATTTCCTGTTTTCCACTTTTTAAAATATTTATTTATTCAGGCAGGCCGTGCATGTGGAGGTCGCAGGACAACTTTCGGGAGTCAGTTCTCACCTTTCATCCTGTTGAGGCGGGGTCTCTCTTGTCTCCAATGCGACACTGTGGGGCACTTGTGGACAGCTGGATCAGGGCGCTTCTCCTGCCTCCACCTCCCATCTAGTCATAAAAGTACTGGGATTGGAAATCCGGGGCTCCAAATCCAGACTTTGTGTGGGTTCCGAGCACAGGACTCTGGTCCTCCGACTTACATGGCTGATGTTTCTCTAAGTTATCTCTCCAGCCCTGATTTGGGTGTGTGCATGTAGATAAAAATCGATGAAGTTTAATATGTTCGTGGGGTGGGCTTTTTTTATTGTTTTCTTGTCTACATCAGAAAAGACCTCCTGTAGTACAGAAGCATATCAAAGTCAAGCTTGTGTCAAGGCCATCTTGAGATTCAGACAGTGGGTCTCGCCAGCTCGGGAGTGATTCTTGGAGCTTTTAACCCAAGCATTCCTCCGTCTGCCCGATGTGTGTGTTTCTTATTCAGGCAGCGAACCCCCACACTGTTGGCCAAGACCATGAGCTTTCGCGGGGGCGGGGGGGGGGGCTCAGCCAACAGCAACAGCAAGAGGGGAGCTCCCCCCCCGACCCCCCCCGGGCCGTTTGATGGCGGAGTCTGAACAGGCAGTCTGACGGCGGCCCCTGTGTCTTGCTGTTGAGTGACTACAAAGACAGGAAGAGAGGCGGCGGCGGGGTTGCCAACTCCGCAGCTTCCCTCCCGGTGGGTGGGCCACCATGGGGACCCCATAGTTTCTCTAAGAAAACTGTGGTGGGGAGCCCCAGGTCTGTGTCCACTGGCCGCTCCTGGGCACCACAGACCAGCGACAGCTTTGTCCCCAAAAGCTTCCGGTGCCGTCCAATGGACGACAGTAACCATCACAATTACTGACAAGTATTTCCTGCTTTCCACTTTTTAAAAATATTTATTTATTTAGGCAGGACGTGCGTGGGGGGGGGGGTCAGAGGACAACCTTCAGGAGTCAGTCTCATCTTTCACCCTGTTGAGGCGGGTCTCTCTTGTCTCCGAGGCTGTGCTGTGTTCTCCTGGACAGCTGGATAAGGGAGCTTGCACTATATTCACGGAGGTCTCCAGGTTACACTTAAGAAAAAAATAAGCACATGAAGCCATGTTTTTATACCACAGAACACTGTGAGAGAGTCCCCTACTCCTTTCAAACTCCCAACCAGATGACTGTTTAATAGGGGAAAACCCCAACGCCCAGCTCTTGGGTCATCCTCACGGACAGGGCTGTATGCCCGATCTGTCATGTGTGATCTGTGGCTGCTCCAAGGAACCAGCCACCCTGTGAAACGCTCACTCAGCTGTGAGCACTGCTGGATGCTACCGACATCTTGAAATTCCCAGTAATTTCTGAACAAGGATCTGTGTTTTCATTTGTAATGGGTTCAGCTTGAAAGCAGGCAAAGGTAGCATCTAGCACCCAGTATGCCTCAGAGAAAGTGCACAACTTGATCACTGAGTACACATGAAAGACAAGCCAGAAAGGCCACATGCTACCTTCTCTCTGGGTCTTTGAATTCTACAGGAAAATCTACAATCTGAAATCCCATCAGTGACTCAGTTAACTTTAAACTTCTAAACATGTAAAAGGTATAGACAGGGCTGGATGTAGCTCAGTTTGTAGAGTGCCTGCCTGGCACACATGAAGCCCTGGGTTTGATCCCCAGGACTCCACAAACTGGGTGTGGTGGTACACACCTGTAATGCCCAAACTCAGAAAGTAGAGGCAGGAGGATCAGAGATTCAAGGACATCTTTGGCTACAAATCAAATTTAAGGCCAGCCTGGGCTATGGGAGACTGTCACAAAATTAATCAATTAGTTAATTTAGTTAACTGAAAATTCAAAGTCGGCATATTGAAGTAGCATCGACTGCACCGTAAGCCAGGCCTGATTGTGCCTGTCTGAAATCCCAGCACTGAGCATCGGGTAGAGAGTCAAGAGTGTCACAAGTTCATCCTTGGCTGCATGTAAATTTGAGGCCAACCTGAGCTATGTGAGACCCTCACAAAGAGAGAGAGAGAGAGAAGGAGAGAGAGAGAGAGAGAGAGAGAGAGAGAGAGAGAGAGAGAGAGAGAGAGAGAGAGAGAGGAGAGACAGAGAGAGGGGAAAGAGGAAGGAAGGAAGGAAGGAAGGAAGGAAGGAAGGAAGGAAGGAAGGAACCCATATTGCTTTAAATGTTAACGTCACCCAAAACACTGTAACAAGGGCACAAATGATGCCTTGGGCCCAGATATCTAGACATCCAGAGAGTTAACACCACGGCCACAATCCCTCACTCCTGTCTTCACCAGCCACGGTCTGGTTGCCCAAGGCCATCAGTCTCAACATCTGTCTCTCACCCTGCCAGCCTCACCCACCTGGTCACAGCTCTTCCAGTGTCTCTCACCCAAGTGTCACTGTCTCCTCTTTGTGCTCAGCCCAGTCACTTAATGACTTTGAACTTGAATTTTCCCACCCTTCAATGAGAATAGCAACATGCACATTGTAGATGCTTAAGAATCCACCATCGGTGGAAGCACAAGGTCCGGGTACCAGGGACACTGAGCACTTTCACCTAAGGAGTCCTAACCTGGGCTCCACACACAGTCTCGGAGAACAGGACTGAAACAGCTTCACAGTATTTTATTTAGCATCGGTAAATCTTTGCTTTACATTTTCATACGCGCCACATTTGTGACTGCGTTTGTATGTCCCCAGTTCTATGTTCAAATGGATAACTTTCAGAGGTTCACAAAACCTGTGCTGTCTTACCCCTGGGCTTGGTTTGGGGTTTTCTCTTCCCCGACCGTCCCTCCCTCCCTCCCACTCAGCTGTATGTCTGTCTTGATCTAGGTCCTAACTGAAGGGGGCGCCACTGAGCTCTTTTACATTTCCAAAGTAAAGCCTGGGCAACCACTGAGCCATCTTATCCACACCTGGCCCACACCCCAAATTTGGGATTTTATGATCTATGAAACCAAGACATGTTGATTTAAGAAAAACGGACAGTAATTCAGATACTGTCCAGGGGGTGGAGGGGGGGCTGGAAAGATGGCTTCCTGGTTGAGAGTACCTACTGTTCTTGCAGGAGCCTTATTAGGTAGCTCATACTGTAACTCCAGTTCCAGGGGACCCGACCCCCTCTGACCTCCATGGGCAACACACACACACACACCACACCACACCACACGGTGCAGGCACACACACATACACATTATTAATAGTTTTTTTTAAGAAAGGAGAAAGAAAAGCAGACAACCAACCTAAGAAAGACAGCCAGCCAGTGGTTGGGTGCAGGCAGCAAGCTGAACACACACACCTTAGCCTCAAACTCTTCCTAGGTTAAATTATTATTATTATTATTATTATTATTATTATTATTATTATTTAATGTGGAGAAGCCCAGTCATTTGAACCCTGTGTGGGCCACTTAGACAAAGTCTGTTTTTGAACTTCATATCTACAGGAGATTTCCCAGATCTTTCTCCTCTTTTTCTGTCTTCTACATTTAGGGACATGAAGGTAGATGCTGGTTTGTTTAATGGAGTGACCAACACAAAGCCACCAGATTTTTCAGCACTCTGCTCTGGAGGAGGCTCACTCTTGTGTTCAGACTTGGGTGTGTTTTTCTCTAACTTCCCGAGCTAAGTAGACAGTGCTGGGGAGAGAGGGGAGTAGCTGGAGGGAGGATGAGTAACTGGGGGTAATGGGGAGTAGTTGGAAGAAGGGGGAGTAGCTGGGGAGGAGGATTAGCTGGAGGAAGGGGAGTAGCTGGGGGAGGAGGAGTAACTGGAGGGAGGGAAAGTAGCTGGGGACACTTAACAAACAGAAATTGATTCTAGAAGTCTGGGACCTATGTAGATGTATCCAACTGTCTTATTAAATAAGAAACACAGAACCAATGCAAAGAAGAAAGCCAAGAGATCAGAACTAAGAGCCTTACCCGCCTGCTGCAGCTAGCCTCTTCAGCCAAGAGACCTCTCCGAAAGAGACCTACTTCCTGTCTGTTTGTCTTTATACAGACTATCTGTTCTGCCTTCTCATTGGTTGTAAACCCAGCCACATGACAGCCTCGTCACTGCCTGTCTGTACAGACCTCTAGGTCTTCTATGGTTGGTATTGAGATTAAAGGCATGTGTCTCCAATGCTGGCTGTATCCTTGAACACACAGAGATCTACCTAGCTCTGCCTACCAAGTGCTGGGATTAAAGGCGTGCACCACCAACGCCCAGCTTTTGCTATGGCTCTAATAGCTCTGACCCCCGGGCAACTTTATTTATTAACATACAAATAAAATCACAATTTAGTACAAATAAAATACCACCATAGACCTAGGCTCCTCAGGGGTGCTCCTCCTGAGGGCTGTGAGGGGCAACCTGTCCCAAGACTCTGTCCAAGCTTCTGCTGGCTGCTGGATCTGGAACATTCTGGGCTTGTAGATGCATCACTCCAAACTCTGCATCAATCTTTGCACCATGTTTTCTCTTAGTCTTCATGTGTCTTCTATCTTCTCATAAAGACACTAATCTTGGCCTGGAGAGCTGGCTCAGCGCTTAAGAGGGCTTTGCTCTTATAAGGCAGGTTTTTGAAAAATGAAAAATAACGTAGCATATCTATGCAACTAGGAAAAGAACAGCTATAAAAACAGGTTTTTGGGGCTGGAGATTTAGCTCAGTGGTAGAGTGCTTGCCTAGCAAGCACAAGGCCCTGGGTTCAGTCCTCAGCTCTGGGGAAAAAGAAAAAAGAAAAAAAAACAGTTTTTTGGGTTTTCTTACTGAAATTCAGTTATTTCATCTTAAAATGTTGACAATCTGCATTCTTAAAATTATTCATTTAGTATGTTATGCATGTATATATGTGCACGTATGTGGGGGGACTTGCAGACAGAGATCAGGGGACACCTTGAAGGGTTGGCTCGGTCCCTTCCACCGTTTGGATCCCAGGGACCAAACTCAGGTCCCTCAGGCTTGGCAGCAGCACCTCTACCCACTGAGCCAGTTGCCAGCCCTGATCTGCATTTGTAAAGAGTTTGAGTAGTGGGATGATGCCTCCTGGGAAACGCTTAGAGTTCCTGTGATCCAGGTGACTTTCGGTGTTAGACACTGAATCTGGTGGCTCTTGCAACTTACCGAAGTAGAAATGACCTCTGAGGTCCTGCACCCCGAATTGGTTTTCATCTAACCAACACAAGCGTTCTTGTTTAGAAAAGGCGTTTTCTTTACCCGCGTGTACAGACATGGGTTAAGTTACAATGTGTCATTTCTGTGTGACTTGGGGGAAGACATCTCCCACTGGTGTCCTGAATGAGCACAGTAGGCACTATCATGTCGTTTAGTTCTGGTTGCGTAATTACCTGCCTGTGATTCTCACAGACCTTGTGAACGGCCTAGAAAGTCCTGTCAGTTTAAACTATCAGTGCCTGCAATACGGACAGGAAACTTAAAGTTATAGAAAGTGTGGAGCTGTAACAACCATCTCTAAAACTCTTTAGGGTGCAGGGAAGCCCCCTGAAACACACACACACACACACACACACACACACACACACACACACACACACGCAAGGCCCGATAGCTTCACCTTGTCAGATGCCGCGCTGCCCACCTGGCCCACCGGGGGCTTTCGGAACCTTTGTCTTGGACCTGCATCTCTCTTGCAAATGTTTGCACAGACAGACACATGCCTGTGGGGAAAACAGTAGCCCATAGGGAACTCCAAAGTTAGCCCTGGGGGGGCCAGTCCCGCCTGCTGCTGGGTACACGCAGCTCCAGCAGGAGGCAGGGCCTTCCTATGCCAACAGTAGCTTGGGAGGAGAGTCACGAGGCTTCCAAGGAGCCGTTCGGTTAATATGTTCTCTACAGAACGAACGGCCTTAAAGTGAGGATCGAGGCCAGGAAGAAATGCTTGCTGCCAGCAGCCGATGCTACTACGATAGAGAGGGGAGCTGGAGGTGGGGGGGGGGGAGCTCATTAACACATCTTAAATTAGAAAATCCTCAAATTAAAAATAGCAACCTACTGATTTCTAAAATTAGCCCTCCTTGCTTTCCATAAATACACAGAGACCTCCCCAGACTGGCCCACTCCCCAAGCCCGTGGACTCAGGCAGGCAAGCTTTCCTTACGGTCCTTACTGAGTAACTCCACAAGGAAGGGTTGGTCAGGGTCAGGGGTCAGCCAGCGAGCCCAGTGTAGTCCCACCCAGGGCCACCTGGAGCAGCTGAGGACTGACCTGACTCCTGCTTGAGGGAATTCCCCACCCTGGGCTGCCTCTGTGGTTAGCAAGGCAGAGCTGGGCCCTAAGCTGGGCGGGTGGGGGCTATACCCTGTTACAGAAACGAAGCTCCCGGCCACCTGGGAAACCTGTCCCTGGGCAGCAGTCAGCAACCTTGATGTCCCATCAGCTCTGAATTCCAAAGCAGCCTCTGGCCTGCCTCTGGGGTGCCTGAGACACAGCCACCCAAGGCTGTCCTTCCAGTCACACCTTACCATGTGTCAGTCAGTCCAGGCTGTGTGGATAACATTTGTCGTCTCTAATGATTGACCAAACAGAAGGAAGGTCCAGGTGTAACAGAAAAACCGGAGGGTAGACAAAAGGCAGAACTTCCTCCACGTGCTTCCCATGAAGCTTCCCAGGAGACATTCAGAATGGGGGCTCTGAAGTGCAATTCCCTGAGGGTCGCCAGGAAGCACAGGCTGCTGGGACCTGCATCTCTCTCTTCCAGATCTGTCCGTCCACCCTGTGAAGTCCCCCAAACCATTTTATTTTTAGGATATGTTAATTATCATACCAACTGCCTATGGAAAAGTGTTTGGGCGACAGAAATAAGTGCATCGAGATAATATTTAACCCAGTTCCCTTTTCTCACCCTCCCTCTCCTCCTCGGCTTTATTAGGCCTCCTGCGGGCACCTAAGGACCAGACCCACCCCTGGGGACCTGGGCGCTGCCCGGCGCGGCTAGCGGGGGCCCTTGGCCATGGCCAGCACAGCCGTCCAGCTCCTGGGCTTCCTGCTTAGCTTCCTGGGCATGGTGGGAACGCTCATCACCACTATCCTGCCACACTGGCGGAGGACGGCCCACGTGGGTACCAACATCCTGACTGCCGTGTCCTACCTGAAGGGGCTGTGGATGGAGTGCGTGTGGCACAGCACGGGCATCTACCAGTGCCAGATCTACCGCTCGCTGCTGGCGCTGCCCCGGGACCTGCAAGCAGCCCGGGCACTCATGGTCATCTCCTGCCTGCTGTCGGGCATGGCCTCCGCCTGCGCTGTGGTGGGCATGAAGTGCACTCGCTGTGCCAAGGGCACACCCGCCAAGACCACCTTCGCGGTGCTGGGGGGCGCGCTCTTCCTGCTGGCCGGCCTGCTGTGCATGGTGGCTGTATCCTGGACCACGAACGATGTGGTGCAGAATTTCTACAACCCGCTGCTGCCCAGCGGCATGAAGTTCGAGATCGGCCAGGCCCTGTACCTGGGCTTCATCTCTTCCTCCCTGTCTCTCATCGGGGGCACCCTGCTCTGCTTGTCCTGCCAGGATGAGGCCCCCTACAGGCCCTACCAGGCCCAGTCCAGGGCTGGTGCCACCACCACGGCCACTGCCCCTGCCTACCGCCCACCAGCAGCCTACAAGGACAACCGTGCCCCCTCGGTGACCTCAGCCTCGCACAGTGGGTACAGGTTGAATGATTACGTGTGAGTTCCTTCCCCAGGCCTCTGCCAGGGCTGCTGGGCCCCGAGGGACTGCTGACGGATGCAGGGGGGACACAGGGACCCACGTGCATGTGTGGAAGTGAGCCCAGAACACATGGGAAGGGTGCTCTTCAAAGCAAAGACTTCTAAAAGTGCTGTTTTTGTATTTATTCTATGTATTTATGTGAATGATCTAATAGGAGCTCAATAAAGAGTGGCCTGGAAGCTGGGCCCACGGGGTTGGTTTGCGGCCCGGGAACAAGCCTCTTGGAGGTGGGTCTGTGAGGTGGACAGCAGTAGGTCCTGCATCAGGTATGGAAAATCTCACCTGAGCCCTAGGGATTTGGAGTATCCTGGTTGTGCAGCCACACTCAGGATGACGACCCCCTGAGCCTGACACTGAAGCACTAGCATCCACTAGTGCATGATGGGAAAATCACAGACAGCCGATTGCTGTGCCCCACCCCCAACCCCGAGGAAGTCACAGAAGCAGAGAGAGAGAGAGTCTGTTTCTGCCACCATGTGGAACCTGAGATCAAACTCAGGTCACTGGGCCTGCCCAAACACCTCTCCACACTGAGTGATCTTGCTGGCCCAACAGTTCCCACTTTAGTGAGCTAAAAGGGAAGCGCGTCTGGTGCCTCCACTTACTATGCGTTGGCCAGATGTTCAGTCAGGAGTGCTTGGTCCCCAGGACTTAGTTGAATTTGCTAGACTTTTTTCTGGGATGATCAGTCCTAGTTGTCATGACAACAGGTTCTAGAGGGCTCCTTCAACTAGAAAAAAACTCCTAGAAAGTTGGGTGGGGCTTGAAAGCTTCGAGAGCCCTAGTGTCTGTCCTTTCTGGCTTCAGTCATATGACCAGAGAGCTGAACAATGTCTCCCCCAACCTCCCTCCCGCAGCCTAACGGTGGTTCTGGGCTCACATCCTTGCTCTGCCTCAGCCTCGGTCCCAGGCTTTGAGTGAGGAGGAAAGATCCACAAGAGAACTACAGTGGAACAGGAGAGCTCAGTGGCTCTGCCTGGGGAGACCCTGGCCCATGATCACAAAAGTGAGACCAAATATCCAAAAGGGAGGCGAAAGGGGGCTCACTACCCAAGTCCTAGACCTAGACAGGCCTCAGAGAACTTCCTTACCCCTGGATTAGCGACTTTTCTAATAATAAACATACCTGTCAGGGACTGGGATGAGGTTCCGCTGGAGAGTGTTTGCCTAGCATGCACCAGGCCCTGGGTTTGGTCCCCAGCATCACATAAAACTGTGTGTGGAGGTGTGCACCGGCTGTCCCAGAAATTAGAAGTGGAGATGGAAAGATGAGAAGTTGGGTTTGGTCCCCAGCATCACATAAAACTGTGTGTGGAGGTGTGCACCGGCTGTCCCAGAAATTAGAAGTGGAGATGGAAAGATGAGAAGTTCTTGACTACACAACCTGTTCAAGGACAGTCTGGGCTGCATGAGACCCTGTCTCAGAAATGAAAAACAAACAAGCAACTCAGGGGAATATGTTCATTGTGGCTACAGTCTAAGGGTTCAGTCCATCATGGCAGCGGGATCGTGATGCAGCTGATTACGTGGAACCCACAGTCAGGAAGCTGTGGGTGAGAAGAAATCCTGGTGCTCAGCTCGCTTTCTTCCTGCTCTCAGTCCGGTGCCCCAGCCCACAGGATAGTGCTGCCTACATTTAAGGCAGTTTTCTCCTTCCTCTGTTAACCGGTCTTGAAAGTTCCTCATAGACATGCCAGGTAGTTAATCTCCTAGATGATTGGTTCTCAACCGTCCTAAAGCTGCGACCCTTTAATACAGTTCCTCATGTCATGCTGACCCCCAACCAGAACATTATTCATTCCTACTTCATAACTTTAATTTTGCTGCTGTTACGAATTGTAATGTAAATATCTGCTACGTGACCCCCTAGGGGTCGTGAGTGGCAGGTTGAGAATCACTGTTCTAGAGCCTGTCAAGTTGACAACCAAAGTTAACCATCACACTGGCGTCAACTTTGTCCTGATGTTGCAGGGCTCTCTAGACCCTCAGGTCCCCGAATGTTGGGGAGAAAGCAGCTGCTATTTCTAGGCAGGCAGAGGCTCCTAGGGGAGGGCAGAGCTGAGGAACCTTCGTTTCCTGCAGCCAGTCCGACCTACAAACTGTCCACGAGCCTCACAGAGATCTCCTGGTATCTCAGGGTTTCCACGGCCGTGACAAAACATCACGACCAAAAGCAAGTTGGGGAGGAAAGGGTTTATTGGGCTTACACTTCCACATTGTACTCCATCACTGAAGGAAGCCAGGACAGGAACTCAAGCAGGGCAGGAACCTGGAGACAGGCGCTGATGCAGAGGCCATGGAGGGGCGGTGCTTACATGCCTGCTTTCTTATAGAACCCAGGACCACCAGCTTAGGATGGCACCACCCACAATGGACTGGGTTGTCCCCTATCAATTACTAATTACAAAAATGCCTTACAGCCAGATCTTTTGGAGGCATTTTCTCCATTGAGGTTCCCTCCTTTCCAGTGACTCCAGCCTGTGTCAAGTTGACATAAAACTAGCCAGCACATCTGGCAACATGAGGTAACTAGTTAGATAAGAGTGGGCTTGAAGGTCCCCAGGGATGGGCCCTCCCTCATAATCAGCAGCTTGTAAAATGAGGAACTCAATGGAATAAGAGCTGTGTATACAACTATGCAATTACTGAAGAAGAAAAGGGGGTTGCTGTGGATGATTGATTAATAAATAAAACACTGATTGGCCAGTAGCCAGGCAGAAAGTATAGGTGGGACTAGCAGAGAGGAGAATTCTGGGAAGTGGAAGACTGAGGCAGAGAGACGCTGCCAGCCGCCACCATGAAAAGCGAGATGTAAGCCATGAGCCACGTGGCAACTTACAGATTAATAGAAATGGGTTAATTTAAGATAAAAGAACTAGACAGCAAGAAGCCTGCCTCGGCCATACAGTTTGTAAGTAGTATGAGTCTCTGTGTGTTTACTCGGTTGGGTCTGAGCAGCTGTGGGACTGGCGGGTGAGGGAGATTTGTTCTGACCCTGGGCCAGGCAGAAACAGGAAAACTCTAGCTACAGGGGGGCTGGGGAGATCTGAGTTTGTCTATGACCTTGGGTGGTTGATTCTCAACCACCTGGTAGCTAAGGATGTAGCTCAGTTGGTAACATGCTTGCCCAGCATGCATGAGGCCCTTGGTCCTAGCCCCAGCAGAGCTTAAACTGTGTGTGGTGACACTCACCTGTCATCCCAGAATTTGGGAGGAGGCAGGAAGAGCAAGGCATTTAATATCACTCTGGAGAGGAGCTCAGCGGTTCAGAGCACTTGCTGTTCTTACAGAGGACCTGGATTCTGTTCCTGACACCCATATCATGGCTCACAACCATCCGTAACTCCATTCTAGAAGATCCAACACCCTCCTCTGATCTCTGAGAACACCAGGCACTCATACAAACGTGCAGATAAAACACTCATAAAACAGATAAATCTAAAAAGAAAAAAGAAAGACTATCCTTGATGACACAGAAAGTTCAAGGCCAGCCTCAGTCTCAAACAATAAAAAATAAATAAAATTCTTTGAAAAATGCAAAAAAAAAAATAAAACAAAAAATCCTTGGATGATTATTAGATTACTATATAGCCAGAAGCACTCTAGTAAAGAAAAACATGCCATAGTCCCTTTCTTAAGAGTTCATCCAAATAGGTCGCTCAGTCACCCAGGCAGGAAACCAGACCTCAAGCAAACTGCCTGACCCAGAAACATTCAGGACAGGAGAAGGTGGGCTGGAGAGATGGCTTGGCCAATCAGAGCACTTGCTGCTCCAAAAGAGGTTTGGACCCCAACACCCACATCAGGCAGTCCATACCAGCCCGTAACCACAGCTCCAGGGCTTAGGCGCCCTCTTCTGGCCTCCTTGGGAACCTGCATGTACAGTGGGTGCGCACGCGTGTATACACACGCACACGCACACATGCACGCACGCATACACACACACACATATGACACGCATGCACGCACATAGAGTAATAAGTCTAAAAATAAAAGAACCTTAGAAAGTGGATTTGAACCAGGACTTGAATCTGGATGATGAGGCAGGGATGTAGGTTAGCGCCAGCACAGGACCCCTCCAGTCTGATCACCATGCAAATCCTGACCAGCACGTAGGTGGTTTGTGGCCATATGTGGAGCTTCCCGGAACTATCATTCATAGATCATGGGGGTGGGGTTCCTGACTACATAAGATGAAAGGTAACATCAGTCACACATCTGAATCCCCAGGAGAAACAGAAAGTGACATGATAGGTCTGCCCTAGACCTAGCAGGAAGTGACATGGTGGGTCTGCCCTACACCTGGCCATCTAAACCTGGGAGTCGATCTGAGGAAGACTGGGTTTCCTCCTGCAGGTAACAGTATGTTCCATCACTTTCTCTTTCTCGTTTTCATTCACCCCCCAGGACAAGTGTCTCTGCCCTTCTAAGCCTCTTACAATCAGGGCCATCACCGTGGAGTAGATGCCACGCCATGGGTAGATGCCACCTCCTGCTCAAACCTTCAGGACTAGGTCTTAACCAAGATTGACTCCTTTGAGGCACGACACAAGACCTCAAGTGTCAGAATGAAAAGGAAACGTGAGTGAGACTCAGACTGTTCCAGGAAGCCATTGTTACAATGTGGTATGAATTACAGCACTGCCCCTGTGGACTGAGAAACGCTACATTTGGTTCTCTCTGAACTTGGCTCTGATCCTGAGAGGTCCTAGTCAGCCCTGCTTTCTGGGTCCTCCCTCCTCAGTTCAGGCTGCCTAGGGGCCCTGGCAAGGAAGAGCCTAGTTTCAGGAGAAGCGAGAGACCAGCCTATTATACATGGACCGCCAGGCTCTGATGTCTCCTCCACCCACGCTGAGGAGAGACACTGGAATCTTCCATCTCGGGATCCCTGGAGAAAATGCCTTTTTCTCAGTGGGTCTCGAGGAAGCCATATCCTGCCAGGGGTCTGTGCCCTCCTGTACTCGGATCTGCCTCCCCTCTCCTGGACCTCATAATGCTCTCCTGGGTTGGGGCTTTTGAAATCTGAGACCTCTGACATCTCCCTGACACATCCTAACTTCATGTTGGCTACAGTGACCACAGCAGAAAGACTATGGAACTAAAGCAGTCCAGCATTTGTACAACAGGCATTTGCCTTTGTGACAAACCAGGGACAGAATCAGGCTTTTGACCTTCAAACTGGGTGCCTGGGTCACAGCTCCAGGTCAGGTTCCTCCGGCTGGGGTTGGCATGTTCCACAGACGCCTGAGTTTGAACCCCAGAAACCCACATGGTGGGAGGAGAGGACTCCTGAAAGTTGTCCTCTGCTTCAGGGGTCATGTGTTACCTGAAGCCCTTACACACACACACACACACACGCACACGCACACGCACACGCACACTCATGCACACGCACGCACATGCACATGAAGAGGTGGGATTGCCCATGGGAGAGAGGAGAAAATGAGCATGGTGTGACAGCTGAACTGAGCAGGTTTATCTGAGACTTGAGGTCTGTTTCCAGCTGTACCACGGGGGCTCAGGGCATGGCTCAGCTGGTCCAGCGCTAGCCTAGTATACATGAAGTCATAGGTTCAATCCCCAGCACCCCATATACTGGGCATTGTGGTACAAGCCCAGTACGCGGGAGGTGGAGGCAGGAGGGTCAAGAGTTGGAGGTTCAGAAGTTCAGTCATCCTCTGGCTATGACGAGTCCGAGTGAGGCTTGGGATACCGGAGACCCCGCCTCAGAAAATACACAAATAAAGGTCTTAGAGTCCTCAGACTTTCTCTCCTTAAGAGAAAGGAAAAGAGAAAGAGAGAGGGACAGAGAGAGACACAGGAAAACATTGTAATCTGAATTTTAAAAAAAACCAACAGAGTCGATTACTGGGCAGCTGTCCAAAGGAAAACATAGAACTTCATCTAGTAAATTATTTTAAAATACTACCAACAGGCTTTGCAGGTGCGTGGAGGGGAAGGCATTAGTAAACCGCCCATTTCCTGCCGGAGAAGGGCCAATGGAGGTCACCCCATAAATCACACACCCCCAGGCTAATCACCTGCCTCTTCCTCGAGTCTCCTCCTGCTCAGCCAGCCTCACACAGGTAGGTAGGCAGCCCAGCACAGGTCTACCTTAATTCCGCTCTCCTGAGGGCCTTTCTACTGAAATGCTCACCACCTTCCCCGGCGGCGGCGGCGGCTGGCAAGCCTGGCAAATGATTAACTGGCTGGAGCGCTCCCTCTGCCAGGGCAGCCTACCAGCTCCTGCCCGGGGCATCAGCTGCCTCCAGCTTTGGGGGGGTCTGGAAATTCTTTAGTCATCTCAGGCATTTTTCCAACATAAGGCATTTGCATAGACTTCTCATCTAGCCTAATAACTAGAGAGAAAAACAGGAGGGTTTTGGTCCAGTAGCTTCAACAGGTGTCTGAGGAAGTGGACGCTTGCCTTGGGTGGGCGTTCCATGTCCTTGTCGATCATGAGCTGGATGAGCAAGGGGGCCCTGGGAAGTGAAGTGGGAATGGGAAGCCTAAGGCTGTCCTTGGGAGTCCTCCACTCGGACCCCTCCCTCCTGAAAGGTACTTACAGTCACACCCATTTGGTTTCTCTTTTTAGTTTTTGCTTTTGAGACAAAGTCTTGCTATGTAGTCCAGGCTAGCTTTAAACTAAATCCTCCTGCCTCTGTGTTCCCAGTGCTGGGATTAATAGGCCTCCACCATCTCACCCAATGATCTCACGTGCTTTTATTTTTACAAAATCAAAGCTGATTAAAACCAGGATGAAACAGCAACGAACAAAATGTAAAAGACGACAATATCAAGTGTGGACAAGGAGGAGCAGCCACAGTTTACAGTTGTTGTGGAGATGAATTAGGCTGATGACTTGTTTCATCCCCAAAGAGGAGATTCTGCACGCTCCACACTCCTCTTGTGGACCTTGGAGGCAATGATATGGGTGTATTCATCCCAGCGGCCTCTGTGGTGCTCACTTAGAATCAGGATGGGTTTTGTTGAGCTCTGTGCTCACAGCTCACTCAGTGCTGGTCCATTTTCCTCATCAGTTCGTGAACTCTGCTGTCATGGTTACATTTTTATTCCCATGGCCTTGTACATTGTAGTTGACCAACAAGCCATCTGTGGCTGAATGTAGCTAAAAGCACGGCTTTGCGCTGGGTAAAAAGGACCATAGTAAGTAGAAAACGAGGCCTCTGTTGCCACAGGCTACTCCATGGCTAGCCACCAGGTAAAGTCAAGCCTGAAGCAGAGATGGAAGGAAGCATACAAGTAATGCATTTTTTTTTTTTTTTTTTTTTTTTTTTTTTTTTTTTTTTTTTTGGTTTTTCGAGACAGGGTTTCTCTGTGTAGCTTTGCGCCTCTCCTGGAACTCACTTGGTAGCCCAGGCTGGCCTCGAACTCACAGAGATCCGCCTGGCTCTGCCTCCCAAGTGCTGGGATTAAAGGCGTGCGCCACCACCGCCCGGCCGCATTTTTAAAGATTTATTTTATTTTTAGTTGTGTGTGTGTGTGTGTATGTATGTATGTATGTATGTATGTGCACAAGTGCAGTTGCACGCAGAAGCCATAAGAGGGCGTCAGATACAAGAGGTTGAGAGCAGCTTGGCATGGGTGCTAAGAACTGAATTCAGGTCCTCTGCAGGAGCAATGTTCATTCTTAACTGCTAAGCCCTCCCTCCAGTCCCCAAATCCCCACAAATTCCAAGAAGTGAAACAGAAACTACAGGCAGAACCTGAAATAAATAAAACTGAAACTAATAATGTTGAAGCAAAAAAGAAATTAATGCTCAACCTATTGGAAATGTAAAAACAGAAGTCTCTCTCTCTCTCTCTCTCTCTCTCTCTCTCTCTCTCTCTCTCTCTCTCTCTCATTTTAAAGAGGAGTTCAAAGCACAGTGACAGTCTATCTAGGAAGTTACAACAGCAAAGTTACTGTATCAAATCCCTACCTGGTGGGCGAAGCTGAAGGCAGACTAGTAATCATATCTGTAAACGCTTCATAGAAAACAAACACTCTGGGGGGCAACATGAAAGTTCATAGAAAAAAAAAAGCAGGAAGAAGAGGAAGGAAAGACTGATGATGAACCCAAGATTTATTACCTTCTGAAGGGCAGAGTAGAAAGTAGAGACCAGTGTGTTTAGGGGAAAGGTGGTGAGGAGAGCGTAAATAACACACAGTTAACAGTAAAGGCCAGCGAGACGGCCCAAGGGGAAAGAAGCTTGCTGCCAAGTGTGAAAACAGAAGTTCAACCCACACGGTGGAAGGAGAAAACCACTCCCACAAGCTGTCCTGACCTCCACACATGCACGGTGGCACGTGCCTGCCCACACATGTGTACGAATGCATTAAAAAAAGAACAAAAATGTAACTAAAAACGTTAAATTAAAAAAAAATACACACGGGGCCGGAGAGGTGGCTCAGTGGTTAAGAGTACTCTTCCAGAGGTCCTGAGTTCAATTCCCAGCAACCACATGGTGGCTCACAACCACTTGTAGTGAGATCTGGCGCCCTCTTCTGGCCTGCAAGGACACATGCAGACAGAACACTGTATACTTAATAAATTAAAAAAAAAAATCTTAAAAAAAAAAAACCACACACACACACATAAGAGCTGAGCGGTGGTGGCACACGCCTTTAATCCCAGCACTCGGGGGCAAAGGAGAGCCAGCGGAAGTCCATGGAATGTCAGGGGCTCTAGTAATACCATACCACTCTTCTCCCACCCATTGAAAGCTCTGTGATTTAAAAATTAAACATTTTTATTGGACATATTTATATGTGACCTTTGTTCTAATATTTTATTAAAATTAACATCAGCATTTGTAACAGATTGACCTGTTTGGGGACTATATTTGTAAGGGTGTGTGTGTGTGTGTGTGTGTGTGTGTGTGTGTGTGTGTGTGAAGAGAGGGAGCAGAGCTTGATTTAATCAGCTTAGTATGCTGACCAGAAGGGATTAATACACTGAGTTATGCAGAGGAGAAATCAAAGTAAACTATGATTAATGACTTCAGGTCATAGGGCCCAGCTAGCGCTGGAGAAATAAAAGAGCCTGGAGACACCGAAGGCCCCAGGAGCAAGTGCTCAGGCAGACTGCCATGGAAGCCCCCCCACACACACACACACACAGCTGTGACTTTGAACCACCGGAGAGGTGTGTGTGGCGTGCAGCCAGTGGCAGCCGCTGAAGCTCACCTCACTGTGCTGGACAGTTCTCTGTCAGCCCAACACAAGCTAGTCATCTGAGGAGGGAGCTCAATTAAGAAAATGCCTCCAGGGACTGGAGAGATGGCTCAGAGGTTAAGAACACTGGCTGTTCTTGCAGAGGTCCTGAGTTCAATTCCCAGCACCCATATGGTGGCTCACAAACACCTATTATGAGATCTGGTGCCCTCTTCTGGCCTGCAGGGACACATGCAAACAGAACACTGTATACATAATAAATAAATAAACCTTTAAAAAAAAAAAAAAAAAAGAAAATGCCTCCATGAGATCGGGTTTACACAAGTCTGTAGGGCATTTTCTTAATTAGTGATTGGTGGAGGAGGACCCAGCCCATGGTGGGTGCCATCCCTAGGTAGCGGTCCTGGGTTCTATAAGAAAGCAGGCTGGGCAAGCCAGTGAGCAGCACCCCTCCATGGCCTTTGCATCCGCTCCTGCCTCCAGGTTCCTGCCCTGTTTGAATCCCTGTCCTGACTCCCCTCAATTCACCCTTGGCTGTGGAGCTGGGCCATAAACAGACTGAGGAGTGCTGCTCTGAGGACCAGCCTTTGCAATCAAAGGAGGGCAGGTCCACCGGCTCCATCCATGCCCTTTGTCTTAGCTCAGCAATGTTGTCCTGGGAACCCGAGTCGCAGTTGCATGGCCCCAGTGGTTGAGCAGAGGCAAGCCAAGCCACAGGGAGGTTGGAGACAAATCTGGCAGCCTGGGACTCAGGATAGAGGAGGTTCAGGTCCTCCAGTTGGGGCTGGGACACTTGCCCAGCAGGGCCTGAGGATTACATGGGTCTGTGGCTAGCCGGACCATTTCTTCCATTTGTCCAGCCGCCAGAAACCAGGAGCCCCGGACAAACCCACAGCGCTGGCCTGAGAAGAAAAAGTAGCTTCATGGGCTAGGGCCGAAAGCACAGACCCTGTTTTGTCCCTCCTGCCAGGTGGCTCCATGGCTCTGCCTCCTGGTTTCCTCCACCCAGGGAAGTGCAGGGGTTGGCAGCTTCTAGGTCTGAAGGCCCCCTCTCCCCAAGGGTGCTTAGCCTGGAAGAGAAAGCCCACGGGAAGCGGAGTTGTCTTGAGTACCAGGAGGAGTGTGGGCTGCTGTGTGGGGCTCAGCAAATGCAAGCTGAACTGGGGTTTGACTCAGCGGAGGGTAAGGCCACCCGAGGGGGCCCCCGCAGAGAAGCACCCAGCCCCTCAGCAGTGAGCTCCTTGTCGCCAGAGGGAAGCTGAGGCTGGGTAGAATCAGCAGCAGGGACAGATTAACCCACCAGGGCTTTTGATCAAGTGTGTTTGCTCATTGGGAAGGAACGGCCTCCATCTTTGAGGCCGTTTCAATGTTCAGTCGCTCTCATACTGGTCCAGTGTCTTTTCATTCTGAAGGTGAGGAAGGACATCTGGATGGAGGGATTCTACTCAGCATCTGGGAGGTAAATCAGCCACAGACTCAGGCTGCGGACTGCTCTGGTCTAGGCAGGTTCAGCTCAGAGGTGCATGCGTTTGATCTCGGTTCCCACTGTTGTCCCGAGTTGGTGGCTAATTTTGTGAGTCAACTCCGAGTTTTTTAGATGCAATTAGAAATCCCTGGAGGCTGGATGGTTCAGAGGTCAATGGCACATGCTGCCTGTGCCAGGACCCGGGTTCAGTCCCCAGGTCCCCACAAGACAGTGATCACTGCACTGGATCAGACGCCCTCTCCTGGCCTTCCTGGGCACCAGGTACCCATGTGGAGCACATACATAAGTTCAGGCAAAACACTCATACACATTAAAGATTCTTTAAAAGTTTAATTTCTCAAGTCTGAGTGTAGTGAGAGGTCCCGAAGAGCATTGCATCTGGGCTTTGAACTACCATTTCTGATTGTTACTTGGATCTCGTTTTGTAGACCAGGCTGACCTTGAACTCACAGAGATCCACCTGCCTCTTTCTCTTGAGTCCTGGGATTAAAGGTGAGAAACTTTGAAGTTTTTGGTTCTTTTCTGAGTTCTTCCTAAAGGACTCAGAGCCTTTTCAAAACTTAGTTATGGGAGGACTTGGAAAACCAAGATGTCTCACTGCTGAGAATCGTTAGGGCATCTGGCTCCTTCAAACAGCTTCAGATAAGAGGTTTTGATCTGTGGAAACTGACTTGCTAAGAGGTATAGTGTGTAACAATAAAAAAAAGTTTTTCAAAGTAACTGTCAGCTCACCAGCCAATTCCCCTGCTGTTTGGCTAAACCTAAAATTCACCTTGGAGTGACCCTAATTCCTTCACAGACCCACACAAAACGGAACATGGACACTGAGTAAGCAGCCTGTCTTCCAGTGCAGTGGAACCACTCCAACACCTGAGGCTGAACTGCCCCTCTAGGCACGAGGGGAGCCTGCAGCAGACCTGCTTCCTGCCACCCTCCCTGGTCCACGTCCACCCTCCCTGGTCCATGGCCGCCCTTCCCACTGGCTCTGTTCTCTGGAGAACCAGGAGTGTCTCGGGCAGCGACATCTGCACGTCTGTTATGGATTTCCTGAGGTCAAGTCCCACCTGCCTTTCTGAAGTGTCCTCCAGCTCCCTCAGCTCCCCAGAGGGGAACCCTCAACACTGGCTGCCCTGGAGCCTCTGGGGGTGAGTGCTAACTATGCCTGGCTCACCCACAGAGGCTGACTCTAACGACCTAACCCACATGGGGGTTGATTTTATCCTGCTTCCTGAGCAAAGCAGGCTGGGACCTAATGGTGATGCCACCAGATCCACCACTCTAGGGTGAATAGGCAGGGGTCGGGTGGGGTGGGAAATAAGAGGGAAGAAGGGAATTGCTAGGGAAGGGGAGACCAGGGAAGGGGCGCTGCCAGGGCCTCCCACTTCTCCTCTCCTCCAAATTCATGTTTTCCCCAAGGTCTGACAAAGGCCTTGACCAGAGGCCAAGTAACCTAGAGCAAATCCCACTTGAGATGCCTTTTGGGGACAACATCTGAGGACACCAAGTCAGTTGAGTATTCAGAAATAAGTACCCCTGGGTGATCAGTGCTAAGTACTCCTTACCACAACTTTACAGACTCTTCACACCTCCCTTCAGAGCCCAAACTGGAGGAGAGCCCAGGCCACACTAAAGAGATCGCCTCCTCCACCACCACACAGGCTGCTGAGATGGCTCAGCAGATAAAGGAGCCTGCTGCCAGGCCTGGAGACCCGAGTTCAGTTCTCGAGACCCGACTACCAGATTGTTCTCTGACCTCGGCATGTGCACAGGGATCATACGCACACACGCGTGCACATACATGTACAAAACCAGAGGAAGCACAAATGAACCAATGAGCATTCACACGTTTCACTCATAATTCTCTTGCATGTGTGTCCAGCTCTGGCCACCAGGGCCTTAAGCTGACGTGGGAGACCACTCTGCCCATGCCTGCTGCAAGGCCAGGCAGGCCAGCCCTCCAGGCCTCCGAGCAGAGTCAGTGAGTGAGTGACCTCCAGTGGCCACTGGGAGCACTGCAGGCTTCCACTTGGATTTCTCATTTGTGGTCCAAGTGGCCGGCCCCTCCTGTCTCTTCTCCTCAGCACCCAAGTGTGTTAAGTCCCTCAAGTGAAGGGACCCAGGTGCAGATCACATTTCCTAGTCTCAGAAACTCATCAAAGAGGCGTTAGCCGGGCAGTGGTGGCGCACGCCTTTAATCCCAGCACTCAGACGGCAGAGGCAGGTGGATCTCTTGTGTGCTTCAGGCCAGCCTGGGCTACAAAGGGAGTTCCAGAACAGCCAGGGCGACACGGAGAGACCCTCTCGAAAAACAAAACAAAACAAACAAACAAAAAAAGAGGCATTGGCCTCGCTCCACAGAGTCCCCGTAGAAAGGGATGACAGAAGAAGGGTACGCTGGCTGCTGGAGCACAGTCAGCAGACACATTTCTCTACGGGAATCAACTCATGGGTATTTATTCCGCTCCAATACCACTGTAACCAGCCTCAGCTCTTGGGCCTCCTGCACACAGGGGTGCCGGACCCCAGCAGGCCTCAAGAAGACTTGGGAGCCTCATCAGGACCCAGGGTTTGGGCACCTCCTTCATGTTCCTGAAGTCTGGGCCTTTTCACTTCGGGAGGCTCGTCCTGGGGCTCTCCGGGCATCTCTGAAAAATGAACAGACATAAAGTTAGCAAGCAGTGAGGGCGAGTCAGGTCAGGTGACGGGAAACACAGAGTCAAGATGAGGGGTGAATGGCCTGTGAGATCCGGTACTGCCACAAGGCACAGAGATACACCAAGGTGACTGCGTGTCAAGACAGGCCACGTCTGCCACAGCTGAGGATGTGACAGGGTAAGAGGTGGCATCAGGTGGGGACTGGAGAGGTGGCTCAGCAGTTAAGAGCACTGAGTGTTCTTCTGGAGAACCCAGGTTCAATTCCCAGCACCCACACGGCAGTTCACAAGTGTCTGTAACTCCAGTCCCAGGGGATCTGACACCCTCACACATTCCTGCAGACAGAACCCAAAGTACATTAAATAAATAAATCCTTAAAAAAAAAAAAAAAAAGGTGTCCTCAGGGATGTTATTAAGCCCCCTGCAATACTACTCGTCTGCCCCAGACGTCAGCTGGCATGAAGTGGAGAGACCTATCCCCCAGAAGCCTCTACCGTTCAGTGCAAGGGTCACTTTACTCCTGGTAAAGCAAACGCCATCATGTCCAAAGGACAGTCGCGATAGGACATTGGCCTTCTCAGAGCTTCCTTTATAAGGTCAGGTGTTAACTTCCAAAGAACACATCCTATCGATGAAATGCCTGCCAAAGCCGGAACAGCCCTCTTACCTGGCTCCATCTCTTCTGTGGAGGAGGGGGCAGTTCCGCTGGTGGGCAGTGGATTGGGCGAAGCTTCTGCTTTTAACGGTGTTAAGTTTATTCTCCTTAATTAGAAAAAGTAAAAGGGGGAGCTGCTCCTTAGTGTCAGAGAAACTGTTTAGGTATAAAGCTAAGTTTCAAAACCACCAAAGGAAATGCATAGATTTTCCCCCAGAGCATATCCAGCAGGGTCATAAATGTTGTGACATGCTGCCATGCCCAGTGAGGACAATGTTCTCGTGGGAGGCTCTGCCACCACAGTTCATAGTCAACCGTCACCATAACCAATCACCCAAGTTCCAAAAGCTGAGCCCTGCTGGGTAGGAGTCTAGTTCACACCTTGCAGAATGTGAACCCAAAACACACATGGTCCCTTTTTAAATTTGGAGTTTTGCTTCCCAATAACTAGTGCTTTCTTTTTAAAGTTAAAACTGCAGGGAACTTGGTAAATGGATCAGAAGACATCAAGAGAAGCAATTTAACACCAAAAATATCTCAAAGAATGCCTTCCCACACCTAAAAGAAACAGAATATTAAAAACACATCTTACGCCCAGTGGTGGCAGTGGTGGCGCACGTCTTTAACCCCAGCACTCAGGGAGGCAGAGGCAGGTGGATCACTATGAGTTCGAGGCCAGCCTGGTCTACACAGTGAGTTCCAGGACAGCTAGGGATACATGGTAAAAACATGTTTCAAAACACCAAGAGACAAAAAAAGAAAAATTCACCACATTGTGGGGTTGGAGAGATGGTTTAGAAATGAGGAGTGTTTGCTGCTCTGCCAGAGGACCCAAGTACAGCTCCCAGGAGGATGTCTAGGGGACCTGACATCGTTTTCTAGCCTCCAAGGACACCTGTGTGCACATGAGTATGTGCACTCATGCGCGTGCACACACACACACACAGTTTTTAAAAATGCATTCTTATTCTATACAAAATAGATTTCAAAAGAGCCAAACATTACATTTGAATTGTATTATGAATTCAGTAATGGTCGGAGGAACACAGCAGGAGACTGGGAGGTAAGGAGTGGGAATCCAGCCTAGCAGCCCACACCTCACTGAGTCCACCTAGAGGATGAGAAGGGACAGGTGGAGTGGGCAGTGCAGTGTCAGGGGACAACTGGGCATCAGAGATGAAGAAGGAAGGAAAATCCAGGCTGGCACTGGCCCCTTCTGGTGGGCAGCAGCTGTTTGCAGCAGGAAATGCCGGCACAAATGCATGCTAGCAGATGGCTGTGGCCAGGACATCACCCGGGAGGCCCCAGCCCACCAATGCCCACAGCCAAGCAGCTCGGGAAGATGCGCACACAGCAGCTCTCCTCAGCCCTGAAGGAGGGAATCCCCCATTTGTGTCACGTGGATAAGCCTGGAGGATTTGCTGAGTACCAGACCAGGATCTCCCCGAGATGAGGGATCAGAAGGGTTGCACTCATGGATTTTTCTTGGGGGTAGGGATGGGGGACTGAGACAGGGTCTTGGATGTACTCAAGCTGGTCTGGAACTTATCACGTGGTCCAGGATGCCCCAAACTCAGTCTTTCTGCCTCAGTCTCCCAAGTGCCTGGAGGTGCGTGCCATCATGCCACGTGGATTGATCTCACATGGAGTGAGAGCGTGATGGAGGCTGGAGTAAGGAGAGGGACGAGGGGTTCGGCAGCTGGCAGTGTCACTGCTAGACAAAGATGCTGGGTGGTGGTGGCCCACGCCTTAATCCCAGCACTCATGAGGCAAGGGCAGGCCTCTGAGTTCAAGGCCAGCCTGGTCTACAGAGCAAATTCCAGCACAGCCAGGGCTACACAGAGAAACCCTGTCTGGAAAAAAAACAAACGCAATGTACCCCATGGGAACATATGGTAATAATGTACTAATCAAAATTAAATCAGGAGTTGGGAATGTAGTTCACTTGGCAGGGTACTTGCCTAGCATGGACAGAGTCCCCAGCAATACATAAAACTGGATGACCCTAGCACTCAGGGGACAGGGCAGGAGGACTGCAGAAAGTTCCAGGCCAGCCTGGGCTCCATGAGACCCTGCTTCCATTTTAAATAAATAAATATAAGACTCGAAGTTTATAGGAATGTGCCTGTGATGGTGTGGATAAGCCTCCTGCAAAGGCCCCAGTAGAAGGTCCCTGGGCTGTGGTGTTATGGGAGGGAGGGCCAAGGGACGCTGCTGGGTCACTGAGGGTGCCCTTGAAGGGGATACAAGGACACTGGTTCCTTCTTCCCTGCTCGGTCCTCTCGGCCTCCATGAGGTGAGCAGCCTCCTTCCCCCACACGCCCACCATCCTGTAGTGACACGGCCCAGAGCTAAGAGGCGGTTCACTTTGGACTGATGCCTCAGAGCCTGTGAGCCAAACAAGGCTTTCCTCCTTCTCAGTGACTGTCTCAGGCATTCAGTGAGTGTCGGAGAGCTCCGTGACGGAGCACTCCCGTGATTTCCTACACCACGGGGTGCCTGGTGCCGCTGGCTGAAAAGAGGGCTCTTCCTGTCCTTGTATGCTCATAACCTAAGCGGAACAAACCCCTGCCAGAGAACACTACCGGGGCGGGGGCCACAAGACCAGGAGACAGAAGATGCACTCAAATCGGTCTCAGCAAGACTCTAGCGTCACCAGGAGTAGGTATCCAGGGCCTCCCCCAGGACGCAGGCACGAAGATCGCAAAGGGCAGAGTGTACTCTGGAAACATGACAGCAGAGTCAGGAGACAAGGCAAGAAGACAGAAGAAAAGACCCAGGACCGACAGCAGGGGAGGCAGGCCACCTAGCACACATCACAGATGGTACCATGGGCAGAGGCTAGGCTTTACCCCTAGGTAGGACACGCAGGTCCAGAAGGAGGGAAGTGGTCCCTTCAGTGTTTGCCGGGGCTCATTTCCCAACGACAGTTTCTTGTTTTGTCAAATGCTCTTACCGGGGAGTTGTCTTGCTCCAGGACTGCAGCGTGTTCAGTGTGACCCTCCGGGGTTGAGGGGCTTTTGTGTTTTGACTAGCGGGCTGCAGGGTCTTCTCCTCAGAAGGTCGTGGCAAGGAGCTTTTGCCAGCAGGCGTGGCTGAGGGACTGTCCCTGATGGCAGACGGAGCTGGAGACTGTGTGGTTGGTGAGGGGGTGGTGCAGGGACTGCTGGGGTCCTGGATTCTGCCAGTGGGGGTCCCTTCGACCGATCTGGATCCTGGTGAAGATCCCTGGTGTGTCTGGTTCTTGGTTTTCTTTGCTGTATCAGGAGTTCTTATGCTCAAAACTGGCTTCTCCTTCAAAGGTATGCCAAGTTCACCCTTCTCGAAGGTCACAAATGAGCAATAACCATCCGTGGAGGAAATGGCCAGGAAGGTCCCATCACTGGACCTGTGTTCCCAGAACAAGGAAGAAGTCAGTTACTGACGTCTACAGATCACGCTCACACTTCCAAGACCAGGCAGGAAATGGAAGGTGGAGCCAATCACAAGTTGTGTTTGTTTGAAGGCAACAGTCAGGGGAACCACACAGCAGACGGTTTGAACACGCTCTTCAGGCACGCAGAGTGTCCTTTCCCAATCCCACCTCGGTCTCCGGAGCCACCGGGATCTATGTGCCCTCCGATCACCTTCACCTGGATAAATGTGAGGCGATCTTTTCTTTTCTCAACATAAAGAATAAATTTAGGGCGGCTGAGACAGGTCAGTCGGAGAAGGCGCTTGCTGTTCAAGCCTGATGACGAGCTGCTCCCGGGAGCTATGTGAGGAGACAGCAGAGGACCAACTCTACGGAGCTGACCTCTGACCTCCCGATGTGAGCTGTGGCACACACCCCCCCACACACACACACACATACCCACACACACTAAATAAAAAGTCTTATATAGGGAGCTGGAGAGATGGCTCAGAGGTTAAGAGCACTGACTGCTCTTCCAGAGGTCCTGAGTTTAATTCCCAGCACCCACATGGTGGCTCACAACCATCTGTAATGAGATCTGGTGCCCTCTTCTGGCCTGCAGTCAGACATGCTGTATACCTAATAAATAAATAAATCTTAAAAAAAAAAAAAAAGTCTTATATAAAAAAATTTAAAGAAAAACAAAGGACCTACAGAGGTAGTTTGGTTGGTAGAGTTCCTGCCTAGTGTGTCCAAGGCCCTGGGTTCAGTACCAAGCATGAACTGGGCTTGTGGGTAAATGCCTCTCATCCCAGCACAAGGCAAGGGGAAGCTGGAGGGTCAGGATTTCAAGGTCATCCTCAGGCACAGAATAGAGTTAGGCCACCCGAAGCTACATGGCACTGGGGGAGGGACAAGAAATACTGGTGAGTGGCCAGGCTTGCTGGGGTACAGGGAGAGCCCAAGGCAATGGAGTCTGCAGGGAGCTAAGGCATCGAGGAAGGGCAGCATCACGTGATACGGGCAAGTGAGGTCTCTGACCAGCAAGTCCCCAGGGCTTCCCCTCAGCTTACTGGGATTTGGCTGACCCCACAGAGCTATGTGCATGGCGTCAGAACTCACTGCTGGGAAGAGAGATGGCTCAACATGTCAGAGTGTCTGTGCGCAAGACCGATGACCTCAGTTCGGGTCCCTGGACCCGTGTGGAAGGAGAGGACAGACTCCTGCAAGTTGTCCTCTGGTGTTCAGACGCACGCCATGCACATGTGTCCTCTGGTGTTCAGACGCGCGCCATGCACATGTGTCCTCTGGTGTTCAGACGCGCGCCATGCACATGTGTCCTCTGGTGTTCAGACGCGCGCCATGCACATGTATGCGCGCGCACACTCACCCGAAACAAAACTGGTGAGCAAGACCATACTCCCTGACGGAGAGGCCCCACCTCCTCCACAGCCTCTGTCTGTTAGCTACTCACCAGGAAATGTCGCTCAGGGTGTGGTAATGGATGTTAGACACGTAGCCAAATGGGAAAGGCTGCTGAGTGTCATAGAGCAGCACGGAGTCCTCGGAGGCCACGGCAAACACCATCCGGTAGGGCAGGCTCACCAGCTCAGGGCTGGGCTCCTCCAACGCTTCCTCTGTGGGGAGAGGACAAGCTGACTGAGGCTGCAGAAGCGCAGTTCCCAAAGGAGAGAGCCAATCCTCCCCAAATTCCTCCCTCCGGGGAAGGGAATGCCATGTCACTAGGGGCTAGTTTACTGTAAGCCGTACAGACGAGCTCAGTTCCTGGCTGGCAGGACGGATCAGTGGGTAAAGGCGGCTGCCACCAGGCCTGCCCATGTGAGTTTGACCCCCACATGGTGACAGGAGAGAGCTGACTCCTTCAAGTTGTCCTCTGACCTGCACACATACCGTGAGGCACGAAACCACCACCCTCAACAACACACTTGCACATAATAATAAAATAAAAATTTCAATAAAAAGAATTCAAGCCGGGTGTCGGTGCTGAACACCTTTAGTCCCAGCACTCAGGAGGCAGACGGATCTCTGTGAGTTCGAGGCCAGCCTGCTACAGAGCAAGTTCCAGGACAGCCAGGGCTGTTACACAGAGAAACTCTGTCTCAGAAAACAAAACCAAACAAAAAAAGAATTCAGCTCCTTCCATTTATGTGAGGAAGAATAAGAGGCCCCCAGGAACCAAGGGGTTCTGAGTGTCGTGAACCTTCTAAGAAGTGCAGCTTTCTGTTAGGAGAACGGTTTCTTTCATTTAGTGTCTACTTTATAGAGTTCATAAAGTGTTTCCTTTAGCAAGTGATAGCTTGTCTCTTTTGGGGGAGGGCGTGGCAGGAGTGTGTGTGTGTGCGCGCAAGCCTCACTCTCTAGCCCAGGCTGACCTATAATCCCCATACAGCCCAAGCAAACTTCAAACTCACAGCAAGACTCTGTGCCAGCCTCCCAAGTGCTCAGATAACAGGTGTGAACGACCATGCCTGCTCAAGTCATGTTTTTAAAGCTCTATGTAGTTAGCGATGTCATTTACATTAAGGATTGAAAAGTTTAAAGTAGGGCTGGAGAGGTGGCTCAGAGGTTAAGAGCACTGGCTGCTCATCCAGAGGTCCTGAGTTCAATTCTTAGCAACCACATGGTGACTCACAACCATTTGTAATGAGATCTGGTGCCCTCTTCTGGCGGGCAGGAATACATGCAGATAGAATACTGTATACATATTAAATAAATAAATCTTGAAAAAGTTTAAAGCAGCGTCTGCTTCCACCCTGAAGGAAACAGGGACCAGAATACTTTCCCCACTCTACTAGACTAAGTAAGTGGACAGCAGCTTTCAAGACACTGGCCAGCAGGTGGTGAGGGACAGCGACCCCGAGAGTGAGCAGGTACACAGAGTCCACAGTCACCTCCACTGGCTCCAAGGCAAGCCCAGGAAAGGCACAGACCCCAGGCCCAGCTTCGGAGAGTCTCAGCTGAAAGCCTGGGCCTCGGAGCTCAGGAAGACCAAGGCAGCTGGAAAGCTCCAGGCTACAAGTGAATTGTCAGCTCAGTGCGGACTGGAGCAGACCAGCGGAGACACTTCCTGGGACTGAGGAAGGACCTCAGAGAACAAAACAGGCCAGCGGTGTGTGCTTCCCAGGCTCAGGGAAACCTCACAGTCGCTGGACATCAGTGAGTGTGCAAAAGGCTTTGCCTTAGGGTGCCAAGTGTGCTGTGAACCAAATGCTGCCTGGTCCTATTTAAAGAACCTTAAAAGCAACAGCCCAAAGGATCAAAATGTTTCTAAGCAATATAACTTCATCCCCGAACAAAGTTCAAGAATATTTACAAGACCAGCATTGGTTAAGGTAGACACAATCTATGGCATGAGGTTAAAAATTCAGACACACAAAAAGAAGAGGAAGGGCTGGGGCCGTAGCTCAACTGGCTTAGCATGCAGAGCCCCGGGTTTAAGACTCGGGGACACCTAACTGGGTGTGGTGGTGCATGCCCGGGACCCCAGTGTCCAGGGCCATCCTCAGCCGTGTGACAGTGAGTCTGAAACCAACCTAGACTACACAAGACCCCAAACAACAAAAAGCCTCATGGAAAAACACAATGAAACTAGTTAGTACTAATGTATTTTTTAACGTTGCTGTAGATGAGAAAGTGTACTCTTGACAATGAGAATAAAGGCACACTATGCATTATGGGACACTACACAGGAATATGCATGTCAAAAAGGCTATGGGCAGGACTCTTGATGTCTTCACAGCAAATGTCAACATCGAAGAGATGAGACACACCCTGATTTAAACATTATATTATACACACACTGAAACATCCTAAGAGACATGCCCTAATATAAACATTACATTGTACACACACTGAAACATAGGATGCCCTCAGAAATAGATCATTTTTACACGTAAAGGGAACAAAATTAAAAATCTGAGCCAAATCTGCACAGCTTTCTCCACAAGACAGCCACCAAGTCCCGACTCCGGGGAAAGCACACACCCCACACACTGTGGTTCTGATGTACCTGTTTCCGCCACTGGCCTCAGTTCAAAGTAGACAGGACAGCAGCGGACAGCGAGAGTCGCTTTCCCAGGGCACGGAAGGTGGGCGATGGGCCTGCAAGGGTGACCACAGGTTAGCAACAGGCCCCGCCGCTCGGCAAGGCAAACCGAGGCAGCTCTTCAGGCGCGTACCTTTTCAGGTGTTTTCTGGAGAACACATACGTTGTGTTTGTCACATTTTCACCAGATTCCATACATCCAGCTGGGGAGCAGGGGGAGGGAGGGAAGAGTCACGGTTACACTGTTGCCCAGCAAAAGATCCCAAGCCTTCCCATCTGGCTTGCAAAATATTCCTCCCCTGGAGTGGTAAACTGACAATGTGTCTGTGACAGAAGCACACACAAATGTTCCCTTTGTCCAGTTCCACCTGCCTGTCACCTCCACCTGAGGGAGGAAGCCCAGGGCAGGAAGAACTGGAGTCAGGAGCATTCACTTGTAAACCCTGTGCTTGAGAACAGAGGCAGTCCAGCAGGCAAGCGTCCTGCGGGCAGGCCACTCCACCACCAACGCCACCCACTGGACTAACCTACGAGAGCCACCGAATCCATCATCCTCCCCTGGCCAACCATCCCGCCAACACCAGCTAGAAGAGCAGACCCACTCTGCTGCCCAGTCCCACCTACCCCAGCTTCCTCCCCGGGAACAGCCCTCTCCAGCAACACCAGCAGATTATAGGCACAGGCACCACCCACACCAGCAGGAAGAACAGACCCCACAGGCACAGGGAAAGCCCACGTCAGCCAGAAGAACCGGACGATAAGCGGGATCTAGGTACCCAAACCCCACAAACCTCAGCTGAGACAACCCTACTGGACCTGACAACCGCCAATCACCAGAACCCTTGGCCATTCAGGCCAAGATTATAAAGGAAATAGACAAAAAAGGAACAAAAGACCCAACCAGCAAAGACATCACAGGAATCAACACCTGTACCTATAACTATCCCAAACCCAGGTGGGTAGACGGCAGTGTGAGAGCACATTCAACAACATAAAGAGCAATATGGCACCACCAGAACCTAGTGGTTCTATATCAGCAAGACCTGAACATCCCAGCGCAGATGAGGCAGAAGAAAACGATCTTAAAAATAACTGTATGAAGATGATAGAGGCCCTTAAGGAGGACATGAAAGAATTCCCTTGAAGAAACTGAGGAAAAGACAAACAAAAGATTGGAAGAAATCGATAAATCCCTTAAAGAGAGCCAAGAGAGCAGAGGCAGACCCAGCTGCCAGCGCTCCACCTCAGCGCTCCCAGGTCTGTTCCCAGCATTCAGACCTTGGCTGTCCATCTCCCCAAACCAACCCTTGGGTTGTCTGGAGACCTAGCCCACGCTGCATCCTGCAGCCTCTTGCAGAACTGACTGTCACATGGTTTAAAACGTATGTGCATGCGTCTGACATGTAAACGACCATTCTAGAACTACAAGGGACGCATTACTCTTGCTTTTGCGCTTAGCTAGTCCCTGCCCACCTCTCCTCACTACCCCACTGTGACAAACCAATGCTGGTTGTCTCCCTGGGCACATCCAACAGCTCCCCACAGCTCAGGCACACACACTCCCACAGGGTGGTCTTTCAGTCTATCTGTTGTAAGCAGCAGATTTACAGTTTGCTTGTTCCTGTCAACAGCTCATAAGTTGGCACACAGAGCACTAAGGCCTTTTTTTGGTCATGCTACAATATTTACTAGTAGAAAAATACCATCTTCTGTTGAGAGGTACTGATTCGGAGGCTTTAGATATTTTGGTTTGGTGGGAGGGTTGGTTGTTTTTATTTGCTTGGTTTTGATTTGTTTGTTTGAGACAGGGTCTCATGCATCCCAGGCTGGCCTCCAACTCACTATACAGCCAAGGATGACCTTGAACTCCTGGTTCTCCTGCCTCCTCCTTCCAACATTAAGTGATGAATTACAGCCAAGAGCCACCACATGGCGTTGACATACAGGCCTATAGATTCCTATGCCCTTTCCTTTGCTAAGGAATTATGTCTCAGATGTGAGACAGGGATTGGATGGCGTTAACTGTTGCCAGGCTGCACTTGAAACACTCTAACAAGCAGCATTCCCAGCGTATGTACCCACATCCTGCAGGGCACTAACTGGAACTGTTACTTTTTTCAATTTGAGGAGAGTAGCAACATCTACACTGTCACCACAGTTCAGTTCTGTGTTTGCCTGTTTCTGGGCGTCAGAACCGGTTCTTGGATGCACTGGACCCTTCCCTCATTACTCTATTTATTTATGGCCCTCAGAGCCTCACACACGTTAGGCCAGCACTTGACCAATGAGTTACAGCCAGTCCTCATTTTCCTTTAGGGCTGTCTACATTTGTGTTTTGTTTTCTTGCCAATTGAGAGGGCTGCTGCATAGGATACATTGTATCAAAAGCATCAGCTGCCACTTCTATCTGTGTCACAGCCGGCTACACCTTTACCACATGAAAGCTAAACCTTCAGACCCAGGCCCGGCGGTGCACACCGATAACCCCAGCAGTCAGGAAACAGATTTGGGGATCAGAAATCAAGATCATTCTTAGCTACATAACAAGTCTAGGGCTAACCTGAGCTACACAAGACCATGACACAAGACAAAACAAAACAAGTTCTGGGATACAGATGTAGCTCAGTTGGTAGAATGCTTGCCTAGTATGCTTGAGGTCCTGGGTTCAAGTCCCAGTACTGTTTAAACAACGTGTGCTGGTGCATGCCTGTCATCCCAGCTGCTGGGAGTGGAAAGGGAGGTGGAGTTCTAGGTTACCACTAGATACACAGTGAATCCCAGGTCTGCCTGGGATGTGTGGAACAAACAAAAATTAGGACAGACGGATGGGAATGTGTAAGAGCTAAAACTCTTTTAAGAAAAATTCATCTTAGAGAAAACACCGCTCCGAGCCTCTCAACTCCCAAACTGTTGTGAACATCAAAACCATGACATTATCCAATGGCCAGGGTGGCAGTGTCTGAAGTTCCCGAAGGACGTTGTGCAGACAGTACGCTCTGCTCACACTTGCCAGAGCTGAAAAGTGTCACAATGGGAACACAGACGTCCCCATGCTGCCATCACACCCCTGTCACGTGTTGTCAGACACACCTGGAGTGAGAAGCAAAGATCCGTCTGGAGTGAAACTGAGTCTGCGGAAGAATGACTTCATGCTGTCGTCATGAAACATCCGGAAGCTTCTTGCCTGTGGCACACAGAGCTTGAAGTCATTCCAAGACATCTCACACAAAGGCTCACCACCTAGAACTGGCTTGCTGAGAACTGAGGCACACCAGTCAGGAATAATTACCCAGAAACACAGAATTAAATCATTCATGAGAACTGGTCGGCCAAGAAGGCAGTCCGAGAGGAAGCCTCATTAGTTGGTTGATAGGTCCGCAAGGGTTAGGAGTCCCCAGATCTCAAAGCATTGTTGAAAGGAAAGGTGAAATAGTCTATGCTGGGCTGGCAAAATGGCTCAGGGGTAAAGGTACTTGTGGCCGGCCACACAGTGCCTTCAGAGAACTGACTTCTGACCTTCATAAGCCCGCTGGGACATGTGCCCACACACAGATGAAATTATAATAAAAAGTACTTCCTACCTCTCCTTCAGGCCCTAGTCCAGACAGCATCTTTGAAACGTTGAAGGCCACACGCTTCTTCTGAGTGCTATAGACGCGCAGCACCCTGAAGAAAGAGAAGTCTGAGTCGACACAGGAAGTGGATCTCTAACAACTTACTGCCCGGCTGTGGGTGCCACACAGCTTCAGCTGAACCGCTACGGACAACTAGACTTCACTGAGGGATTCGGAAGGAAGCACCTAAGTATGCCACAGTGGGAAATAGGGAACACGTTTATTTTTACTTCACTTCCCTTACTTATCTCTCACTGAATAAATAGTTCTGCTCCCCACACGAGGAAGGTGAATCCTCATTTGTGAGCCATGACGACTGGCCCAATATCAACATGTGTGACTAGAGTGAGATCTGTTCTGTGTGGACTGTCTTGTTTGCAGAGATTTCTAGTGTAAGGAATGCCAGACACAGAAACTCACACCTGTGATTCCAGCACCTAGAGGATCACCATGAGTTCAAAGCCAGTCTTGGCGACAGAATGAGACGCTGGAAGCTGAGACAGGAGGATCAGAAAGACATGATTGTGCCCCTCCCGCCCTCTAAAGAGCAAGGATGGAAAACGCCAGTGAATGAATCTTGCTCCCAAGTTACACTGTTCCCACTAACCAAACTGTTCTCTCTAACATGCCTCAAGGAGACAGCAGAAAATGCACAGCATTCCCGAGGAGGAGTGTGATAGTTTGAATGTAATCGGCCCCCATAATCTCATAGGGAGTGGTACTATTAGGAGGTGTGGCTTTGTTGGAGTGGGTGTGGCCTTGTTGGAGGAAGTGTGTCACTGTAGGGGTGGACTTTGAGGTTTCCTATGCTCAGGATACTGCCCAGTGAGTCAGTTGACTTCCAGTTGCCTGCAAGATGCAGGATACTCGGCTATCTCCAGCACCATGTCTGCCTGCATGCTGCCATGCTCCCTGCCATAATGAACTGAACCTCTGAAACTGTAAGCAAGCCACCACAAATAAAAGTTGCCTCTCTAAGAGTTGCCGTGGTCATGGTGTCTCTTCACAGCAACAGAAACCCTAACTAAGACAGGGAGCATCTACAATAAACAGACCCTAATCCTTATGTACTGTCCTTATTTCAGGGCCATATTAAACTCAATCTTTATATTAAAAGCAGCCGGAGACTGGGGCTGTGGCTCCGCTGCCCAAATGCTTGCCCGGCATGCCTGACGCCTGTCTTCAGACCCCAGCACTGCACAGCCCAGGGCATGGTGGAGCAAGCGGAAATCCTAGCACTCAGGAGGTGAAGCAAGAGGATGTGAAGTTCCAAGACAGCTTTGGTTATGCAGAAAGTTTGAGGCCAGTCTGGGCTACATGAAATATTGTCTCAAAAAAAAAAAACAAAAAACAAAAAACAATAAAGGGTTGGCGAGATGGCTCAGTGGTTAAGAACACTGGCAGCGATTGCAGAGGTCCCAGGTTCAATTCCCAGCACCTACATGGCGGCTCACAACTGTCTGGAACTCCGGTTCCAGAGGATTTGTCACCTGTTTTGACCTCTGTGGGCACACATGCAGCCAAACCCTCATACACATAAAAGTAAAATAAATCAATCTAGAAAAAAGTATATAAAAGCCGCTACAGCAGTAAACCACGATCAGCGTCAAGTGTGGGGTGTTTGCCCAGCATCAGCAGACTCTGTCTGATCCCCAGCACTGCAAAAGAAATGGGAAGTGACCATCTCAATCCACCCACCACCTTACTGGTGTGTCTCCTGGAAATCAAGTGGGATTCAGTTGAGTTGACGTTAAAACGTCCTTCGTAATGGGGTGGAGAGAGGGCTCGGTGACTAAGAGCACGCATGGCTCTTGTAGGGGACCCCAGTTTGTTCCCAGTGCTGACAGCTCCCAACTACTGGTAACTCCAGTTTCAGGGGATCCAATGCCATCTTCTGCCTCCAAGAGCAGCAGGCACACACATGGTGCATGGACACAAGCTCCTGCTCCATTAATTCACCCAGCCAATGAAGATTCAATGCTGTCAGCTCTGCATAAGGCACCTGACCTCATTGGTCTCTAATTCCTGTCTTGTCAGAATAAGCAAAACAAAAACAAAAGCCCAAACCAGACTGTCAATCCCCTTAGAGAGGCCGTGATAAACTCCGCAAAACCTTTCCTGTCACTTACACACCTGTCACAACTCAGGGTGGCAACGTATTGACCCAAAGGGTCCCAGGTAACTCCTTGTACGTAACTTTTATGTTCATTGAAAATGGAAATCTTCTGTCCTACAAAGAAGCACACAAAAGCATTACCAAGACTCCCGAAAAGCGCACCGCACGAACTAAGACTTCCACACGACTACCTAGTTCCAGCCCTCCCTTCCGCAGGCAGTCCAGAGAGGCTGTGTTCCAAATCCCGTGTCAGGCTCGAGGGACCCACAGGTCACCCCACACAGCCCTGCCCTCCAATCACAGCAGTCAGAGTAAGGGAGCCGGGCATCGACAGCAAGCATAAGGCTCTGTGGGTCACAGGAGGCAGGTGTGAGCATCCCAGACCTGTGTTGAGTCCTCTGGGTTGGGTAAGAAGGGGGGACGGGGACGAGAGCATCCCTCACCCGGTCACAGCTGAGCTTAGCATGCGTGGTGGTGACACCTGCTAATGGTGGAGAGAGGGGTCGGGAACAAGAGGAGGAGGAGGAGCCACAGCTGGAGCTGACCTGTGTTTCAAAGAGGAAGCTGAGGCCAGATGTGTGCACCAGTGACCACTTGGGAAGACGAGGGTAGGGGGATCCAGGGTCCAAGGCTAGCCTTGGCTATAAAGAGTTTCAAGACACCCTGGGCTACCTGAAACCCTGTCTCGAAAAACTCAAACAGACAAACCAATAAACTGAAGTTTAGAAAATAGGACAGAAGAGTCATAAGCTAGGTCACACCCACAGAAGGGTGGAGGGCTGGAGCTGGGATGGCTGGCATGGACACTCCGTGGGAAAGCCAGCGGCACAGAGCTTTACTGGATGAAAGGAAAACAGTTACCAAGCTATAACCAACCACTGACTAGCCCCCAAATTACTAGTATACTTCAGACTAGTATACTTCACTCGAACCATGCAATAGTTAATAATTTAAGTTACTGTGGGAGCCCACAGAGGTTTCCTAGTGAGATCTGAGCTTGCTTTACCAGCAGGGCTGCATAAGAGGATGACTGGACCACGGGCCTGGGTACCAGGTGTTTGGAAGGGTCTGCACTTGGCTGTGTTGAGGGGGGGAGTCGTCTTTTGTTCTTCCACTTGGCATTGTCAAAAAAAGCCCTTTGGAATAAAGTTCAGGGTTGAAGAATAAGGACCCAGGCCCTCCCAAGGCTATCCTGTGTTTCTGTCTTTCCTCTCGTCACCTGGGTATCTCCTTCTATCTAATATTTCTCACTTCTCCCTACTCAAGAGTACCCTGGGGTAAAAGTGGGAGCAGGTCTCCCACCAGTTACCACTCAAAGGCTTTAACCATTTGAAAGCAAACAAAAAAGCAAGCCCAAGGCCCTGGGTTCAATCCATGAGAGGGGTGGGAGAGAAAAACCTCCTCCAACAAGTGGTCTACCCTTCATTTTCCCAACTCCTCTCACCCACCCCACTGCCACCCAGCTTCCACACCCACCACCCACCAGCACCGCTAACCCAGTGCCCAGGACCCACATGGCACAGGGACATGCTTCAGCCTGATCTCCCTCCCTCTCTCTCTGTGTACCCCTGGCTGTCCTGGAACTCATAGACCAGGCTGGCCTCGAACTCATAGAGATCCATCCGCCTGCCTCTGCCTCCTGAGTGCCAGGATTAAAGGCATGCACCAACACCGCCCGGCCACTTCAGCCTAATTCTAATTGTGCCATCCTCCTTCCTCAATTTTTAGGGATTGAAAAGATCACTCAAGGGGGCCTGTGTAGATAGCAAGTCAGCTAGTCAAGAGAGGAACATGAGGACAGGCCTGCCCAAGGGCAAGGGTTCGAGAAACAGGCCTGAGGCCAGGGCTGGGAAACAGAGGCGGGACACAACACAGACGCCAGCTGGGCTTTGTCCCCAAGGGTGAAAGGGGCGGAAGGGGGTCAGAGGGACAGACTTTGATGATTTAGGATCACACTGGAGACAAGCTAGACAGAGAACGGCAGGCCAGAGGGAGCCTGGTGGTTCAGTGACACTGGCCCCATGGCTCATATATTTGAATGTTGGGTCCCCAGTTGGTGAAACTGGGAAGGATTAGAAGGTGTGGCCTTGTTGGAGAAGATGTGTCACTGGGGCTGGATTTTAAGGCTTTAAAACGGCTGTGCCATTTCCAGTTAGCTCGCTCTCCCTCTCTGCTTCACGGCTGTGGAGTAAGATGTAAGCTCTCCAGTGTGGCTCCAGTGCCGTGCCTGCCTGTCGCTGTACTTCCCACCATGACGGACGTGGACTCTGACCCTCTGAAACCATGAACGCCAAATTAAACACTTTCTTTTATAAGTCGCCTTGGTCTTGGTGTCTTATCCCAGCAACAGAACAGTAACCTGATAGGGGGTAACAAACCAGAGGGAGAGAACTCTGGGACCCGGGGGGGGGGGGGGGGGGGGGGGGTCTCAAATAATAACTCTGGTAAGCAGGAGGCAGGAGAGGGACACGTCATTGAGGTAGACACTGACAGAAGAAGTGATGGAGGTCTGGGATGAGGCCTTGATTTCTGCCTCTACCAAAACTGCTCCCTGTTCAGCACCCTTAACAACATTTCCTGCCTCCTCATAACAGCAAAAGTATACCACCAGCTGGTCTGGAGCTCAGCAGGTCAGAGCACTTCCTGCTCTTGCACAGGAATCAAGCTCGGTGGTTCCTAGTACCCAGACTGGGAGCCTTACCACTGCCTACAGCTCTATCTCCAGGGGATCGGTCAACCTAGCCTGGATTCCACGACACTGCACACATGCGCACATACACATAATTTTAATAAAATAAATATATCACTCACCTTTGCTGACATCCCATATGATAACTGTGTTATCCACAGAAGCAGAGGCCATCAAATTCCCGTCAGTGGCCCAGCAAATGTCATACACATCTTCCAAGTGGCCCCTGAAGCCCAAAGTCAGCAGAAATAACATTATTTCTGCAGAAGAGAAAAGCTATCCAAAAGTTCGAAGTCTGGGACCATGCGTTCAAATGAGACTCTAGAAGGTCTCAGTGGAGATGTGTCAGCCCTGGCTACAAACAGTGTTTTCAAATAGCTGGATCTAAAATAAGTCAAAGGGCCTCGCAGGCCTACGGGGATAATCCCAGCACTGGGAACTTGGGCAACAGGATGTAATTCAAGGCTAGCCTGGGCTACACAGCTAGGCTGCCTAGCTCAAAACCACCAGTTGCAGAAGGTGGGGGTGAGGGGGGTGGGAGGGGGGGATGTGTCAATTATTTTTTTTTAACCAAGGAAAATCTCATAATAGAAGGAAATATCTATTCTTATCTGTTTTTAATCCATTATTATGTTATGAAGTAGGCAAAAGTTTTAAGTTAGGCACATGAACATTTTGTTTTGTTTTTTTGAGACAGGGTTTCTCTTGTGCAGTCTTGCTATTCTGAAACTCACTCTGTATAACAGGCTGGCCTTGAACTTAGGGATCTGCCTGCCTCTGCCTTAAGGTGTGTGCCACCACCATCTGGCAGGTACACAAATTATTAAAGTATTCAGGCTGTAAAGAAGAGTCACGCCAGCTGGAACTTAAGCACACTTGTTGCCCTTTCAGAGAAATCAAATTTGGTTCTCAGCACCAACGAGTACCACAGTATCCCCTGTAACTCCAGTTCTAAGGGACCTGATGCCCGCTTCTGACCTGTGCAGGTACCCACAACGGCATGCACTCTCACTCGTACACATAAATAATCATAAATTATAAAAAGTAATAAAAACAGATCTTTAATTTAAAAAAAGGGAAGGCTCACTCCCACAGCCCCTCCCCTTACCTCAGGGTTTTTACCACAGTCCAGTGCTCCTTATTCAGCTGAGCCTCATCCTCATCCTGAAAGGCGGTCTGCTCTGGCTCCTTGCTATCATTCATCTTCCACAGCAGAATGACGGCGTCTGTGGAGTGAACAGGCACAGCATGAACAAGGCTTTCCCACACCATGCCTCCTCCATCTCTGGAGTTTTAGGGTGTTTTGTAAGTTTTATGCTGCTCAGTGGACACTCTGGCCATGAAGAGTCATTCACTTCTAAGAATATGGACAGACTGCCTGATGGTATGTGCCTGTAATCCAGCCTTGGGGAGTCTAAGCCAGGAGGATCAGGCATTCAAGGTTAGCCTTTCGCTACATGGTGAGTTTAAAGCTAGCCTGGGCTACATGGGACCCTCTCTTAGAAAAACACAAAGAATTTGAACAGGATAAGTAAATTTGCCTTCATCAATGAAACAAAACAAAAACAAAACCAATTCATAATAGACCCGACCTAGGATCATCACACATATAGGCGTCCCTGGGCCAGCTACAGACCACTTCAAAGTAACCAACTGCATCGAGAAACCAGAGAAACACGGATAGCTGACCAGAAAGAGGAAAAGTAAGGGTCTGCAAACCATGTCTGTGGAAGCTTCATCGTGCTGCATACCCATCTTACAGGGTCCCTGTGAGGACTGGACGGGGCAGTCCGCAGGAAGCCAACACAGGGGCTTGGACGCGGTAAGCCGCCGACTACTGCCACCTATTCATATCGTCATGGACACATCGGAAACCTTAGCTTGACACTAGCAACGGTCTGAACCGACGACTTCTCCATGCTGACTACAGGCTCACCGTATAACCTGCCATGCGATCCTTTCAGCATGTCCAGGAAGGAGATCGGATGAGTGAGCAGAAAAGAAGAGACAAAAACAGCTCACTTAAAGCCACCTGGAATCCTACCTCACAAGCTCATCATGGAGCCTGCTGGAGAGGAGGCAGGCCTGGGAAGATCGGCACCCTCCATGAGGTGACTGGAGGGAGATTTTGGTCTTCAAGGCTAAGGGGCTTTGTAAAAGGGTAACTGTCCAGGGCCAGTTCATAGGAGACAGCCTACAGTCTCCTCAATGCTGTTCCACATACCACTTTCCTGTAAATGTGTATATGCATGTGCATTGTATGCATGTGCACAGACACACACCCACACATTCTGGGCGTCATGACACAGAATTCAATCATGACACTTTTTCCAAACAAAAACCATGATTTGCTTTACGTTATTCTGTCCTCTAGAGTATTTAATGTATGGTATAAAGATTACTTTTTCTGTATCCTTTTTTCCCATCACAGCACAGACAATACAAATCAATCTACGCCAAACACAAATTATGGGAAGATTATACAGAGGTGCAGGCCCACGCCCAGCACCGTAGACAGGCTCAGCACCATCCCAGGCCAATGACAGTGTCACTGTGTGTCAACTCTTCCTACCACACCCAACCAGCCTGCAGGGGACAAATGGGGAAGGAGCTATTTTCAGACATACCTTCTGAGTGTAATGCTCTGTCCTCCATCTTCACACTCTGATACAGTCCAAAAATGTTACTTATTAAATAATTTGAAAGGCATACAAAGGCATACAGGGAGGGTAATGACACCCGAAATGGAAGACAGGTCTCAGGTCTCAGGTCTCATTTTTTGACTTTCTTTCCTCGACAGTATCTTGCTGTTTATCCCAGGCCAGCCCTTCAATTCTCAGTCACCCTGTCTCAGCCTCCAAGGTGCTATGGTTGCAGGCCCATGTCACTCCCAGCTCAAAAGTCACTATTAGACAGGAAACACGTCAAGTGTCAGATTGAAGAGCTATTAAGTACAATACTTACCATCTCCTCCAGATGCTAAGATCTCCCCAGCTGGAGAAAAACGTACGACATTGACAGCTTTGGTGTGCCGAGCGAGATTGGAGAGAAATTCCACAATGGCTTTCCCATCTGGCCCCTTCTCCACCTTCCAGATCTGTTGACAGCAAAATATTCACAAGAGAAAGACACTAGCCACCTTCCTCTCTCCCTCTCACTAGACAACTATCTGTTTTCTGGTAGAAAATGCAATTTCCTTTTTGAAACTTGGCAAATTGAAGGAAGTGTTAGCAAAAATGTAAGCCAGCAGTCCCAGGACCTGCGATCTTCCCTTCCAGTTCTTTCTAGAGGAAATGGGCACGGCACAGGAACTCTACTCAGTTATTTTGACAATGTCTCACCTAACCCAGGCAGGCCTCAAACTCATTGCTAAGGAGAATCTCCAACTTCGGATGCTCCATCCTGTACCTCACAGGTGCTGGGAGTGCACGCCAGCAACAGAGTTCTCATTATTCTAAGGTACTGGGAACCCACTCGTAACAAAGTAGAGAACTTTAATTAAGAAAGTCAATCTAGCCAGCACTCCTTGCTTACTTACCCCAGACCTGAGAATTTAGCATTCTGGGCTAGGTAGCAAACCGACTTGAGGTGCTGGTTTCCGTTTCAAATAAAGGAACGAAACCTTGGACTCCACATAGGACTTTCCTGTATCCTCCCACCGGCCCATTTACCCTGACGGCGGTGTCCACGCCCGCGGAAGCCAGCCTGTGGATCCTCCAGGCGGCACCATGCTGGAAGTCCAGGCTGTACACTGGTTCCTTGTTGTGCCAGGCGATTTCACACGTGATCACTTTCATCCTCCCAAGTCCCCACCGGGCAGAGGGAGGCTGGAAACGTTAGCAGAGTTAAACAGCGACCCTGGAACAGCAAGGGCGAACCAGGTAAACTGCACTGCAACGCAAGCTGCTACCGACGCGGGCATCGGCGAGCCTCAGCTAAAACGCTCACACCGGCACTGACTTCCACTACTTTACCGTTCCGGAAGAGAAAGAAACCAAATACCCCAGATGGAGGCGAGGCGGGGGGTACAGCGCATCCCGCCGAGGTGGGGTCCAGGGACCGGCAACCGGGTACGGGCAGTCACCCTGGGCAGCAGCCTCCGGGGAAGAGGGACTGGTGGGGAGGGGCGCGGGTTCGGGCGGCGCAGCCGGGCCTGGCGGGAGGCGCGCGGGTCCGGGTCCCGGTCGGGACTGCGGCCTGGGACCGACCGGCCTCTGTCTGCGCCCGCGCCCGCGCCCGCGCCGCGATCCCGCCCCGCAGCCCCGGCGAGCAGCTGCAGCCCGACCCGGTTCAGAGGCACCGAAACCCGGGATCTGCAAGGAACTTACCTGCAGGGACGCGGTCCGCAAGGAGCCGCCACCACCCGCGGCTTCCCGCGCGCCGAAGACCACGCCTCTCAGAGGGCGGGGCTACGGACGCTCCTCCTCTGAGTGGGCGGGGCTGTCTCAGGGCAAGGGCTCCGGCTGGGCGGGGGTCCTAGGGCGTCCCTCCTCCCCGTGGGCGGGGCTGTTGCGGCAGCGAGGCTTCCGGTGGGCGGGGCTCTGGACGCCCCTCCTTCCCGTGGGCGGGGCTGCCGGGGCCCGTGGCTCTTGCTGGGCGGGACCCGGAATTCTGTCCCCGAGCTGGTCCTACCTTGGAGGTGCAAAACCAACAGTTCTGTGGTGTTTTTCCAGGCGTCGCCGCAGCCTGCTCAACCGACCCGGGTCTGCCCGAGGGGAATTTACAGTCTGGAAGAAAAGCAGGGCGAGAGACGCAGCCCAGCCTACAGTGGCGGGTTCCATCAGCAGACCCTCCCTGACTGTGACCCCTGCACTCAGGGGGACCCTAAGCTCAAGGTTATCCTCAGCTACATAGAGAGTTCCAGGCCAGCCTGGTCTACTTAAGACTAAACAAAAACAAAATATAACACCTATTATAGGACAGATGGGAAACTGGGACTCATCCAATATTACCAGAAAACATCCACCCACCCAGTGAGTATTTGAATGCTGTCACTCCCCACCAAAGATCCCAGAATGCCTCTGAGGAAACTGTTTTCTGCCCTCTCCTAGTAATGTGAGCCTGGCATAGTTATATTAATCCAGCCCTCAAGAGGTAGAGACAAAAAGAGGACCAGAAGTTCAAGGCCAAGTTTGAGGCCAGCCTGGGCTGCATAAATATAGGAAATCAAGTTGTAACTCCCATTCCAATTATTTAATGTTTAATTCATCCTCCATGGCCCTTCTTAATAATTTCACATACTTTTAAATGGCAAGACTCTTGTCTCCTTTGATCCTGACTTCTTATAGGCCAGCGTATGAAAATTACATTTTTTATAAAGAATGAATTTCAGGAGCTGGAGAGATGTCTCAGTGGTTATCTTCAAAGCACTTGCTGCTTTGAGAGAGGGCCAGGCTTCAGTACCCAGTACCCACATGGTGGCTCACAACTATCTTTAATTCCAGATGCAGGTAATCCAACACTCTTTTCTGACCTCCAAGGGCACCAGCCATATGCATGGTGCACATACATACATACAGGCAAAACTCATACACATAAAATTTAGAAATCTAAAAAATAATTTAAATTGTAATCAACCTCTGACAGAATAATATTTACGTTTTCAGTTATTATTTATTCTGAGACAAGGTCTCTTATATCCCCACAAAGAGAGTAGCTCTCAAACACATAATATAGCCCGAGAATGACCTTAAACATCTGATCCTCCTGCCTCCGCCTCCAGAATGCTGGGATTACAGGCCTGAACACCCACCATGGCTGGTTTATGCTGGGAGTCAAACCTCGTGCTTGCTACCTGAGCTGAATTACAGCCCCAGCCCCAAGCTATATCTTTAATGTTAGAAATACAGAATAAGCTTTACAACAAAGCAAAACATACAAGATAGAAAGGAAGTGCAGTAAAAACCCAACTGTCTGTTCTTTATTTGTTTTTGTTTTTGTTTTGCTTTGTTTTTTGAGACAAGGTTTCTCTGTGCAGTCCAGGCTGTCCTGGAACTCGCTCTGTAGACCAGGCTGGCCTCAAACTCAGAGACCTACCTGCCTCTGCCTCCCACGTGCTGGGATTAAAGGTGTGCGCCACCACCGCCCAGCATTTAACTATCCATTCTTGACACAGCGTGGGGGACTTTGTGACAAAAAGCTACATCATTTTAACCTAACTATTCAAACCAACAAAATATTTCTCAGTGTCATTTGCATAAGAATTCATTTAGCAGCATCAGTCAATCCAAGCCACTTTCACCCAGTTTTCAACGAGAGAAGCATGGCCTCCTGGTTTGCACCTGAGGAATATGTTCTTAGAGCTGTGTAAAGACACCACTTCGTTCTCAGGAACCTGGAGCTCTGAAAAGCCCAAAGACTTCATACATTTGAGTCTTCATGGAAAAGTGATTTCTCAGCTGCCAGTACTGCAAGTGTACCTGTGCTCCAAATTTCAACTGCAGTAGTGTGCCCCGCTGATCCCAGCAATAAATCCTATACCATAGTGTTACTGCTTCATATGTTCTCTCTGTCTCTGTCTCTCTGTCTCTCTCTCTCTCTCTCTCTCTCTCTCTCTCTCTCTCTCTCTCTCTCTCTCTCTCTCTCTCTGTCTCTTTCTCTCTCATATAGGTATTCCAGGAGCTCTGCCAAAAGCAAGATGGGCCGGGCGTGGTGGCGCACGCCTTTAATCCCAGCACTCGGGAGGCAGAGCCAGGCGGATCTCTGTGAGTTCGAGGCCAGCCTGGGCTACCAAGTGAGTCCCAGGAAAGGCGCAAAGCTGCACAGAGAAACCCTGTCTCGAAAAACCAAAAAAAAAAAAAAAAAAAAAAAAAAAAAAAAAAAAAAAAGCAAGATGTGCCCACTTGTGTAACAGTGGTACCATTGCTATGGGGGCAACCAACACCAAAAGATGCGCCCGTGTTTTCGTTACATTTCTATTGCTGGGAAGAGGCAGCATGACTGAGGCAACATTAAAAAAGATAAATAAATAAATAAATAAATAAAAAGAGCAATTAGGGCTCACAGTTCCAGAGGGTGAGTCCCTGATCATCATGGCAGGCAGTATGGCAGAACTCTTCTGGTGTGACAAAACACACACCCCGGAGTGGCACAAGTTTTTGCTCTCCTCTGTGTCTGTGCACACCCATGTGTGTGCATTTATGAGGAGGTTAAAGTCCTTGAAGTACTGACCACTTTTTTTTTCCCAAGACAGGTTCTCTCATTAGCTGGAACTCAGGTAGGCTAGGCTGACTGGCCAGAAAGCCCCAGGTAATCTGCCTGAACTTCCAAGGACTAGACGTCACAGTACATCTGGATCTTTTTACAAGGGATCTGAGCATTGAACTCACGTCATGTCCTTGTGCAAACACCATCTCAACTATCACTCCAGCCCTGGTACAGATGGTTCGTGTCATGTGAAGAGTGACCTGACATGACAGGAGGGAAGGGTGTGAGTAGTTCATTTCATGAAGCCCATGGGAAGGAATGCAGGATAATGCGAGAAATCCATGGAGTCTATTTAATGAGCAAGGGAATTTATTAGGGGGTAACTCACTACAGCATGGGTATTTATCGTAGGGTCCAAGAAAGCCACGCTATGTCCCACACTGATCTTCTTCCAGGATCTGCCTAGTCACTCCCAGCATCCAAACAATGAGGGAGCAAAGAGAGCACCACATATGTGCATCCCAGGTCTTAAGGGACCCTGGTGGCCATGCCCCAGGGGCATGTACTTCAAGGTCATAGGCAGGTGTAGCAGTTACCTGATTCCTCACTAGGAGCAGTGCTTCAAGGTCATACCTATAACAGCTACCCACCACATCTCTCCCTTTTGTCTAAACAAAAAAGTTCTAACCTAACACAAAACTATATACAATAGAAATAATTATCAAGTATTGTCCAGGAGAAATAAAGGGTAATGATCTAAACAAAATGGAACTACAACCAACAAGAACAACATCAAACAAGAGACACATACTAAAATCCAGAGATTTCTAGAACATAGATAAATGGCATGTTACAGAGATTATTCCAAAATCAGTCCTATCCTGAAGAATTTGAATCTAGTGCTTATTATGTTCTAGCTAAGATACGAGAAAATTGTAACTGTAACTATTAGTCTTCAACTCCATCAAAGACCTGAGAAGGAATATAATAATACCTGAGAAAATGGGAAATGCACAGAAGCAAATTTAGAAAATCTTGTGAGAATAGACAGAGACAGCTGGCAGCCTGGATAGTCATCTAAAGTTTCTCAGCACTGTTGGGGCATCCAATTTGGCTACAGGCCTACAATATCTGACAGACCATTTTCAGAAGCAGGAATTTTGAAAGATCTTATCCTGTCTTGGCAGAGTTCAGTAGTCGCTTTTCCTTGTGTCCCACTCGTCTGGAAAGGAGAACATTTGTACTGTCAGCAGTCGAGGTAAGGGTAATTCTTTGCCCAGCAGGCCATTTTGTGCCAAGAAGACAAATTTCCAAACAGAAACATCTTAGAAGCCCAACATTCTCTCAGGATCAGATCAGTACTGCCAGGAGCAATCATGTCTCACGTCAACAGAATTCTAAGTTATCAAAACATTTAAATGTCATATTCTCTAGATCTATGAAGTGTTTGAAGATTACTTATCCATCTGAACTAAGTATCTGTAAATTTGGACAACCTAGCTACATAACTATAGAAATGACAAGCATGAGTGACTATAAATCTGTAACTCCTATCTACCTAAATAACCTAAGGACTAAGGCTTCATATAAGCAAGGTAAACAATCTGTAAACAGATGTACAGTAAAGGGCAATCACCTCAAAATTGTGACAATACACAAAATATCTTAAACAGAATTACAAATGTATAGTGCAATATGCAATATGACAGCAATATCCTTAATATGTATCAATATACAAACTATCCTAAATAGAGGTAGAACATACATACAGTGTGACAAATACAGTTTTATATTTGTATCAATATACAAAATATTTCAAACAGGAGTAGGAATATATGTACAATACGATGAATATAGTTTTGTATTTGTATCAATATACAAATTATCTTAAATAGGAATATAAAAAATAGTTTACATTTGTATCAATATACAAGAATCCATAACAGTGCAAATTATCTAAGGCTGATATTTTACTAAATTAATTTATTAGTATATACAATAATCTACTTAATATCTTATACCTATCCATTCCTCTTTTTCTTTACTTAAGGAGACTATTTAGTCTAATTTTTATTGTTCCACCCCCAACCCTATAACCATTATCCATAACCCGGAAAAAAAATGAAACCTTTGGGAGAGGGGGTATCATTTTCTTAGAATTGTTTCCTGTTGTTTAGGGAGCAAACATATCTCTGGGTTCCTATAAGAAAGCTTAGATAGCCAGGCGGTGGTGGCGCACGCCTTTAATCCCAGCACTCAGGAGGCAGAACCAGGCAGATCTCTGTGAGTTTGAGGCCAGCCTGGGCCACAGAGTGAGTTCCAGGAAAAGCACAAAGCTACACAGAGAAACCCTGTCTTGAAAACAACAACAACAACAACAAAAAGAAAAGAAAAGAAGAGAAAGCTTAGATAGTTAGGTCTCAACAGGACTAGCTGCAGATTCTGCAGCCAGTCTCAGAGTAATGGGTAAGATTGTCTGAGATCTGGCTAGAAATGTAGTATGACGGACCATCTCACCTTGGAACTGTCCTGGAGAGTTTTCAGCCCAAAGTTGATCATTGAGTAATGTTCATGGGTACCATAGCATCATTCTGGACTGGATAAATTTGTTGTTGTGGGGCCCCATCTTCCTTCTGGAGACTTAAGAGATTGCTATTGGAAAGACTTATTTTTTACTGTGGAAAACTTGAACATTATTAATATCAAAATGGAAAGTTTGGATTTATTCTGGATAGAGAAAGGATTCTCTGAAAGCAAGGACAAGCATGGAAAGAAATAGAATCTTGACAACAATGGTCCCTACATTATTGGTTTTCTTCTGTCTCACACCAATTGGCTCTTCCTATATGAGACAGGATCCCCAAATTCTTCTTTTAGCAACATGTTTGGGTTTAGAGAAGCCAGCTTGGTTTATTATTGAATCGGGACCATAACTATTCTAGAGTTAAAGAGATAATGATGTTAGGCAGTTAGATATTACCCCAAAGTATATATTGGTACCAATATGTCTTTCTTTTCTGCTGTAGATGTCTAGGTGTCCAAGGCCTTATGATTTTCAGAAGATGGGTATTCCTATTATCCTGTATTGACAAAATACAAAACCCTGCCCCAACCCTTGTTTGTTAAGTTTTTCTTACAACGTGTAGAATTGTCACATTGGTGTATGAGTTATTACTTCTCTTCATCAAGGTTTCTCCTGTTCAAATTGAATTTTTATTAATTTTGTTGGTGTCTATAGTTTTTCTTCTGTATAAACAAAAGCAAAACCCCTTCCCCAACATAGGACGTATCCTGGTTTCCATCCTGAGATCAACACATCTTTGAAGTAAACCAGTTGGTTTAGCTCAGGAGTTTTTTCTGTCGTCCAGTGTCTCTCCACAGCTGTTGTTCCTTTCTCATCAGCATTGAGAAAATTCAAGGTTAATAAAGCATTATGTAATTTATTTTAGGGGTCATGTTATCTCTTTCTGTTTATTTAACATATCCTTTAAAGTTTGATTAGATCATTAGTTTCTATGACTGCTTGGCCTGTGGAATTGTGTGGTATACCTGTAACATGCTTTATATTATAATAAGCAAAAAAACTGCCTCATTATATTTGAGACATATGCTGGGGCATAGTCTGTCTTAATTTGTACAGGTTCCCATGATGGCCATAATTTCCAATAGGTGTGTAATCACAGAATCAGCCTTTTCAGAACTCATAGGAGTTGCCCAATGAAATCCTGAATAGGTGCCAATGGTATGATGTACATATTTTAATCTTTTAAATTCTGTAAAATGAAATATCTCCATCTGTCAAATTTCATTTCTTTGTATACCTTTTGGATTGCTTCCAGGTAATGGAGTTTGGTTGTAGAAGGAACAAGTAGGACATATTTTTATAACTTCTTTGGCTTCTTGCCAAGTGATGGGAAAGTCCTTCTTCAAGCCCTTGCTATTTACATTGTTTTTCTAATGAAATTCTGAGGCTTCTAGCATATTATCTATTAATAGCTGATCAATCTCATCATTACCTTGTGCTAGGGGACCTGGCAGACCTGTATTGAATCTGATGTATGTTACATATATAGGATGTTCCCTATTTCTGATGACTTCCTATAATTGTATAAATAGTGAAGTTAATTCTGTATTATTAGGAATAAATTCAGCAGTTTCAATATGTAAAACAACTCTCTCTCTCTCTCTCTCTCTCTCTCTCTCTCTCTCTCTCTCTCTCTCTCTGCATATTGAGAGTCAGTGACTATATTGAGGGAGTCCGTGAAGTCCATTAGTATTATAAGAATGACATACAGTTCTGTCTTATGTACAGAATTGTAGGGGCTTTGAACCATTTTACTTTAGTCTCCTGATTTATATTCTGCCTTTCCTGATTTATTTGTATCAGTATAGAATGTGGGGACTCTAGAGATTGGCTTTTGCCATATAATGTGAGGAAGGACCCATTCAGTTCTTCTTATGAATTCTATTCTCTTACTTTGGAGATAACAGTTGTTAATCTCTCCCAAAAAGTTACTGCAGGCTCTTTGTCGGTATTCATTATCTTTCCATAAAGAGGAAATCTCCTCATTTGTTAAAGGCATTAGAATTTTGCTGGGTCCATTCCTGTCAATTTATGAAGTCTGAATTTTCCTTTTAGAATCAAATCAGAGATATTTTCTACATATGTCTTTAACTTCTTACTTGGTTTACATGGCAGAGATATCTATTCCAATATAATATCTTCCCTTTGCATCAAAATACCTATGGGAGAATGTATGGAGCGGAATATGACCACAATGCAGTTAAATTCTGTATTCACACAACCCACATGTGCCTCTTGTATTTTCTTTTCTACTAAAGCCAATTCCTTCTTAGCTTCAGCTGATAATTCTCTTGGACTAAGTCTTTGTCCCCTTTTGGGGTATTGGCTAAATGTACTAGTCCACCTTTAGGTATTCCAATGATAGCCTGTAAGTTGGAAATGCTTCCTAACAATTTTTGAAAATCATTGAGAGTCTGCAATCGATCGCTCCTGAGTTATACCTTTTGGGGGTCTAATTTTTTGGAGATCTATATTATATCCTAAGTCATTAATAGAATTTCCTCTTTGTATCTTTTTAGAAGTAATTTGTAGTCCCCAGTGAAGCAAAACCTTTTTTTTTTTATTTCTTTAAATGTATTCTCTAAGGTACCTAACTTTGGATCAGCTAATAAGATATCATCCATATAATGATAAATTATGAATTGTGGAAATTTCACATGAATTATTTTCAATGTTTTTGCATAAAATATTGGCACAGGCTGGGACTATTTAACATTCCCTGTGGGAGGACCTTCCATTGATATCTCTTGATTGGCTGGGAATTAATACTATTAGGTACTGTTAAGACAAATTTTCTCTATCCTTTTCTTGTAGAGGTATGGTAAAGAAACATTCCTTTAAGTCAATAAGTATAATAGGCCATTCTTTTGGTAACATAGTGGGCAAGGGCATCCCATTCTGTAGGGAGCCCATAGGCTGAATTACTTTATTAATGGCTCTCAGATCTGTCAGCATTCTCCATTTACCATATTTCTTTTTAATAACAAACACAGGAGGATTCCAAGGGCTGACAGATTCTTCAATGTGTTGAGCATTTAAATGCTCCTGAACCAGCTGTTCTAAAGTAGTTTTAGGTATTCCAATGATAGCCTGTAAGTTGGAAATGCTTCCTAACAATTTTTGAAAATCATTGAGAGTCTGTAATCGATATCTCTACCATGTAAACCAAGTAAGAAGTTAAAAGGCTTGTAGTTTCTCCTGTGTCATAGGCCATTGTCCAATCCAGACAGGTTTATCAGTTAGCCATTTTAAAGGTAGGGCTGTTGGTACTTTTGAGCGTTTAACAGTTGTTGTGCTCTGTTTATGTACAGCCTGAATGGTTGGTGGCTGGTTTTTTGTAGTATCTTATAATGTTATTCCTAGAAACATGAATTAGTCTATATTCCATTTCTGAGACTGTAGGAATTTTAATCTGGGTATTCCACTGCTATAACAATCTTGACTCCCAAGATTCACCGCTACATTTGCCACCTGTGGCTTCAGCCTTCCTCTCTGTCCTTCTGTCCCTATGCACTCTACCCATCTCAAACTTTGTTTTAATTGAGATAAGGTTCCAATCTGTAGAAACTGGATATCTACCCCTTGAAGAAGCCAATTCGGATGCCATGATTTTGGTGTAATTACATTCATTCATGTCCACACCTGTGTCTACCAGGCCTTCCAGAACATCACCATTAATTTGTACTCTAAGCTTTGGTCTTTGTTCATTTATGGAAGTCTGCCAAACTATTTGTTTTATGGTGTGTTTTTGGAAGTTTTGGAAGATCCATCTATCAGAGCTGTTCTATCTTCCAGTGCAGTATTATTCTTTACATTAGACACTCAGTTATTTAATTGTCCTGGAGAGGAATTTCCTCCACAGTGGCTGGACATTTTTGGACCATGTTCCATCTGGGGGCCGTGAGAGGTCCTCTGAGGCATTTCCCACTGGTAAAGGTTGCCTCATATATCTATTGTTGATCTGCATTCATTGGTCCAATGTCGGCCTTTGCCATGTCTTCTGCATAATCCAGAGGGTTGGGGTCTCCCGTTTGGGTTATTTCTAGAAGCATTTCTTCTATACAATTTCTTCTCATATGACCTGGTGTACCACAGTTAAAACATTTGGTACCTTGAAGCCTCCTTCTACCTCTGGAAATGGCCTCTCCTATCCAAGCCTCATTACCATAGTTGAGACTTAACACTGCTTATATATTGAATCCATTTTTCCAAAGGTGCTGGCTTGACCTTTAAAGGTGTAAGTATTCTTTTGCATTCTATATTAGCATTATCAAAAGCCAAGGATTGAGTTAATACTTGTCTTAATCCTTGGTCTGATATTGCCTTGTTTACAGCCGTGGTCAGCCTTTGTAAAAAAATCAGTAAATGGTTCTTCTGGCCCTTGGCAAACCTTCGTGTATAGCTCAGTTAGTTTCCCTGGTTCTGGAATTTTTTCCCGAGCATTTAAAGCTGCTGTACAGCATAGGGATACTGTATGCTCATCAAAGGTAGCTTGTACATTTATGTGGTGATATTGTGTTCCCCAATATATTGTGCACTCTAATAAATTTATCTGGGGTCAGAGAACAGAACAGCCACTAGACAGACATAGAGGCCAGAAAATGGTGGCATTCACACCTTTAATCCTATCACTTGGGAGGCAGAGATCCATCTGAATCTCTGTGAGTTCAAAGCCACACTGGAAACACCCAGGCATGGTGACTCACTCCTTTAATCCCAGGAAGTGATGGCAGAAAGCAGAAAGGTATATAAGGCATGAAAACCAGGAACTAGAGCTGGTTAAGCTTTTAGGTTTCTGAGCAGCAGTTCAGGCAAGATCCATTTGGATGAGGATACAGAGACTTCTAGCCTGTGGAAACATGATCAGCTAAGGAACTGGCAAGGGGAGGTGGCTGTGGCTTGTTCTGCTTCTCTGATCTTCCAGCATTCACCCCAATAACTGGTGCTGGGTTTTAAGATTCGTGCTACACATTTATATCAGTGAAATAGCCCTCACCAAGAATTTGAACTTGGGAGATCTCAAAACCTCTGATCTTACCTTGTTGTTCAAAGACTTTAGCCTCTTCTCTAGACTGCTTTTCCATTGTAATTGCTGGCTGTATTCTAAGACAGCTGAGATTAACTTATTTCAATCACCTGGTATGATTCTATTTGTAGACAACCACGTATTTAACATGTTTTAAATATGCTGAATGTATACCATAGGTGACTACCACTTTAATGTTTTTAAATCCCCCATATGAGTAGGTTGCCAGATATATTCTACAATGCCTCAGGATGTTTATTTATCATCTGCTGGCTTCTCACAGATATTGACAGGATAAGCCATTTTATGAGTCACCTGGTGATGTTATTACTTGTATGGCTTTGCCCTTCTGCTTATTAGTTTCTTTGTTATCTTTACTGAGAGACTATTCCAGAGCTTGAAATTGATTGACTACCACCTGTTGCAGTGTTTGATCCTCCTCTGTTGTAAAGGATTCTAGAGATTTCATGGAATCATACAATTTTATAAGTCCATCAGAAACAAACGATTCCATAGACTTTATTCTATCAGCTAGCGATGATCTTTCCTCCTTATAAATGATCTGAATGGCATTAAGATTGCTCTGAAAAGTTATTGTTTTATCCATTAAGTATTCATATTTATTATCAATACAATTAAATCTGGTTGTCCAGTTATTATTAATCAACTGAAGTTCTTATAGTAAATTAGCAGATTACACAGAAAGAATCCACTTTCTTAAATCCTCATTAGTATTCTGTAAAGCCTTAAGCTCTTGTGGTAAATTAGCAGGCTCCATAGAAAGAATCCGTCTATTTAAGTCATCATTACCAGTCTGAGTCCATTTAAAAAGCAAGGGAATTCATTAGGGGGTAACTCACTACAACACAGGTATTCATCATGGAGTCCGGTAAAGTCAAGCTATGTCCCACACTGATCTTCCAAGATCTATCTACCTGGTCAGTCCCAACATCCAAACTATGAGCAAAGCAAAGAGAGCACCACATATGTGCATCCCAGGTCTTAAGGGTCCCAAGTGGCCACGCCCTGGGGGGAGGGCATGTACATTAAGGTCATAGGCAGATGTAGCTGTTACTTGCTGCCTTACTGGGGCAGTGCTTCAAGGTCATTAGCTACAACAGCTACCCACTACAGCAGTAGACACAACCTGCTTGTATGTTAAGTACATCTTTTTTTTTTTTTTTCCTGTTTTTTGAGACAGAGTTTCTGTGTAGTCCTGGCTGTCCTAGAACTCGCTCTATAGACCAGGCTGGCTTCAAACTCAAGAGATCCACCTACTTCTGCCTCCCAAGTGCTGGGATTAAAGGTGTGCACTACCACCACCTGGCATGTAAGCACATCTTGAGTGCAGGCTTTATTCGGTGTTTTTCCAGTAGACAAATTCCAGAGTTTCAGTAATAACTATCTTTGGTTTTCATGGCCACTTTGCCTAGGCTTTGTGTCTACCCTTCTTACATACAACTCCTGTGCTGGTTTGAATAGGAATGGCCCCCATAGACTCCTGTGTTTGAACGCTTAGCCCATAGGGAGTGGCACTGTTAGGAGGTGTGGCCTTGTTGGAGGAAGTGTGTAACTGTGGGGGAGGGCTGTGAGGTCTCAGATGCTCAAGCTACGCCCAGGGTGGCACACTCTGCTTCTGCTGCCTGAGGATCAAGATGTAGAACTCTCTGCTATCTCTCCAGCACCATGTCTGCCTGCATGCTGCCATGTTTCCTGCCATGATGACAATGAACTAAACCTCTGAACTGTAAACTAGTCCCAGTTAAATGCTTTCCTTTATAAGAGTTGCTGGGGTTATGGTGTCTCTTCACAGCAATGGAAATCATAAGTGACAACCCCCTAGTATCACCTACAATTTTTCTATTTTATAGTCTTAATTATCAACATGTTACAAAAGATCTTGGTTTACTGTTTAGTGGTGGCTGCACCAGCAGTCAGTTTGACTGTGCAATAGTTCCTTTCCAGAGCCCTAAAATTAACATTGTAACCAAGAACCTTAATTCTGAGAAGCAATGGATATGGTTACACTTTCTTTTCCACTAAGCTGACATTCATGGTTTTGGGGACCTGTGGTTCAGTGTCCAAGCGACAATTTCAGGATCTAGGAATCCACTGAGACTCTCTCAAGTGAATCCATGCATGAAATAAAGTAACTAGTGTTTTCTGATATAGCTGCCTGGATGTTATTAGTGTTTATGAATACATCAGTACAAGCTTTTAGATTCATTACAGCAGCAAAACATGAAAGAGCAGGCAAAGAAAAAAGGTCAACACTTTCAACCTAAGACAAAGTGCAACTGTCCTGTTTTTATACATGTCAAATTACTGAAAATCAGTATGATGTACAGATTTTTGGGGGGAGAAGGGGAACAACTCATATACTTAACTGCACAAAGGAATATAAATCCCTGCAACATTTCTTTGAAAAACAGTAAAATGTATATTCTCTAACCTTATCAATATTTCCTGCGAAGAACTTACACTCCAGATATATTTGAAAAGGTAATTTGGTATTTATTCATTTGCATGGTATTTTTGACATATTAAAAGACAAACAACATATGCATGGCCCTGTTTCCAACCCCTACACAGCAAAAGAAATCCACAAATGAAGACTTGCAGCACATTCCTCTCAGAGAATGCAGCTAAAATCCCTAGCTGTCCGTAGTGCAATTCGGCCTGTCTTGAACCTTTCTCAAGAAGTGATGCTGAAATGTTACCAACATCTTGCTAAGTACCACTGTAAGTTGAGACATAAATTCAGTAAGTATATGAATGTTTCTATGTATGCAGCTATTTCTGGAAGGCCATACTCAAAGGAGTATGGCTTCAGACGATGGGGAGGCAGTCTTCACACTTCCCACTAGAGTATGACTCACTTTTTTCTTGCTTGTTGATTGTTCAATTCACAAACTCCTTGAGTACAGTACTTGTGGATACCCATCCATGAGCTACAGAATACGGGCTCATCACCAGTGGCAGCTGGAATTAACTGGGCAAGTGTTTTTAAAAAATGCTTTTATTGCTGGCCTAGTAGCACACACCTATAATCCCAGCACTTAGGAGGCAGAGGCAGGTAGGCTGCCTACCACGGGTTCTAAACCAGACTGGCCTATGTAATGAGTTCTAGGTCAATTAGGGACATACAACAAAAACAAACAAAAAAACCTGTTATTGGGCCTAGCCCCCAAAGACTGATTTAATAATGGGGTGTGAACAACTTTGGAAGCTCTAAAAACTCCCCATATGACCTCACTGAGGTGGCCCAGTACAGATCACCTTTAGGTGTGTCCGACAAAGCCATAACAGCTATAAACACGGGCAGCACAAGACTGTTGCTGTAACACTGCTCCTTTGGTTACTCAACTGTATGGTTCTTGTGTGTGAACTTCATGGATGACAACCTTGTGTCAGTGTCAGCATGAACAGGCCTGGAGCGTTCATGGACAGAAGTGTGAAAATCAAAACATCTGAGATGATGGGTAGTGTCAGAGGAAGCAGGCACAGAAGGGGTCTGGAGTCCAACCCAAGGACACGGGGATATGCACACCACTCCTATTCTGTGGGGTCTCAACTTTCTCTCCGCCTGCAGCCTTAGCTGACTAAAGCGGGTTCTGCTTGTGAGAGACTTTATATCGCTCTGGCTGTCTTGCTTACAGTTTCTGTTTTAGATTGCGCATCAGAACAGGAAGATCGCTCATCTAATCCCGTGCACCAGTGAAGCCCATGCATTTCTCTTTATCTCCACCTTTCAGCCTCTTTTGCTAAAGGGTGGAAGATATGAAAACACTTCAAAGAACCAGTTTTATAAGCAAATTATTTTAGGAAGCCTATGATTGATTTCTCATGAAGTCACATAAAGCCATATAAAATACATTTTCAGGGGTATAGCCAACCAAAAGAAAGATGGCATCTTCCAAGAACCCTTGTACACACCTCAAACATTCACAAAGCTTCTGTGACCTACAGAGGTGCTGTCACTCAGGCAAGATGAATGGTTTACACAAAAGCTTTCATTTTGGGCTGGGAATGTGGCTCAGTAATAAGAGTACAGGGCTTCAGATTCACCCCTAGGACCGTGAGACTCTCACCTTCAAGAGCAATGAGCCTGGCCTTACAGAAGGGAAAGTCTCATAAGAGCATCGCTTATAATTAATACAGTACACTATGTCAACTGAGGGCCCAGTGGGTATGTGCTTAAATATCTGAATTAACACTGATTCTTCAAAAGCATGTGAGGATCTGTCATTACATACACTTAGCATGTATTAAAGAGAAAATCAGCTTGACACCAAAAATAACTATCACCTTTATCAAGTAAATAAAAACAAAAACTTCATTTATTTGCAATTTCCAGAAGGTAATATACATAAAGACTCAATGTTGTATACAACAGATGTGTAACTAACCACACACACAAAATGAATATGTACTGAATTTTCAGAAACAAAAGTTAAAATAAATAGCAACAATAAAACTTTGGAAAAAATAACACATTTTAGTTGTGGAAAATATGATTCTTAATTATATACAGTTCATATGTAATAAAAGGCCATCTCCTCTTTTCAGATTGCACAAAACTTGGGACCAGTAAAAGCATATTTTCCGGCGTGTGACACTGTAATCGCAGGCCCGTTTGTGATTAACTCCAGGATAAAAACACGTACATTCATAATATCGTAGAAGATACGCAGTACTGTGTGAGAAAGACTGCCCTCTCAGCTCACGTTGGCCTGCAGGAACCCTACATAGGCTATACAGGAAATTTCACAAAAAGAAATCTCAAATAATTATTGCGCCCACTTCATGCTGAATCAACAGCCAAAAATGGGCTTCTAAGTAAACATGGTTGTCGCTGGATATTTTTAATACTTCAAAGATCTTTTCATTGTCCTGGAAAACATTTGACTTGATGACTAGCAATCTCAGCACAAGAAAAAGCCAGGCGAAATGAAGCTAGCTTTGGCTTTCCTTTCTCCTCTATGCAGAATGATCTCCGACAGGAGTTTACAGAGAAAAGCACTAGCCTCAGCTCCCTTGCAAGCAGTCCTCATCAGGAGGGTCACTACATTATTGAGAATCTTACTTATGCTCATTGAAAAGAAACAACAGTAGCAACATATCCATTTACATTATGGCACAGCCCTCAACTTTGAGAAAAATACATTTTAGGGAGCCAGAAAAATTGCACAAACCGTAGGAACAACCTGAAAACCTCCTGGTGAAAAACACCAGTCTCTAGGGCAATAAAAAAATACGTGTGGGCTCAATACAAATATTTACATTCAGAACAGAAGCTAGGGTAGCTACTCAGTTGCTCGATACCAGCCAGTCACAGGTTATTTCAAGTGTGTCCACAGTAGCTGTGACACTAGATGCATAGAATACAGTGAAAATGCGGTCCTTCAGTCTGTTGCCTGTTCAACTGAACTTGCCATCGTGAAAGCTGTAACCACATGTCTGCACCTTAAGTACTGCTGATCTCACTCATCTGCTCCACCACTTGTCCTAGAATCTCATCCACTACATCAACGTCATAGTTGACTTGCTGAAGATCCAGATCAGGCACAATCATAGCTAGCAGCTGTCCTACATTGACTCGAAGAGAACGAAGTTTGAGGCTGCAAATACAAGTATTAACTGATTAGGTGAACACTGCAATATAAATGACTTCTCTTATGGGATTTAAAAATTAAAAGTGAAAATACAGAAACCTCTGTGGAATGATACAGAGTAAAATGAAAAGTAGAAACTCTTTCAAAAACTGGATTTAATTAAATAACCAATTGACTCATCAGATGCGAGGCTAAACCCAAGTAGAATGTTTCATTAAACTAGAGGCTCTTGAGATAACCTGGACTAGAAAAACACACAAATTAGATGTTAGTTCCCAATTTGCTGTCACCTAGGAAGACAGCAATAAGTGAGAACACTAAGAACTAAAACACTGAGCTTTAAATTTCACCTTCTATTGGAGGAAAATAACCTGAATTGTACTTAAATTGTGTTAGGAAAAAATTCCGTGGTCAAGTAAGTATCCAAAACCGTGGTTTGAATACCATGAAGCGGGCTTTGTTCATCTGTGAGACTTCTCTAATGTGTGTCCTAGTAGGTTAACTGTTAAGCTGGTACAGCCTAGGTCATCTGAGAGCAGCTTCAACAGCCAGGCTGGTCTGTAATTATTAGTGTCTAAGGTGCACGAGTCAGGATGGAAGCCAGCAGCAGCCTTCGGCCTCAAGCTCCTGCTCGGACTCCCCTCTTGGAGGGATTGCAACCTGGAAGCTTAAGCCAAACACTCTTTACTCCCAAGTTGCTTTTGGTCATAGAAGAAGCCAACTGAGATCACGTGATAATTCATTTATTGTTTAGACTTGTAGCTCTTACACAGAACCCTGCACCCACGTAGAAAATAGCTGAGATCCTGTATCAAAAAGAACAAAACTCACCACCATCACCTAAAGCTAAACGAAAGCCCAAACCTGAATACCCAGCTCTCACTCAGGTGGTTATCCATTGTCCTGGCCCACTTTTAATAGAGTCCTAGATCATAGTCATAGTGAAATTCAGCCCAGTGTTCATTTTTTTTACCCAAATAACCCAAACCATTTCCTATCCCTTAATTTAGCAACTTGAAGCAATGTTCCTTCTCTTAACCTTCCGTATCAGCAGCTCTGCCAGGACCACAATGTGTGCCAGTGACTACAGAGAAGAGTGTCTACGGAGCGTGTGTGAGCAGAGGTAACTAGTGAGCAGACACCCCCACTCTGCAAACAAGCTCCAATACCTTTCCCCGTCCACACAAGTGACGGACTCCTCAGCATTGCTTGAAGTTGAAACATCTGCTCCTGCTGGCTGACTTGTGGACTTCAACTGTTCAATTTCAGTTTTGAGTTCTTCACACTGCGAATGAACATGTGATTTTTCTATTTCCAATAACTGAACCTGACAAAAAATACAGTTTATAAGCATAAAATTTTAAAAACACTGTAAGTGGACCCTAGAAAAGTGAAACACCAAGATGTTAATGCTGTTGTTTGAAAAGGCTCTCATTTCATCCACTTAATATTATTAATTACAATAAAAGCTTGTATTAACTTGCTTGTGTTTTATCATTTAACACAATAACCTATCATTCAGAGTGCACACAGGGCTGGAAAGATAGCTCACTGGTTAAGAGCACTGGCTGTTGGCAGTTCCCGTTCCAGGGGAACCCACACCCTCCATGCACCAGGCACCCACAAGGTACAAACACATACATAGAGAAAACACCTATACACATAAAATAATAAAGAAAACTTAAAAGGCTAATGTTACATTGGATGCGGTGGCACACACATTAATATAGCACTTAGAAGGGAGAGACAGGTACATCTCTCTCTCTGAGTTTGAGGCCAGCCTGGTCTACACAGTAAGACCCTATCTTAGAAATAAAATACTTTGCAAATCTGAAGTAGGACATACGCACAGGCTACCATTCACATCCTGATAGCTAATAATGCTTTTCTTTTTCCTCCAAAGAAAACACCTCCAGTAACTGCATTTTCCAGGCACCGATTAGCCCAGCAGAATATAAACACTGCTTTCCTGCAGCCTGGAAGACCCAAGTGCGATGGCTGGACCCGCGGAGCCATCTCAGATCACACTTACTGCGCACTAAGAAGTAAACCAACACCGTACAAGGAGCCTGTGTCTGAACTGTAGAGTTGCCATTTCATTGGACTTTATTATGTTGCTTGCACTCAGAGGTTTCCTCCATAAGAGGGTACTACTGGCTACCCCACATGGTTGTTAAAAGGTGTACTAGTTTTACACGCCAAGTTCTGACTATACTGAATAAAAGTTACTCAATCAAAGCAACATCCCATTCACTACAGGACACTCACCACCATAACTAACCATTGCCCATTGTTTTCTAGTACTCTCAAACCTCTTTTTTTGCAGGGAGGAGGGATGGAAGGCCAAGGAGGGGAGACACGGTCTTATGCAGCCCAGGCTAGCCTCAAACTTACCATGTAGTGAGGATGACCTAGAACTCCTGATCTCTGACTCCATATCCCAAGTGCTAGGACTACAGGTATTTACCACACCTGGTTTAATACATAGCATTAATTTATTTTACTTTTTTGTTTATTGGCGTGTGTATGTGGAAGCCTGAGGCAGACATTACTAACTCTTGACTTTCATTTACTGAGGCAGCATCTCGACCCTAGAGCTTGCAAACCTCAGACTAAACTGCCACACCCACTGGGCTTTTATGTAGGTGGTGGGATGTGAACTTCAGTTCCCATGCTTATAAGGCAGGGGCTTTATTCATTGAACCATCCTGTCAGTCCCTATTTTAGACATTTCTAAGAATCCAAAAGGCTTCTCCGTATCCCTCCATGCCGCCAGGAGGCCCTCTCCCCAGGTAAAAAGCACACGATGGCTGCTGACCGGCTGGCACTCACCTCACTTTTATACTGGTCCCTTTCAACGATGCACTTGTCCAGCTGTCTGAACACATCGTCCAGCTGCACAGCCATTTCATCCATCTCGCTCTTACTCTCACTGCCAGAGCACTGGCTGCACTCAGTCTTCACGTGCTGCAGAGCGCTGCACTGTTTCTTCAGCCTTTCTATTTCTTCCAAAGCTTGCTGATACTGGGACCCCACATGGTCCGGGCTTTCCGACTTCCCGTTAACACTTTCAAGCACAAACACAGCATCAGTTTCGGTGGACTGGTGGCAAGTCTCCTTCTTCACGCATTTGTCATTCATCTCCAGGATCCTCTGCTGCAGCACTTTTATCTCATCAGTGTACATCTCACACTGTCTCTTGTAGTCATCTCTCTCTTGTGTGACGGAAAGCAGCTCACCCCTCAGTTCCTGTAACTGACGGCCAGCATCATCCGCCGACCTATCCAAGGCTTCCTGCACCTTGGCTTCCGCACCTACACAGGAGGACAGCAGTGTCACTGGATCACTCGTCACACCCATCTCGTCGTCAACACTCTCCTCCTTTTTCACAACTAAACCTGGCGCATCAGTCTGCGTGGAGCCCACAGCAGTGCCCGGGTCGCACTTGGAGGTGGAGGTGCTTGTTGCACTGGCCTGGGCACAAGGTTCGGGGCTGCCTACAAGTTCAACCTGCACAGCACTTTGTTCAGAGCGGCTCTGCTCTGACTTCACTTCCACATCGTGATCGACTGCAGGTTTGGGGGTACTATTTTCTTCTAAGATGATGACATCTTCGTCATCATCATCTTTGTAAGGTTTTGAATTTTCAAAGGGAGGATTATTTAATCTCCGAGTCTTTGTATTCAGAATTGATGAACGAGTACTAAGTCTCCGTTTCAGGCTGGAAGAAATTATAGACATAAAATGTAAGTTTGTAAAACATGGGCATGACAAACAAACAAAAATTTTACCGGGCGGTGCCATGCCTTTAATCCCAGCACTCGGGAGGCAGAGGCAGGTGGATCTCTGTGAGTTCGAGGCCAGCCTGGGCTACCAAGTGAGTTCCAGGAAAGGCGCAAAGCTACACAGAGAAACCCTGTCTCGAAAAACAAACAAACAAACAAAAAAACATGGGCATGACAGAATACAACTTTCCCTGTTGCTGTGTCAAAATATATGACAAAAGCAATTTAACATGGGAAGGGCTCATCCGGCTCACAGTGTGAGGACACAGTCACCGTGGGAAGGGCTCATCCGGCTCACAGTGTGAAGACACAGTCACCGTGGGAAGGAAACCATGGCAGCAGGAGGTTCGATGGGGATGGACTTGTGGAGCTGGGACCCTCCCATCCTGGCAGAACAGGCAGAAAGTAGAGCCAGCTACACACCCTCACATCTATCCCCAGTGAGGTACGATTTCTTCAGTTTCAGTCTTCTAAACCAGTCCACTAAGGACTCAGTGCTCAAAGGACTTGAGTGATCATCCCAACAAGGTACTGTAACAACTCTCTAATTATCATGAAATTCTAAGAAATGCCCAGGTTGACTTTTTCAATATCACACTATTCAGTCCTAATGTTGAATTAATGATACAAATTATTTTCTCCTTTACTATTAGGAAATAATTGACTATTGAGATCTCTCTCTCTGTTTTTTTTTTTTTTTTTTTTTTTTTCCCTCCTTCAAGGCAGGGTTTCTCTGTGTAACAGCCCTAGCTGTCCTGGAACTCACTCTGTAAATGAGGCTGGCCTTGAACTCACAGAGATCCGCCTGCCTCTGCCTCTCGAGTGCTAGGATTAAAGGTGTGAGCCACCACTGCCGGGCTCTTTTGGGTTTTCAAGACAGGGTTTCTCTGTGTAGCCCTGGAACTCATTCTGTAGACCAGACTAGCCTGAACTTAGAGATTCACCTGCCTCTGCCCCCCAAGTGCTGGGATTAAAGGCGTGCACCACCACAGTCCACCATTGATCCCTTTAGAGTACCAATTGTCTATGCTGACAAAACATCTCTTCACGGGTGGTTTCCAAGCACTACAATAAATACAAGCCCTAAATCAGAGCCCTTCTTGAAACCAACAGTGATCAAAGCCCAACAGATTCTCTATTATTGTGTGTTGAGAGCTAGTCTAATCCAAGATTTTCACTGAAATATTGCGAAGCAATGTAGTTCCTTGTCTAAAATCAGGAATGAGCTTGGTAGAGGCAATAATGGCCTGGGGCCAGGCAGGGCCTTAGGGGCTGTGGATGCTGAGAACTCAACTCTTCCTACTGTACAGGGTGATGACCACCAGTCCTCAGGCTGCTGTGTGCAATCTGTACGTTCCCCTTGTGTGTTACTGTCTGACGAGCTTCCTACCGAAGCTAGTCCTTCCCGTTTTCCCTGTCAGGAAAACCTGTACATAAGATGTTGTGCTGAGCTATGTGTCTGCCTGGCCTAAGACATAGCTTGTGCCAGACCTCCTGACCTCAGCTTTCCTTTCTTCTTCACCTTCTCATCTGCTGCCCACCTCCCACTTAGGACCCCATCATTGAAGGATGACCTGCTGGCCCAAGTCAATTTCATATAAAATGATTCCCCCAAATTGGAAATTGTCTTGAGGCTGGGGAGATATCTTAGGAGGTAAGATTACTTGCTGTTTAAGAATGAGGACCTGATGCCAGGTGGTGATGGCACATGCCTTTAATGCCAGCACTTGGGAGGCAGAGGCAGGAGGATCTCTGTGAGTTCAAGGCCAGCCTGGTCTACAAAGCAAGTTCTAAGACAGCCAGAACTGTTGCACAGAGAAACCCTATCTTGAAAAACTAAAAAAGAAAGAATGAATGAAGACCTGAGTCCACATCCCCAGCACCCAAGGGAAGAAGCACTGAGCACTAGAGGGTGGAGACAGAGAGACTAGGGACTCAGTGATACTGTACCAGACTCCTTAATCCGCCTATTAGACTGTACAGAGAAGAGAAAGCTAGCTGAGCACTAGCATTCACTGCGTCTGAGTCCCGACCTTAGATGCCATGTGACAACATGCAACAAGTCCTGCTGCCACAACTTCACTGATAATGGACTGTACCCCAAGCTGAGCCACAATATATATGTATGTAGTGTTTTGTCTAAATGTTATGTCTGTGTATCACATGCATACAATACCCATGGAGGCCAGCAGGGGACGTCAGATCTCCTGGGAATCCTAACTGGACAGGCAGCTGGTGCTCTTACTCACTGAGCCATCTCTAGGCCCCTTAGGTGGCTTTTGTCAGGGTGTTTTATAACAAGGACAGAATAAATAACTAAGATGGTCACTGGCCATTATAAAGGCAGTGATTTTTATACTACATACTGTTAACAGGCCCCATATTTTGACACAACTGACACCATGTCAGAGGTGCCATTCTGAACACCCGCCAAAACAGGAACAGAAGAGCTACTCCACCAAAGACTAGGTCCACCGGTCCAGGAAAGATCTACTCCACCAAAGACTAGGTCCACTGGTCCAGGAAAGATCTACTCCACCAAAGACTAGGTCCACCGGTCCAGGAAAGATCTACTCCACCAAAGACTAGGTCCACCGGTCCAGGAAAGATCTAATCCATCAAAGACTAAGTCCATAGGTCCAGGAAAGAGCTACTCCACCAAAGACTAGGTCCACAGTTCCAGGAAAGAGCTACTCTATCAAAGACTAGGTCCACAGGTCCAGGAAAGAGCTACTCCACCAAAGACTAGGTCCATAGGTCCAGGAAAGATCTACTCCACCAAAGACTAAGTCCACAGGTCCAGGGAAAGTCCCCACATGCACTACCCTTGCATTTTGCTTCTGTAGTTCTGCTTCTTGCTAACTACACTTGCCAACTTAAGTGTGTCAACCAGGGTGTGGTTTCTGTGGCTTGTGCACAATAGGGAGGTGCTCACACAATTAAACTATACAGCCCTAGGTCTCCCATGCTTCTTGCTTTGAGATGGGGTGTACAAAAGCCTAGAACACTTACTCTGTAGCTCCAAGCAGAACTTAGTTACCCAAGGAGCTAGGATTACAGGCCTCTGCCACTAACCCAGCAAGAGGTAGAGATCTGATCAAACCACACACCCACACCCATATGCCTGTAAAATCTTGTTTCCGGCCCCCCCAAAACAACAGTCTTACATAGGCTGGCCTCAACTCTCCACAGGCAAACATGAACCTCCTGAGTGCTGAGATTACCAGTATGTGCTATTATAGCTCTCAGTTAATCGTTTTTAGCTAACTTAACTATGTAGTTGAAGACAGTAGGGAAAATCCTTGAGAATTTTCACATTCACGTGAACTCTAATTTCTTAGAATTGCATTATTGCTGAACAAGAGACACCACTAACCTGCTGCTCTCAGGTTCAGACTGAGGTGAAACAAGGTGGTTACTTATAAGCCTTGTTGTAAAGGGACTCCCGACTTCTGAAAGATGTGGTCTTGGAAGATTCTCCTTCATAGGAGAAAAGTTCTGACTTGAAACACTTGTTGGATACAGTAATTCAGGATTAATCTGTTGGAGGAAAAAAGAAAAAGGACCTTAAAAGAACTATTTTAATGTAATAGTTACCAAACACAAGATACACACAATCTATTTTCCTTTTACCTCGAAGATACTGAGAATCATCCTAAACATGTGGATCTCTCTCTCTCTTTTTTTTTTTTTTAAAGATTTATTTATTATGTATACAGTGTTCTGTCTGCATGTATCCCTGCAGGTCAGAAGAGGGCACCAGACCTCATTACAGATGGTTGTGAGCCACCATGTGGTTGCTTGGAATTGAACTCAGGACTTCTGGAAGAACAGCCAGTGCTCTTAACCGCTGAGCCATCTCTCCAGCCCTACATGTGGATTTCTTTTGCTAATTAGAAATGGGTAAGTGGACCAGTAAATTAATCCAGCCTGCTACGAGGGTAGCATGGTTTGATATCTTATCACTGTTTGTATATGTGCACGTATATGGTTGTGTGTGCATGTGTGCACATGTGGACTCAAGCTTGTGGAGGGCAGAGGCCAATGCTGGCTGTCTTCCTCACTCACTCTCCACCTCATGTTTGACATAGGGTCTCACTGAACCTGAAGCTTGCCCATTTGGCTGGAATCGCTGGCCAAAAACCTTCTGGGAACCCTGTCTCGGCCTCCCAAGCACTGGGTCACAAACACTCACTACGAGTCGTTTACTCCTGGGTGCCAGGCACCCACGCCTCAGCTCCTCACACTCGCACAGTGTGCTCTTAGCTGGCTGAGCCATCTCCAGACTCCAGTGTGACAGTAAGGAGATAAACAAAGCAAACATACAAGACAGACTATAAGTGGCCACAAAGGCAAAACAGATTTGCTAGGCTGTGAACCTAACACATACACAGCTTAGAAAATAGAACAAAAATATTCTTTTGAGAAATTGGAATGAAAGTGAATATAATCATACAGTACTTTCAAAACCAAAGTCACCCCACTGTTCTTCTCCCAAGTCCTGTACTCCCCACACCACACGAGAAAGCACCGCAATGCAATTACAAGTAAACCTACACCCCAGGCAGACCAAGACTTCCTGTCCAAGAACTATTTACAGTCAGCCAAAATATCCCACCAGTCTACCCATAGCTTATCAAACTGCCTGGCCTCCAAGAAATATTTACAGTCAGCCAAAATATCCCACCCAGCCTGCCCATAGCTCATCAGACTGCCTGGCCTCCACCTCACGACTCCCTTGTCAGCCTCCCCCACATATGGCTCTCTAATAACAAGATTCTTTGAAATCCAATCCCAGCTGCCCTTAGACAAAGTAGTGGAGATGCCCACTGGAGCCAAGTCAACCTACAGGAGCCATACCCTTAAAGAAAACTGACCCACAGGACTGGAGAGATGGCTCAGCGGTTAAGAGCACTGGCTGCTCTTACAGAGGAGCCTGGTTCAATTCCCAGCCCCCACACGGCAGCTCACAGTTGTCTGTAACTCCAGTTCTAGGAGATCCGACACCCTCACATGGACATTCATGCAGGAAAACAAAAACAAAAAACTCCAATGCACATAAAAAATTAAAAAGAGTTAAAAAAAAAAGAAAGAAAAAAGGAAACCTGACTCCCCTAGTACCATCAACGGCTGACAATGCCCCTCCCTTCAAGTGGGAAGCTGACTAGTCTGACCTTGTACTGACAGTCACAGAGCTCTCAACCACTCTCTCCTCCTGGCCCTCTGGTCCTCATCATCTTCCCACCACCTCTTCCCTGATGTTTCCTCAATTTTAGGGGAATGAGGATGAGATCCATGTCCCATTTATGGTTGTGCACTCCATAGACATTTATTCTCTTCATTTCAGCAATTCTGAGTGCCTGACAAGATTTGTGAAAGGCTGCCTTACCTCAATGATACACCACTAAATATTAATAGGACAGTCTGAAGACACTGTTGGGCTAGGAAGACTTGGGGAAAAGAGCAAGAATGGGCACCAAAAAGAGAGAGTGTGAATGCAACAAGTTCCTTTCAACTGGTTATAAAAGTCCAAAACTTTAGAATTCAGCATCAGTTAAACCAAGTACTTCTAAAAATTAAGACAGATATAAAATGGAAGGATTCATTACCCGAGGGATCATTTCCAGGTGTCTGATCCTGTATTTCTCCTTGCTGCTTTAAAAGAAAGATGAAAAATGAACATCTTGATATTTAGCCTATCAATATTTCCACAATCCCATTTTCAAATGATATACCTATTTCACTACCAAGTTACTCAAATATCTACAATAAACTTAGCTTTGATTTCATTATGATCACTGGTGAACATTTAGACTATGGAGCACCCCCCACCCCATACACATTCTCTCCTTTAATTAAAAAACAACAACAAAAAACCTTAGTAACACTTAAAGTCTGCCTGAGCCACATTACATAAACATAAACAGGGATATTAAAGGCTTTAAAGTGGTTTCATTACTTCCAAAACCACTCTAAAATTATGTAAATACTAGCAGACCATGGGGTTGTGTGTATGGTGACTCAGTTAGCAAGGTGCCTGCTGAGCAAACCTGAGATGAGAAACCAATCTCGAATGCCCTAGACTCCAAGTACAAGCTGGGCATGACACACATCTAGCCCCAGTGCTGCAGAGGTGGGGCCTGGAGGGGCCCTGTCCTTCACTGGCAGGCCAGTCAAGCTAAAAAAAACAGGACGGGAGAGCCTGGTGCTATGGTGTACACCTTTAATCCCAGTACTTGGGTGGTGGAGGCAGGAGGATTTCTGTGAGTTTGAGGACAGCCTGGTCTACATAGAAAGTTCTAGGCCAGATGGGGTTACATAGAACCACCCTGTCTCAAAACAAAAACAAAAAAGGAGCGCAAATGAAGACAGCTGACACTGACCTGTGGTCTCCACACACACACACAAACATCCATGTAACACACACAAAAGGTTCTTAGCCTTCTATGTTCAGTGCATTATGTAACTGCTCCATAGCTCATCTCCACTTCCTGTTTACCCCTAGTCACACTGCTTGAGCCCTACAAATGACTGACTGTACCCACGTACTACACTCTTACCACCCGGTGAAGACTGATTATAGAAGTGACCTCCTTCATGAAACTTCCTGGTCCATACCATTCCTGCCGTCCCTGGCCAGGCCAGAAGAACTCTCCTTTGAGCTCCTAACACAGGACTGTGCCCTTTACAGACTTCACCTGTTTTAATGTATGTATGTTCTGCCTGCATGTCTGCCTGCGTACCACATGTGTGCACTGCCCTAGGAGGTCAGGAGGATGCTGGGTCCTCTAAGACTGGAGTGTCAGGTGGCTGCGAGCTCCCACATGGGTGCCAGGAGTCAAATCTGCATCCTCTGGGGAACAGCTTTTTAACCTTGAGCCATCTCTCTAGGCCAGGCTCCTCAACTTCTCATTGTTAATGTACACGGCACCTTTTCTGTCAAGACGGAGGCTCCTAACAGGAGTGTCTCTGCACAGCTCATCTAACACAGCCCCAAAGGCCAAATTCTTCTTAGCAGAGCACGTGCAGCTAAGCCAGCAAACCCGGGTCCTCACAGCACACGCTGACACAGAGCAGCACTGCCAGTGCTCTTCACGGGATCACTGCTCACCACACTCTATGACACTGCACACACCAGTGCTCTTCACGGGATCACTGCTCACCACTCTACAACACTGCACACACCAGTGCTCTTCACGGGATCACTGCTCTCCACACTACGACACTGCACACACCAGTGCTCTTCACGGGATCACTGCTCACGACACTGCACACACCAGTGCTCTTCACGGGATCACTGCACACCACACTACGACACTGCACACACCAGTGCTCTTCACGGGATCACTGCGCACCACACTCTACGACACTCACGTCTTTTTGTAGGTTTTCTCATAAGTGGGATGGACCAAGTCCTCATCTTCAGGTTCTTCTGGAACGTCACAATTTCTAGAAAACAAAGATGACAAGAGAGTCACACGTCAGCAGTCCCAGCCGCCCCCTCCCCCAGTGCTGTCTGCCTCTCAGAAAGGGCATTGCTGTCTGGTACCTGAACTGTGGGTCAGGGTTATTGTAGCAGTACCATTTTTCTGGAAGCTGATCTATTCCATCTGGTAATTTTCGCCACTTTAGACAAGAATCACACTGAACCCATGTCTGATCAGGGCGCTTCCTTTAACAAAACAAAAACAAAATATTAAATGGAATTATGGACTCAAGTATTCCATTTCTTGTCTACATTGTCTCCACACTAAATATTTCCTTATCTCCAATCCTGAAAACTGTGTGATCAAACTGTATTTAATGTATAATGAAGTTTTTAAAGTTGGCAACTTTGCAGAGGTTAAGGCCACATACCGTTTTAATAGAACAAATGTCTCTTTACTCCTAGCCCTTGGAAGGCAGAAGAATGTCAGTAAGTTCTAGGCCACCCAGGGCTATAATGAGGCCCTGTCTTGGGGGGTGAGGGTGGGAGGTGGTGATAGTGTACACTTTTAACCCCAGCACTTGGTAGGCAGTAGAGGAAGGCAGATCTGAGTTGAGGCCAGCCTGGTCTACAGACCAAGTTCCAGGACAGCCAGGGCTACCTAGAGAAACCCTGTCTTGAAAGACAGGGGGAAAGTGAGGGAGAGGGGGAGGGAGGTTGTCTTAGGAAGAGGTGTACACAGCCAGCGAGAGAGAACTCACTGGATAAGAGCACTTGCTTCTTTCTAGGAGACCCAAGTACAAGTCTCAGCACACACTTGTAACTCACAACCATCTGGAACTCCAGTTCCAGGGCATCCAACAGCGAGGTGGACACCAGACACTCATGAGCTACACAGATATGCAAGCAAAACAACCATATACTTAGGTAAAAAAATTTAAAAAAATTATGAAGACACATTTTACATAAGACTTTCTTAAGGGTTTCAACTCTAGACTGACTTCAAACTTTGTAGACCAGGGTGGCCTCAACTCAGAGATCCACCTACCTCAGCCTCCTGAATACTGAAATTAAAGGTGTATGTCACCATGCCCAGTTGGCTTCAAATTCTTCGTCCTCTATTCTCTGATCACTGAGTGCTGGATCACAGAGCTGACTCACCAATAACATTTTCTTTGCTGTGAACGTTTGTGTGCATGTATGCTTGTGTGTGCACATGTGCTTGTGGAAGGCAGAGGTCAACCTGGAGAGTCTTTCTTTAGCAACACCATCCACCCTAGTTTTTTGAGGCAGTTCTCTCGTGGGCCATGTAGGCAAGGATTACAAGTGCATGTTCCCATGCCCAGCTGTCACACCTGTGTTCTAGAATCAAACTCAGATCCTCATACTTGCCAGCAAGCACTGTATTGCCTGAGCTATCTCTAGCCCCTCACCAATAACTTTTCAATACAGTTTTAAACAGTGGGTAGAAGCAGAGCATGGGGCACACGCCTTTCATCCCATCACTTGGGAGGCAAATTCGAAGCCAAAGTAAGCTTAGTGGGTCCTTGTGGCAGGCCACAAGAGCTGAACTCCAGCTCACTGACATGCTTGCCCAGCATGGGCCCAGGGTGAAGCTCAGAGGCAGAACAGGTACTCTGTATAAACAAGGCCTCATGAACGTACAACTTCAAATGAACTCAATGTTTACAAAATTAAGAAAGCAAACTAACCTAATGACCCTTGTTCCCTAAGATTTCTAGGATTCCAAATCCTGGCAAGGGCTTTCATGCTCACAAAGGCACAGGCCCAGTACCTTTCTATTGTTGCCTATCACTGCACAGGGATTTTACTCACTGTTCATTTGTAGAATTATTAGTACGCGCTACATGTACTAAGGAGCACATGCCAGGCATCATACTGTACAATTCTTTTTCTTTTTCTTTTTTTTTTTTACTTTATTGTTTCATTTTATATGTATGAGAGTTTTGCCTGCAAGTATATCTATGCACCAGGTGAGTGCCTGGTTCCCAGAGAGGTCACAAGAGGCTGTAGGATTCCCTGGGACTGAGTTAGACTGTTGCTGAACCAGCAGGTAGGTGGTGCTGGGAGTCAAAGCTGGGTCCTCTGGAACAGCTCTTAACACTGAGTAATCTCTCCAGTTCCAGGTCCTTCAATGCCCTCTCCAACCAGGAATACAAGTGGTACACAAAAACATACATGCAGGCAAAACACACGTACACATAAAATAAATAAATAATAGACATCCACTCACTAATGTGGAGTGTGTTTATTTACTTTCTCGTGTGAGCCCTACGTTTGTGCAAAGCCACAGACACACCGTCACCTTTGAAAGGACCTAGCATTCAGTACTTACTGTATGTCTTCGACTGGCAAATTTAGAGGGTATTCTGCATTTTTCTTCACTTTCATTTCATTCCAGTAATCATTCAGCTTTTCTCCTAATGCTAGTATTGTAAGCCTTAAAAAAATAAATCATAACATTAATTCCAGAAAAAATAAAACATCAATTCAAGATCAATTTTTAAAAAGTAAACATAAAACAAAAGTAATCTAACAATGATTATAACAATATTGTGAGCAGAAACAAAAACCTCCAATTGTATAACTAATAAAAACATTCAAGCCGGGTGGTGGTGGCGCACGCCTTTAATCCCAGCACTCGGGAGGCAGAGCCAGGCGGATCTCTGTGAGTTCGAGGCCAGCCTGGGCTACCGAGTGAGTTCCAGGAGAGGCGCAAAGCTACACAGAGAAACCCTGTCTCGAAAAACCAAAAAAAAAACAAAAAACAAAAAAAAAAACCATTCAAGTATGCCACCTTTCCTTCTGCAAAGATTGTTGTAAACTCCTAGATTATTGGGGGTGGGGTATGCAAAAAGTGAGGGAAAGGGACAGGGAGGACTGGAGGTACAGCTCAGCAATAGTGTACTTATCTAATATGTACAAAGCACCCAGAAGAAAGAGCAGTAGGATACTAGGACCTACCACTGCTGAGACACACACTATTGTCTTAGTTGGGGTTTCTATTGCTGCGACAAAACTCCATGACCAAAAAGCAAGTTGGGGAGGAAAGGGTTTATTTGGCTACACTTCCAGATCATGGTCCTTCATTGGACAGGAACTCAGGAATTCCTGGAGGCAGGAGCTGATGCAGAGGCCATGGAGGGGTGCTGCTTACTGCTTGCTCAGTCTGCTTCCTTATAGAACCCAGGACCACCAGCCCAGGGGTGGCATCACCACCATGGGCTGGGCCTCCCCTCATTGATCACTAAATGAGAAAATGCTTTACAGCTGGGTCTCATGGAGGCACTTCCTCAACTGAGGCTCCCTCCTTTCTGATGACTCTAGCTTGTGTCAAGTTCACACACAACTAGTCAGTACAGCTGCAAAGCAATATACCGAGAGAACCAGAAGCCCCTTGCATTTCAATCCCAACTAATAAAGTCACTGCTTCACAGCTTTTTCTTTCTTTCTTTCTTTTCCTAGTTTTTCATCCAGAAATTCACTATGTAGACCAGGCTGACTATGAACTCAAAGATAACACCTATCCCTGCTTCTGAGAACTATCACCATGTAACTTATTCTCGCTTAATGCCCGGTTGGAGGCTTTATGTTGATCCCCCCGGAAGTGCTTCTATCACCGACACATAGATGCCCTAATGACAACTCATCTTCCTTCCTAAAGTCACACCTATCTATCTTTTTATCATCATTTACATAACTCAAGCTATTGAACTACATTCATTTCTTCTTAGTGGGAACAAGGCTTCAAAGGATGTATATTAATATACAGTTTTACTTAATAGACTACTGGTTTTCAAAAAAAGCCAATAATCTCCACAGCTATCAAGGGATCTAAGAATGCCAACCCTGCTACATGTGTCAACATCTACCAGGTCCTTTTCATGTTTTAATTTTTGTCTATGCTACCGATGTTTGTGGTCCTACGTAAATAGCCTGCCTAACTGAGATGGAATCAGTGGTAGAGCACCTGCCCAGCAAGCTGGAGCCCTTGGGTTCTATCTCCCGTACTGCCACAAACCAACAGTTTTAGAGACGATCACTTTCCTACTACGTTATAACCTCTGAAATAAACTGAATGCTCAGAGGCATAAAAGGCCATCCAGTTTTAGACCATCTGTCCATCATCCCACTAAAATAGACTTCTTAGTTTCTACAAGTTTAGTGCAATCTAGCAACGACTAAAGGAATACTGTGAAGAGAAGAAAATTCCAACAATGAAAAAGCTGGGCATGGTGGTACGTGCCTTTAATCCCAGGACTAGGCAAGCACATCTTTCTGAGTTCTAGTCTAGCCTGGTCTACAAAGAGTTCTGGGGTAGTGAGGGCTGAAACATAGAAACCCTGTCTCAAAACAAAACAAATAAACAAACAAAAACACACCAACAATTCATAAACATTCAAAATTAGTCCATGTGCTTTCTTCTGTAGGGACTTACTGGACAGAATATAAAACAGGCTTATTAAGTACTGACGCCAATGCACATGTGTTTCAAAAAATCAATCACCTTCAATTCCATTCCACAATGCTTTATGGTTTAATTTATATGTCTCCGTATTCTCAGATAACAGACTCTTCATAAAGGTGATATTTTTTTCCTTACTCTATTACTACTACTACTACTACTACTATTATTATTATTATTATTATTGAGCTAGAGTCTCATACCTCATTCTGCAGACCAGAGGAGTCTTGCATTCAATGCCCCTGCCTCAGCTTCCCTATTACTGGGATTATAGGTGTGAGTCCTGACATTAAACAGCTAATTGTTTATTTTTCTTTCCAGTCTCTTAATATTTGAATTAAATGACTTATATTAATGTACGACGCGTGTGTGGGTATAGACATTGAAGTCAGAGGACCACTTCCAGGAGTGTTCTCCTCCTCCTTTAACACAGGCTCTGGCAACTCGGGTTGCCAGGCTTGCGCAGCCAGCACTCACCGCCGCACGCGGCTCCCCCCCCCGCAGCCATTTTGCCAGCCACTAGTCCTTCATTTACCTCCCTTGGATTATGTCAGCTATTGCCCTGGAACAATGGTGAACAGCTGATATTCCCATTCATTCTCACTGTTAGAGGAAACCTACCACTAAATTGCCATTAGCAATGTTACTCACTTCCTTTATAAATTATCTCGGCTTAGCATGCCCTTGGTTATAAGTGGTTCCTTTAAAAACCTCACAAATGGGGGCTGGTTACGGTGTACACCTTTGATCCCAGCAACTCAGGAGGCCAAGGCAGGCAGATCTTGGAGCTTGAGGCCAGCCTCGTCTGCATAGCAAGTTCTAGGCCAGCCAGAGCTACATAGTGAGACCCTGTCTCAAACAAACTTGAGGCTGGAGGGATATCTCAGTGGTTAGAACACTGGCTATTCTTCCACAGGACCCAGGTTTGACTCTCAGCACCTACACGGTGGCTCATAACCATCCATAACTCCAGTTCCAGGGGCTCCAAAGCCACCTTCTGGTTTCCACAGGCATTAGACGAATGGTCCATAGTTATAGATGCAGGCAAAACACCCCACACCTAAAATAAACCTGCAAACAAGCCAAAAAACTCAAAACAAGAAAAGTTCACAAACAGGTACTGAACTTAATAAAGAGCACATAAAACATACAAACAAGCCAAAAAACCACCCCCAAACCCAAAAAGTTCACAAACGGGTACCGAACTTAATGAAGTACACTTCTCCACAGATGTGAAGACACCTGGTATTTTTGCTTTTTTTCAATCAATGTGATCAATAATGCTGGTTTTTCAATATTGAAACTACCCATCAGGGTCCTGACATTAAACAGAAGTGTCTGTCACTGACCCTGATGGCCCTTCAGGGTACTGTATGGTGGTAGATAGCTGACTCCCTGAACTTACTGACTTCCTTGTGAACCACACAGATGCTCAAAATAAATAAACATAAAACAATTTTTACCAGTAATCTCTCAGAATATAGCCCCTTTGGTTTTAATAGTATTTGCTACTATTTTAAATCAGTAACAGGTCCATATAACCTTCTTTTCACAATGTGCCTGGGTTTATTATCAAGGCTATGTACTTTCATAATAGCTTCCAAAGAGTTTGTGAGATTCCTAACACATCTTCCTTAAATGTTTGCACTTAGAAATATTTTCTAAGTCTGTGAAAATTAGTTCTGTTACCCTCTTAATGGTCTAATTCTTAAAGTTTTATTACATTTACTTAGTGTGTGTGTGTGTGTGTGTGTGTGTGTGTGTGTGTGTGTGTGTGTGTACCATGATGCCCTTTAGAGGTCAGACAACTTGGAGGAGTTGGTTCTCTCCAGCTACCGTGTGGATCAGAGCAGCAGACGTGGCAGCAAGTGCTTTTCCCAGTCAACTCCCGTCAGGGCCTCAGTCTCTAAGCTGCCTTAGCTCACAGGTTCTCTTGCCTTAGCCTCTTCAGCACGGGGATTACAGGTCTGCATCACTTCTCACTGTGACCACTGACACGGACACTTGCTGGCGTCCCCCAGTCTCACTGTATCTTACAGACTACTGGTCTCCAACAACACTTGCTGGTGTGCCCACTGTTGGCATACTTTCCACTCCAAATCCAGTCCGGGACAGTGAGGACTCTGTGCTTATTTTATGCTGAAGCATTTTTGTGTCTTCACTGTTACTGAACTTCTGGTCTGAAGGCAAGTGCTCCCAGCTGTGCCCCAGCTGTGCCCAGCAAGGCTGCGAGCAATATGGACTACTGGGGCACAGCTCAAGAGGATACAGAAGGAAACAATGTTACAGCTGGGCTAGTGACCATTCATTTAATAATTGGGCCAAGAATCTGGGTGGTTTTTGCCCTTGTCCTAAGAATATGCCTGAGGCTAAATTGAAAATCTTCAGAATAATTTTGTTGGCAGGGGAGATTTCAAGATAGCCTAACATTAGCATGGTTATTAGCGACTATTTTGTTTGTTTGTTTTGGTTTTTTGAGACAAGTTCTCTGTGTCTCTGTGACTTAGAAATCACTATGTAGACCAGGCTGTCCTGGAACTCACAGAAATCTGCCTGCCTCTGTCTCCCCAGTGCTAGGACTATAAATATGTGCTACTATGCCCAGCTTATCGGTTATTTTTTTCCTTGTTTTCCTAGACAGGCTTTGGAGCCCGTCCTGGAACTCACTTTGTAGACCAGGCTGGACTCACAGAAATTCTGCCTCCAGAGTGCTGGGATTAAAGGCGCGAGCAACCACCACCAGGTTTAGCAATTATTCTTATGCAGATACCACCCAGCTAAACTTCCAACTTGTATAATGAAAAGGCCTAGGAATTGTCTGTTCCTAAAAAGAAGCAACAAAGGAAAACTTACGTGTAATATGAATCTTAAAGGGTCTAATTAATAAAAAATTCGGTGCCAGCTATTGGTGTAAATTCTGAAAGGTTAAAGGTGTGTGTGTGTGTGTGCCACCATTTTCTGGCCTCTATGTCTAGCTAGTGGCTGTTCTGTTCTCTGACCCCGGGTAAGTTTATTAGGGTGCACAATATATTAGGGGACACAATATCACCACACTTATGCAAATGAATTTCAGGGAGGGGTCAGTCTCCATCCCAAGCAGGAAGCAGAGGCAAAGTGGAGTGAAGGAGCTGTGGAAACTTCTTCCTCAGTTAAGGAAAGCTGCTGAAACCAGCTGTATTGCGGGAAGTCCCTGTATGGAGGCCTGAAGAGGACACTGTGTAGCTGTCCAAGTGAAGTCTGGACTGTGCTGGAGACCCTAGGACGTCAGAGGGGCCAGCTGTGGGGTGTCTGCCATGGGGAGTGCAGACAGGGTGTGGAACCAGCCCCAGAGGGAGGAGTGTGTTGCAGTCAACAAAGCCTCTAATTCCAGTAGAGGCAAGAGGATCTTTGTGAGTTCGAGGACAGCCTGCTCTACACAACAAGCTCCAGGACAGCAAGGACTACAGAGAGAAGCTCCTTCTCAGAAACAAACAAACCACTGAAAGAGAAAAGCTATCTAAGCCTTTTGACATCAGACACAAATTAGCTATAGGATTTGAAGTTTGCCAAGATAGGTTTGGATCTTGTTTTGGTCCAGTGTTTACTTCTTCTCTGCGCCCTTCCTTACTCCTTGCGTTTGAATGACAACCTATATTTTGTGGAAGAACAGAGTTTGCTTTTTCTTATTTTCCAGGGTTTTTTAAAAGATTGCCTGAGTCTCAGAAGAGACTCTGAAAGACTACAGGGACTTTTGAAGGTGGACTGAATGAACTTTGCATTATAGCTATGACCCTACCTGGGCCAGGGAGTGGACTGTGGTGGACTGAATGAGAAGAGCTCTCCTAGGCTCTTATGTTTGAATACTTGGTTCCTAAGTTGGTGGATTATTTGGGAAGGATTAGAAAAACGAGGCCTTGGAAGAGGTGTATCATTGGTGGGTGAGCTTTGAGGTTTCCAAAGCTCACACCATTTCCCAGTTAGCTTTCTTCTCTGCCCTGTGCTTGTGGGCAAAGGTGAAGCTTAGTCACTGCTCCAGTGCTATGCTTACTTGCCATCATGCTCTCATTCGTGATGGTCATGGATTTAACCTCTGAACTGTAAGCCCCAAATTAAATGCTTTCTTTTATAAATTGCTTTGGTCATAGCAAATAAAAAGACATCCAGAAAGAAAATGTATGGGGCTGGCGAGATGGTTCAAAGGGTAAGAGAGCTGCTCTTGCAGATGACCTGAGTTCGGTTCCCAGCACCAAAATCAGGTGGCTTACAACCTCCTATAAATTCAGCTCCAAGGGATCCAACCTTCTTTTGGACTCCGTGGACATCTGCATTCACATGTTCACAGATCCACACAGACACACATATGTATACATATTTAGAAAATAAAAAGGAGAGAAGCCCTATACTACAGAACTTTAAAACAGTGAGTAACTCATATAGAAAAGGGGCTGGTCTTCTCTTCCATCTCAGAATTTGTCATCTATCCCACCATGAGCAGAATATACAATTCTGTATCTCAACATGATACAGAAAATAGAGCAAATCTCTGCCTGTGGGTATTGGGGTACCTACCTGTAATTGCAGCACTTGGGAGGTGTAGGAAGGACTGTCAGAAGTTCAAGGCAGAGTAGACTACATAGCTAGTTCAAGGCCAGTCTAGACAGGTCTACCCCATCTCAAATATGTCCTCTGGCTAAAGGGGTGAATATTCCAGCCATCTCAGGAACATGTTTCCTCAGAACATTAGTATATAAATGGGCAACATACCTGTACTCATTAGTATAGTCAAAATCTTGCTTATTATGAGTTGGCTTAAGGAAATTACATTCTATAATTCCAACCACTCCAACGCCCATGTTGTTTGCCTGAAATATAATGAAACAGCATTTCAGACATAACACATGTTTACTATATCCTTCAACAAAGATTTACATCATAAACTGCTTTCTTATACTTTATATGACTCCCCTGAAATTTACTGGTAAGTGCTTAGTGTTTTTTATTAAGTTAATTCCTGGATATATTAGAGCTTCTTCCACACCCACTCCTGGCAGGTGTCCGTCTAGATGAGAACTGTGAGCAAACTAACCAAAGGAAAGGACCACAAGGAATTCAGTGCAGGGACTTTCACAAGCACAGCCACGGGTGAGCACAGTCCTGGTGTCAGTGCACCCACACCAGCAGCCCCTCATCCTGCCACCTGTAAACCACTGTACTACAGGCACCTGCAGCTTGTAGTTCATGTCTCCTTCTTACACCTGGTACAAACAGCAGTCTAAACGAACCCACACTACGATGCTGTCAGAATGTATAATACATTCTACAGGAACTCCGAATAAGTTGAAAGGAATGAAACGGAAATACTTGGGGACAAAGAGAAAGCGTGCCTGAACCCTTCACACGTGCTCACTTCAGCAGCCCATGCAAAGTTGGAAAGGCATACAGGTTAACACGGCCCATGTGCCAAGAGAGTCCTTATCTAAATCAAACAACACATCTTTAACAGGGCCATGTGTGCTCATGATTATCACCAATACTAGAAAATACAGACGCTCTGATGTATGCAGAACAAACTACATGGTGGGCTATGACTAAAAACCTAAACTAATATTACAACAATGAAAGTTACTTAAAAGGGCAGTAATTCCAGGGCCAGAAAAATAGCTTGGGGAACAGGCCCCTGGTACCAGCCTAACCTGCAGCCTCACATGGGAGGAGGGCAGTTCTAACCTATCAGCTACTGCTTTTCAGGGTGGTTCCATAAACACCAACAGAAACAGCCAAGTTAAACAACAAACGAACACCAATCAAATTCATTTCATTAATCACGTGACCCACATCCAAAGGCAGTTAAGAGACTGGCATCTACAGGAGTCACGCTAGCTCAGTTTGAGACCAGCCTGTGATACATAGTGAGATGGTCACACACACAAAAAAGACAAAACACCCAAACTTCCCTCCAAACAACTCAGCACAGAGATGTACCTCTGCGTCTGAGAACCACACTCCCTAAGTCTGGGGCAAACTACTTACTAGTCCCCATCTCCAAATCTGTAAGATAAAGTAAATCCTCCGTCTCCTCTTGTAGGACGGAGAACCAAATGACAAGTGACCACGGCCAATGACAGGCTAATGCTGCTTTAAAAGACTGATATCCAGCCAGGTGTGGTGCACGCACCTTTAATCCCCACACTCGGGAGGCAGAGGCTGGTGGATCTCTGTGAGTTCAAGGGCAGCCTGGTCTATACAATGAGTTTCAGGACAGCCAGGGACACATAGAGGGACCCTGTCAGAAAGCCAACACCCCTTCCCACCTCCAAAAAGACTGACACCTAAAAAGTCATGAGCAAAAAATAAATTATTCTTTTGCTAAAATCATTTTTTTTCAAATATAAACCTTACCTTTAACTGACACCCCACTTTTTCATAAGCCTTGATGAGTCTATTTTTGTGATACATCATTATCCCATAATGATCTTTATTTCTGCAGTTGAACCCAAAAGTAATTCTCACTGTTCTAGTCTTGCAATATTAAGGAAAATTCTGAGCACAACACTTCACCCCCTTGCATGACTCTTTGTGTATACTAATAAACCCCGACACACAGGGACTGCACAGACGGGTCTCCTTCCACGAGATGCAAGTTTGAGTCTCAGCATCTACATGGTGCCTTACAGCCATCTCAGTCCCAGGGGATCTCATACGCCACTGGCCTCCTTGAGCACCAGGCACCCGCGTGATATACACACACGCAGGCAACACATTCATACATATAAAATGAAAATATATAAATCTATTAAAAATAAGTAAGTCCCAAAGTACACACAGAAAGCAAATCTGGAGACCAGACTGCTGTGGGGAGGGCTCGTGAGATGGAGCAGCGGGTAGGACGCTGGCCACAAGCCTGGCAAACAAACGGACTTCCACCCCTGGGACCCACGGTGAAAGAGGAGGGGTGCCTGCAAGCCGTCCTCATCTCCATGCACCCACTTACGAGCACCCAAAGGAACCTAACTCCTTAGCGTCCCAGGAACAGAGAGGGAAAGAACAACCGACTCTGACTGTGTGTCCCTCCATCTGCACAGCCTCAGACATGAAGGATACTAGAAATTTAGGCCGGTACACATCACGTTCAATGTAGGCAAGGCTCTTGGAGACCAGCTGTGTCTTCACTTTCTGTCCACGCAGGATGATCTGCATTCGTGGCTTTAGGTATAAAATACTGCAGTAAGCCTGGAAAGAAACAAAGCAAAATCTGTCTTTTCCAAAGACTTATTCACAGATGTATTCAGTATTACTCAGATATGAATGTGGTAACGAACGCCTTAACTCCTCACTAAAGCGACACAGACTATAGAGGTGGGGTAGAGTTCATGAAAAAGGTATGCACTGAACATGTAGGAGGCCCTGGGTTCCACTCAAGTATCAAGCAATGAAAACAACACGAAATGACATTAGTTATTCTGATTTCAAAAGAATTTTTTTTGAGACAGGGTCTCAAAATAGCACAAACTGCAATACGAATTTCTAAAAATGGTCTTTCAATAAAAATCCCGGATCCAGATAATGCTAAAAGATCAGAGAGACAAAGAACAAGCCACTGCCACATCTCACCTCTAGGACTCCTCAGCCTGAAAAGCCTCTAGCTCCTGTCTCCTCACGCCTTATATAGCTTTCTCTGCCCAGGCATCACTTCCTGGGATTAAAGGCGTGTGATTCCCCAATACCTGAACAAGATTAGAAGTGTATGTACAGTATATTCTAACAATTTACCTCAAATTTGTATCAATATACAAAATTTGTATACAATATACAAAAACCCAATCCAATGAAAAATATGTAAAACTAGTAGTTGCTTTTTAAAAGTAAATTCAATAATCTACCTTTTTATCTTATATCTATATCCTCCCCCTTTGCTTTTCAGAGTAGGTTGAATAATCTACCCTTTTATCCTATTATTTTTTGTTTTTGTTGTTTGTTGTTTTTCAAGACAGGGTTTCTCTGTATAGTTTTGGAGCCTGTTCTGGAACTCACTCTGTAGACCAGGCTGGCCTCAAACTCACAGAGATCCACCTGGCTCTGCCTCTCAAGTGCTGGAATTCAATCCATGTGTCACCACCGCCCGGCTAATCCTATTATTTCTATATCTTTTTTTTTTTTTTTAGTAGATTCAATAACCTACCTTTTATCTTATATCTATATCCTCTTTCTCTCTTTTCAGAGTAGATTCAATACCCTTTTATCCCATCATTTCTATTTTTTAGAGTAGATTCAATAACCCACCTTTTATCCTATCATTTCTATATAATACATTTCTATATCAACAAGCTACCTAGAACTCAACATATAGCTAAAGACGGCTTTGAACACGTACTTCTCCTGCTTCTACCTCCTTGAGGAGCATTTCGGGTGTGCACCAGCACACCTATAAACTCCAACACTCGGAGCCCAAGCAGGAGGATCTCCACTTTGTGGCTACCCAGTGAGATCTTTCTCCAAAACAAACTCAATTGTCAGAACACAATTCAGGAATGGAGCCGTGTGAGGAAAATTCTTCACGCTTGTGAGCACACTTAAACAAGAGTCTGGTGACTTCAGTTTCTTCAGGAGAAACTGTTTGTGGCATGTGCTTTCATGGTCCTCCCCGTTGCAGGGAGAGGAGTGAGTTGTCTTCAGATTATTCACTACTGCTTGCTGCTGTTATTCAATTAAATGTTTAATCTACCCTTTATATGTTTGCCTCTATGGAAAATGTTTTTCGCCCTGTGTGGCTTGTCCTTGGGATTGTATACAGCATGAACTCATGAGAACTTTTTGTTTCTTTGAGACAGGGTTTTTCTGTGTAGCTCTGGCTGTCCTCAAACTCAGAGATCCGCCTGCCTCTGCCTCCTGAGTGCTGGGATTAAAGGCATACTAACCCTCAGAGTATAAACTGTCTGAGGCTCTGAATGAAGTTGGCTATTGCGTGAGACTTTAGTCTCATCATTTATCTCTCCCTTCTCCCAGGTCCCACCACTTCTAGAACAGTGACACTCAATGACACTAAGACCAGTGAAAAATGTGCTGATCTACATAGATACTGACACATTGTCAAGTGCTATGTATAAATAACATTTAAAATTTGTTTGTTTTTCGAGACAGGATTTCTCTGTGTGGCCCTGGCTGTCCTGAACTTACTCTGTAGACCAGGCTGGCCTCAGAACTCACAGAGATCCACCTGCCTCTGTCTCCTGAGTGCTGGGAGTAAACGTGTGCGCTACTGCCTGGCTTTATTTAAAGTTTTTAGAAAATGTTCACATATACCTGACTGAAACCTACAGGAAGGAGGGTCTAAACTTCAAGATGTCAAAGAGGAGGGCCAGGATGAGAAAATAAAGCTGGCGGCTCATGCCAGCAAGTTTATTAAGCAGCACAGCATCCCACATACTGTTACAGGGAAAACGGGACAAGGTCAGCTGGACTAATCAAGTATGGTTGAGCAAAGGGAACCCAGGACATCTTAAGTGTGTCACAGACCAGCATACCATGTCTCAGGGACTAAGAGCCACAGCCCTTCAGGGGTAAAAGTTAGGTTCCCACAAAACCTTGACTCCCTAGAGGCCATGTCCCCAGCCCCAAACCAGACCTTGCCAAGTCTGACCCTAGGCAAGGACACAGTATTCCCTTTGTCCTTTCTTCAGGATCTCTCAGAAGGGCTTGGATTGGCTTGGTCCCAACAGGAACCAGGAGTGAAAGCTCACACCTATACCCACCCTGTGAAGTAGAGGGAGGAGAATCAGAGCTCAAGGTCAGCTTTACTACAGAGTAAGTTTGAGGCCAGCATGCGAAGAGACCCTGCTTCAAAAGAACAAAGGGGAAGAGAGGGGTGGATATGAACAAAAGACACTGCATACATGTACATATTCTCAAAGAATTGTTGGGGGAAGGCGTTTTTTGAGATTGGGTTTCTCTTTGTAGCCTTGGCTGTCCTCGAACTTGCTCTGCAGACCAGGCTGGCCTTGAAGTCATAGAGATCTGCCTGCCTTTGCCTTCCAAGTGCTGGGATTATAGTCATACACCACCACTGCCTGGCCAAAGAATAATTTTTTTAAGTTAAAAAAACAACAACAAATAAATGGATGAGAAAAAAACATACCAAGGTACCAAAAAGGATATTTTCTGACCCTGACCTTTCATTATTGGTATTCTAATTTAAAGACAAACTAAAACAATGTATTAGGCAAAAGGTAACAAGCGATCTGGAACTCAAACAGGAGAATGTTGTCAGTTTGGCAGGTGTTTTTCTCGGGAGGCCTGGACTCCAATATATTTCCATGTAGCCGAGAACGACTGTGTACACTCATCCTCTGCCTCTATGTCTCTCCAGTGGTGGGTCCCAAAACTGTGCTAACATGCCCAGCTCAAAGCATGTTTTCATTCCTTTTCTTTTTGGGGGGAAGATTTTTGAAATGGGGACTCACTCTGCAGTCCAGGCCAGCCTTGAGCTAAGAGCAATCCTCTGCCTGAGCTTCCAAAGTGAGAGATGTGAGCCACAACGCCCAGCTTGTCTTTACTTAACATGGGACAACCTAAGCTTGGCATAATGGCAGATGCCTGGATTTCAGCAATTAAAAAGCTGAGACAGGAAGACTGAGACGGAAGGCCAGTCCAGGCTACCCAGGAAACAAAGAAAACTGAAAAAAACCATTACACGCTAAAATACGTTCTTCCGTCTCCCCATTACTATAAGAAATCTCTGAACAAAATGTGTTGAATAATTCAGAGAACAGATGAAAGACTCAATAGAAAAGCAAAATCTGAACATTTCTTACTTTTCCCCTGGCTTCTGATTTCAAGGACATGGCATGGTGTCTTTTCTAAAACCCACTCATGGTCTCTGTAAAGACTGCAAGGCGAACTGTCTGCTCTCACTGCCTGGGACCTGTTCCACCCTTAAACATGACTTTAACAGGATATGACGAACAGTATACATCTGCTATTATGTATACCTCAGACCTCAGAAAATGTACATTGCAAAGGTCAGATTCTTGGCTTGGGTGATGTAATAACTTTAGCACAAAAAGCATAAAATTAGTATCCTCTCATTCAAATCAAGAGACACTGATCCTGTTACCAACATCCCAGCACTGCAATTTGTGTGTGCGCACATGTGACGTCCACTGTCAACTGAACAGGACTGAGAGTCACCTTGTGTGTGTGCACATGTGACGCCCACACTGTCAACTGAACAGGACTGAGAGTCACCTTGTGTGTGCACATGTGACGCCCACACTGTCAACTGAACAGGACTGAGAGTCACCTTGTGTGCACATGTGACGTCCACTGTCAACTGAACAGGACTGAGAGTCACCTTGTGTGTGCGCACATGTGACGTCCACACTGTCAACTGAACAGGACTGAGAGTCACCTTGTGTGTGTGCACATGTGACGTCCACACTGTCAACTGAACAGGACTGAGAGTCACCTTGTGTGTGTGCACATGTGACGTCCACTGTCAACTGAACAGGACTGAGAGTCACCTTGTGTGTGCGCACATGTGACGTCCACTGTCAACTGAACAGGACTGAGAGTCACCTTGTGTGTGCACATGTGACGTCCACACTGTCAACTGACCAGGACTGAGAGTCACCTTGTGTGCACATGTGATGTTCACACTGTCAACTGAACAGGACTGAGAGTCACCTTGTGTGCGCACATGTGACGCCCACACTGTCAACTGAACAGGACTGAGAGTCACCTTGTGTGCACATGTGACGTCCACTGTCAACTGAACAGGACTGAGAGTCACCTTGTGTGTGTGCACATGTGATGTCCACACTGTCAACTGAACAGGACTGAGAGTCACCTTGTGTGTGTGCACATGTGATGTTCACTGTCAACTGAACAGGACTGAGAGTCACCTTGTGTGTGTGCACATGTGATGTTCACACTGTCAACTGAACAGGACTGAGAGTCACCTTGTGTGTGTGCACATGTGACGTCCACACTGTCAACTGAACAGGACTGAGAGTCACCTTGTGTGTGCACATGTGACGTCCACTGTCAACTGAACAGGACTGAGAGTCACCTTGTGTGTGCGCACATGTGACGTCCACACTGTCAACTGAACAGGACTGAGAGTCACCTTGTGTGTGTGCACATGTGATGTCCACTGTCAACTGAACAGGCTGAGAGTCACCTTGTGTGTGTGCACATGTGATGTTCACACTGTCAACTGAACAGACTGAGAGTCACCTTGTGTGTGCACATGTGATGTTCACACTGTCAACTGAACAGGACTGAGAGTCACCTTGTGTGTGCACATGTGATGTTCACTGTCAACTGAACAGGACTGAGAGTCACCTTGTGTGTGTGCACATGTGACGTCCACACTGTCAACTGAACAGGACTGAGAGTCACCTTGTGTGTGCGCACATGTGATGTCCACACTGTCAACTGAACAGACTGAGAGTCACCTTGTGTGTGTGCACATGTGACGCCCACACTGTCAACTGAACAGGACTGAGAGTCACCTTGTGTGTGCGCACATGTGATGTCCACACTGTCAACTGAACAGACTGAGAGTCACCTTGTGTGTGTGCACATGTGATGTCCACACTGTCAACTGAACAGGACTGAGAGTCACCTTGTGTGTGCACATGTGATGTTCACACTGTCAACTGAACAGGACTGAGAGTCACCTTGTGTGTGTGCACATGTGATGTTCACTGTCAACTGAACAGGACTGAGAGTCACCTTGTGTGTGTGCACATGTGACGTCCACTGTCAACTGAACAGGACTGAGAGTCACCTTGTGTGTGTGCACATGTGACGTCCACTGTCAACTGAACAGGACTGAGAGTCACCTTGTGTGTGTGCACATGTGACGTCCACACTGTCAACTGAACAGGACTGAGAGTCACCTTGTGTGTGTGCACATGTGACGTCCACTGTCAACTGAACAGGACTGAGAGTCACCTTGTGTGTGCGCACATGTGACGTCCACACTGTCAACTGAACAGGACTGAGAGTCACCTTGTGTGTGTGCACATGTGATGTTCACTGTCAACTGAACAGGACTGAGAGTCACCTTGTGTGTGCACATGTGACGTCCACACTGTCAACTGAACAGGACTGAGAGTCACCTTGTGTGTGCACATGTGACGTCCACTGTCAACTGAACAGGACTGAGAGTCACCTTGTGTGTGCACATGTGATGTTCACACTGTCAACTGAACAGGACTGAGAGTCACCTTGTGTGTGTGCACATGTGACGTCCACACTGTCAACTGAACAGGACTGAGAGTCACCTTGTGTGTGCGCACATGTGACGTCCACTGTCAACTGAACAGGACTGAGAGTCACCTTGTGTGTGCACATGTGACGTCCACTGTCAACTGAACAGGACTGAGAGTCACCTTGTGTGTGCACATGTGACGTTCACACTGTCAACTGAACAGGACTGAGAGTCACCTTGTGTGTGCACATGTGACGTTCACACTGTCAACTGAACAGGACTGAGAGTCACCTTGTGTGTGCACATGTGATGTTCACACTGTCAACTGAACAGGACTGAGAGTCACCTTGTGTGTGCACATGTGACGTCCACTGTCAACTGAACAGGACTGAGAGTCACCTTGTGTGTGCACATGTGATGTTCACACTGTCAACTGAACAGGACTGAGAGTCACCTTGTGTGTGCACATGTGACGTTCACTGTCAACTGAACAGGACTGAGAGTCACCTTGTGTGTGCGCACATGTGACGTCCACTGTCAACTGAACAGGACTGAGAGTCACCTTGTGTGTGCACATGTGACGTCCACACTGTCAACTGAACAGGACTGAGAGTCACCTTGTGTGTGCACATGTGACGTCCACACTGTCAACTGAACAGGACTGAGAGTCACCTTGTGTGTGCGCACATGTGATGTCCACTGTCAACTGAACAGGACTGAGAGTCACCTTGTGTGTGTGCACATGTGACGTCCACACTGTCAACTGAACAGGACTGAGAGTCACCTTGTGTGTGCACATGTGATGTTCACACTGTCAACTGAACAGGACTGAGAGTCACCTTGTGTGTGCGCACATGTGACGTTCACACTGTCAACTGAACAGGACTGAGAGTCACCTTGTGTGTGCACATGTGATGTTCACACTGTCAACTGAACAGGACTGAGAGTCACCTTGTGTGTGCACATGTGACGTCCACTGTCAACTGAACAGGACTGAGAGTCACCTTGTGTGTGTGCACATGTGACGTCCACTGTCAACTGAACAGGACTGAGAGTCACCTTGTGTGTGCACATGTGACGTCCACACTGTCAACTGAACAGGACTGAGAGTCACCTTGTGTGTGCGCACATGTGACGTCCACACTGTCAACTGAACAGGACTGAGAGTCACCTTGTGTGTGTGCACATGTGACGTCCACACTGTCAACTGAACAGGACTGAGAGTCACCTTGTGTGTGCACATGTGATGTTCACACTGTCAACTGAACAGGACTGAGAGTCACCTTGTGTGTGCACATGTGACGTCCACTGTCAACTGAACAGGACTGAGAGTCACCTTGTGTGTGTGCACATGTGACGTCCACTGTCAACTGAACAGGACTGAGAGTCACCTTGTGTGTGTGCACATGTGACGTCCACACTGTCAACTGACCAGGACTGAGAGTCACCTTGTGTGTGCGCACATGTGACGTCCACACTGTCAACTGAACAGGACTGAGAGTCACCTTGTGTGTGTGCATGTGACGTCCACACTGTCAACTGAACAGGACTGAGAGTCACCTTGTGTGTGTGCACATGTGATGTTCACACTGTCAACTGAACAGGACTGAGAGTCACCTTGTGTGTGTGCACATGTGACGCCCACACTGTCAACTGAACAGGACTGAGAGTCACCTTGTGTGTGCGCACATGTGACGTCCACACTGTCAACTGAACAGGACTGAGAGTCACCTTGTGTGTGCACATGTGATGTTCACACTGTCAACTGAACAGGACTGAGAGTCACCTTGTGTGTGCGCACATGTGACGTCCACACTGTCAACTGAACAGGACTGAGAGTCACCTTGTGTGTGCGCACATGTGATGTTCACTGTCAACTGACCAGGACTGAGAGTCACCTTGTGTGTGCACATGTGATGTTCACTGTCAACTGAACAGGACTGAGAGTCACCTTGTGTGTGTGCACATGTGACGTCCACTGTCAACTGAACAGGACTGAGAGTCACCTTGTGTGTGTGCACATGTGACGTCCACTGTCAACTGAACAGGACTGAGAGTCACCTTGTGTGTGTGCACATGTGACGTCCACTGTCAACTGAACAGGACTGAGAGTCACCTTGTGTGTGCACATGTGACGTCCACACTGTCAACTGAACAGGCTGAGAGTCACCTTGGAGATAAATCTCTGGGGGTGCCGGTAAGGATTTTCTAGATTAATTTACATGGAAAGATCCATCCTAAAAGTGGGTGGCTCCTGGGTTGGGGTCTCAAAATACCTAAGGAGGAGAAAGTTGGCTCAGCAAAATCTTCCTCCTTCTGTCCTCTCTGCCTCTCCCTTCTACCACAGCTTCCTCAGAAGTGTAAGCTGAAGTAAACCATCCTTCTTCAGTGCTACTGTAGGGTGTCTGCACCGGGAGAAAAGTAACTAACACACTTACTCGCACAAACACAACCCTACTTCTGCAGCCAAACCTCAAGAGATACTTACTACAAATGTCCCTACTGTATATATCTGGTCAATAATGTATTGCTTTAGAAGACAAATCAAGGTGTATTAGGTGTGTATCCTACAGCATCACATTTTTAAAACACTGATTTGGTGTTTGGTGACTTGAATCCATCAGTATGGTAACCTAAGATGTACGGGTTCGCCAACTCCAATGAACTCGGTGCAGAGTGGAGAAGCAAAAGCACCATATGAACTGATGTCTTCAAACTTAAAACAAGGTTTTCTTCCTCCCTGCTCTCTCTGAGACTGTGTGTCCTGTAACCCAGGCTGGCCTCCAACTCTCTGTAGGCAAGGATGACCTTGAAGTCCTGACCCTTTGGCCTTCACCTTCCCTGTTCTGGGATTACAGGTATGCACCGCCATACCCAGCTTATGTGGTACCAAGGGTCAAACCCAGGGCCCTGTGCATACGAGGCAAGCACTTCCTACTAAGGTATACACCAACCCACCGATTAAAAAGGGTTTTCACAGCAAATACCACCACCAGTGCCCAAATGAGCAGGTCAGTATGGTGACTCACGTCTAACACACTTTCAGTAGAGACAACCCAAGTGGCTAATGCAAGCCTGCTAAGAGCTCAGTGCTTTCTGAGTGCTCGTTTCCAGCGACAGCTGAGTACATACCCTTAAGGAGTAGTCACTCTCAGGGGCAATCTGGTCCATCCTCTCTTGTTTCTTGTACCCTTTCTTCCCTGCAATGTCATCTAAATCCTCGGGAATTCTGATGTCATATTTATCCTTTTCAAAATCAAATTCTGTTGCATTTTTGTAACTGTAAGAAAAGAATTCAGAAAGAAGCAAAATTTAACTTCACATCAAGAAAAATAAGCAAATACTAAATGGTAAGAAAAAACAAAAAAGCAAACGAACAGTAGGACAGGGGTCAGGGGTCAAGTACAAAGCAATCCAAGACAAAGAAGCAGCACCAGGAGGACTCAGGAAAACCACATCAACCAGGAGCTGCTGGGCAGAACATAACATGGCACAGTGCCCCTGGAGAAGGCCTAACAACACAGAAACTCTGTTCCTGGGCATTCCCAAGGACACCGCACTGATTTTACAGCAGTCTCTGATGGTGTCGGGCTACGCACAATCCACATGCTTCCGAACAGGCGAGGTGGTGAACAACTGGACCTGAATTCACGTCAGTGTGAAAAGCAGCCAACTGCCGTGCTGATAAATACAAGAGCTGGAGACACCCGAGGACCCAAGGGTTTCACACTAGTTACCTTTATGTCGCTTTCTGAAGGGACAGGATCAAGCAAAGGTCAGAGGCTGCCTGACTAGAGAAGCACAGCAGAGGAAGGGGGTGTGGCCACCGCACAATGTGGGTGCTGCCTGAGCCAAGTGTCCTGCACTGCACCACAGGGGACGCGAGAGCCACTGCACAATGTGGGTGCTGCCTGAGCCAAGTGCCCTGCACTGCACCACAGGGGACGTGAGAGCCACCGCACAATGGGGGTGCTGCCTGAGCCAAGTGCCCTGCACTGCACCACAGGGGACGTGAGAGCCACCGCACAATGGGGGTGCTGCCTGAGCCAAGTGCCCTGCACTGCACCATAGGGGACGTGAGAGCCACTGCACAATGTGGGTGCTGCCTGAGCCAAGTGCCCTGCACTGCACCACAGGGGACGTGAGAGCCACTGCACAATGTGGGTGCTGCCTGAGCCAAGTGCCCTGCACTGCACCACAGGGGACGTGAGAGCCACCGCACAATGGGGGTGCTGCCTGAGCCAAGTGTCCTGCACTGCACCATAGGGGACCCGAGAGCCACTGCACAATGTGGGTGCTGCCTGAGCCAAGTGCCCTGCACTGCACCATAGGGGACGTGAGAGCCACTGCACAATGTAGGTGCTGCCTGAGCCAAGTGTCCTGCACTGCACCACAGGGGACCCGAGAGCCACTGCACAATGTGGGTGCTGCCTGAGCCAAGTGCCCTGCACTGCACCATAGGGGACGTGAGAGCCATGGCACAATGTGGGTGCTGCCTGAGCCAAGTGCCCTGCACTGCACCATAGGGGACGTGAGAGCCATGGCACAATGTGGGTGCTGCCTGAGCCAAGTGCCCTGCACTGCACCACAGGGGACGCGAGAGCCACTGCACAATGGGGGTGGTGCCTGAGCCAAGTGCCCTGCACTGCACCACAGGGTACGCGAGAGCCACTGCACAATGGGGGTGCTGTCTGAGCCAAGTGCCCTGCACTGCACCATAGGGGACGCGAGAGCCACTGCACATGAATTACCAGTTACTGAAAACCAGAGAGCTTGACTGACAAGAAGAGAACTAACCAGAAAGAGGGACTCTGGAGAAGGTGAAAGCAAGCACAAGGAGACGCAGTACATCAGGAAAACAAATGCTAAAGCACTTTAGTTTCACACCATTGGTGCTTTGTTTCCAAGGTTCAATTACTGCAGACTTCGAACAACTACTTATTGAGATTTAAAGCTCTTGACTGTAAAGGAGTGTATCCAAGGACAAAGAAGGACTAATTTTAATTTTTAAATTTATTTCATTTACATTTTGTGTGCATGAGAGAGAGAGATTTAAAGATTTAAGAACAACTTTGGCGAGTTCACTCTTCTTCCACACCATCTGAGGGACTGCAGGCGTGGCTGCAAGCTTATCTTTACCCATTGAACCATCTCACAAACTCAAGAACTGTAAATTTTTAGCAAGGCAAAATTTTGCTGGATTGTTAGCTCATGCAATCTAATTTTTACAAGCTATTCTTCCTAGCTAGTATTTCATCTTTTTTCTTTCTTTTTTTTTTAGGTAGTTTTTGTTTCTGAGCCTAGGAATGGAATAATAGAGACACAATACTATTAAAAACTAATGATAGCCAGGTGGTGGTGGCACATGCCTTTAATCCCAGCACTCGGGAGGCAGAGCCAGGCGATCTCTGTGAGTTCAAGGCCAGCCTGATCTACAGAGTGAGATCCAGGACAGGCACCGAAACTGCACAGAGAAACCCCGTCTTGAAAAACCCTAACCAACCAAACAAAACTAATGATAGGATCAGGAAATTTTTAGAGCAATTTAAAGTAATTCTTTGAAATCAAAGTGGGTTCAATAAAACATCCTCAGAAAACACATATTACAGGGCTGGAGAGATGTCTCAGAGGTTAAGAGCACTAGCTGCTCTTCCAGAAGACCTGAGTTCAATTCCCAACAACCACATGGTGGCCCACAACCATCCGAAATGAGGTCTGATGACCTCTTCTGGCATTCAGGCAAACATGTAGGGAAAACACTGTATACATAATAAATAAAATGGGGGGGGGGGGAAGAAAGAGAAAATAAAAGAAACCACAAATGAGGAAGTATACCATTCATTTCTAGTCTGTGTAACAAGGCTAAACATAATGCAACCAACTCTGTGCATGGACTTGACTTCGCACACGGTCAACTACCAACAGGTCTACAATTACCTTCTAAGATTCCAAATGATGATCCTTGTCCCCTTCTTACCCATAATAGCATCAAGTTCTGCCACTAACTTCTGTTCCGTAGAAAACAGAGAATGTTCCAGAATTGCTGCTAGGCTTGCTTTTGATTCTGCTAAATTAATCATCTGACGTATGTCCTTAGTTAAAGATTGAAATCAACAACAAAATTTATACAATTACAATACAGAAGCAAACTTGAACCAACTCAAAGTAACCAATCCCTAAATTATTTATAACTCTTAAAAAAGCAATGTGATTTCAAATGAACACAAGGAAAGATGAAAAGTGAGCATGTCCCAGGGCTCAGTGGAATCTACCGATAACCCAGCTGGGTGAGGTAAGGAAGGAGGCTGAGTTCCAGGCAACTCACTTCAACTTCAAAAGGGGAGGAAAAGAGAGCAAACTCATTATTTCTAACTAACTCAGTGATTTATGTCAGTAAGTTCCTCAAATCATCCTGCTTTTTCTTCACTATTAGGGAAACTTTTAAGCCAGGCCAACACAGTCTTTCTCATTAATCCACAATAAGCTTGAAATAAGGAACTATATATAAAGTAGGCAAAGTGGCTCATGCCTGTAATCCCGCTGCCTAAGAGGTGGAGTCCAGTCATTTCTACCACACACGGAAGCCCCGTCGAAGAACAAGGAGAGCTATGGAGTACGCTTGCCCCCCGGTGGTCTACAGACCAAACCCAGGTCCTCTACTACTGAGCTTCACCTGCATCCCTGGAAAATAATCAACAGACTAGACATGGCGGCACCTGCACCTCCAATCCCAGCACGCAGGAAGCAGGGGGAGGGCAGGCAGTCGCTGTGACTATTTAGGACCAGCCAGGGCTAACTAGTGAGACCTTGTTTCAAACCAACCAACCAACAACCAAACAACTACAACCATAACCTCATTATGTTGAAGATTTCCACAGCAAATTTCCAGTAAAGAAAAAACAAATGCTGGGCTTCAGGCACAGGGTAAAAGAAGTATATACAGACAAGAAATGAAATATACATGATTTAAAAAAACAGGAATTAGGGGGCTGGAGAGCTAGTTCAGTGGTTAAGGGCACTTGTTGCTCTTGTAGAGAGGGTTCGATTCTCAGTACCCACATAGCAGCTCACAGCCATTTGTAACTGCAGTACCAGGGGAACCAACACCCTCTTCTGACCTCTACAGACACCACAAATGCACATGGTGTATATCCACTATGCAGACAAACAATACACACATAAAATAATTTTAAAAAGAACAACAAAATTTCACATGAGTGTGCTGGTTGGTTTTATGTGTGAACTTGACACAAGCTAGAGTCATCAGAGAGGAAGGAGCCTCAGTTGAGGAAATGCCTCCGTGAGACCCAGCTGTAAGGCATTTTCTCAATTAGTGATCCATGGGGGGAGGGCCCAGCCCATGGTGGATAGCGCCATCTCTGGGCTGGCGGTCCTAGATTCTTTAAGAAAGCAGGCTGAGCAAGCATGGGAAGCAAAAGTCAGTAAAGCAGCACCCCTCCATGTCCTCTGCATCAATCAGCTCCTGCCTCCAGGTTCCAGCCCTGCTTGAGTTCCAGCCCTGCCATACTCCAATGAAGGACTATGATCTGGAAGTGTAGCCAAACAAACCCTTCCCTCCCCAACTTGCTTTTTGATCACGGTGTTTCTTCACAGCGATAGAAACCCCAACTAGGACAATGGTATGGTACTATGTGCTCTTAATTCCAGCTTCTGGTTGGATGGGATGGAAAAATCAGCAGGTTGGAGGCAAGCCTGGCTAACATGGAGGGACCCTTTCTAAACAAGACAGGGCAAGACAAGAATTGAGGAAGACACAAAGGGGTGCTGCGGATGTTTGGTTTCTCTGCGGGTTAATTCCAAAATCGAAAGGATATGGTGTTTGCTGAATGTCACGATAGGGACAACTACGTGCTCCGCCTTTATGACGTCCAAATAGGTCTGAGACAAGAGTCCCACGCTCATGCTTTCTCCATTTTTGGTAAAAACGATCGCATCTTTGCCCAGTCTCATAGAACCCGACTTGAATCCATTCCCGTACAATCCAACCGGGACGTGACCATTCACGGTGACTTTGTCACTGAAGCCGAAGCTATAAAGAGAAGAAAGATTCAAACAATAAACACTCATTCATTTTTAAAAATTCAGTGAGTATAAGTACCTTTTGAAAATTTAATACTAAATAAAAAGCCTGGATTCAAATGCTGATTCCACCCACCCCGGGAGTATAAACAGTCTTGACTCTGACCTACCTTGATGTGTTTCCACATCTCTGAGAATGGGTTTCAGGGATTTACACCAGCTCATCACCTGAATGTACGGCTAAATGTCTGGGCTGTAACAGGAGGTCTACAGACCTTCAGATTTCAGGCCACAGATCACTTCCTCTAGATATGAACAATTCTCTTGTTCTGAACAAGGCTATGTGGCATGATTAATGATGGGGTCAATCTGACTTTTTGGCAGCATAAGGAACATTTAAGAAGACAACTGTAGCCATAAGTTTCTCTAGTCCACCCGGCCCCAGCAGTCTCAAAGCCACTTATAAAATAATCACTCAGAGGCTTAATATTAAATTATATGGACTATGGCTCAGGCTTCTTGCTAGCTAGCTCTTATAACTTGATTCAACCCGTAACTATTAATCTATGTATCATCATGTGTGCCGTGGCTTTACCTGCGTCCCATGGTTGGCAGTTTGGCGTCTCCCCCCACTCTCCTTTCTCCTCTCACTATCTCTCTTGGATTTTCCCGCCTGTCTCCATCCTGCCCTGCCATAGGCCAATGCAGATTTATTAGCCAATTGGAGTAACCCATACTCACGGCATACAGAAAGACATCCCACAGCAGACAACAGAAGGCCTCTGCTTCTGAATTCTCCCTCTGCTCTATACTGTTAGTTCTGTACCCAGTGCAGACACTTCACTGAGGCCACATGAATATTTTATGCCCCTTCATTCTCCCAAGCTCTTTAAAGACACTCCTCGATTCCCACAGGAAACTCTATAGAAACTCTACTAGGTAAGCCTAACTCACGCCAAAGGAGAAACAGCTACTACCTGTGTGCTCCAACCCTAAAGGAAGGCTGGAGTTGCAGGGAGGCAGACACGGGGAGGGGTGACGAGCACGGAGGGAGTGCCTACTAATCTAGTTGTAGGAGACAATGGAGACCTGATCACACTGTGGAGATGGCATCCTGTGTTTAAAAACAAACTGCAGGACATGAGATGGTGTTTTGTATGACACAAGTACATTTTCAATAGGCAGAAGCCATCACTTTCCCAAGTATAACGCGTTGTACACACCTCAGCATTTTATGTAACTTATCTGCAGTCATCCCGTTGCCATTATCAGTGAAAGTCAAGCATATACGGTCATTAATCACTGTTTTATCAATCCAGATCTGCTTCGCATTCACATCAGGATCATAAGCATTATCTGGAAGACAAAGGGTTTTGAGAAGTTCTGATTCGGTATTTTAAAGAAGCCGTTCATTAGAACAATGTTGTAACAAGCACTAGAATACCATTATTACTTTAAAAGCTGATTGCTAGGACTTCCTACGGTTTGAAACACACAACTAAACTGCCTCCACTGACCACATCAGCATTAGTGCTCCCCCAGCCCTTCACAGCACGCAGGGAATGAAGACTGGTGACCACCACACTGAAGTGTGAGACACCATGCTCCCCAAGACCTAAAACCAGCCTGTCTATCTATCCTGAGGGAAACAGAACTGAGGGCAGAGTACTAGGAGTCGACACAGAAGCTAACTAACAGTTCAGAATGAGAAGGCAGTATCCCTTTCTTCTAAGCTACATACAGACAGAGGATTTACCTCCTACAAGTATCTACCATTGGGATTCGTGTGAAGTTTCCTCCAACTGTACAACTCCATCACTGTACATTTCTCACTTTAACCCTAACATCGTGTTTATATACTCATTTCTCAGAACAGGCACAATAAAGGACTATGTTAAAAAAGAAAAATATTTAACTTATCAGTAATAAAATCAATTTGTGACTTATCCAAGATCCATGTGAATAGCCCCTAATTGAAATATACGTAGAAGTATTTATTAGAAATAATGAGGCCCTTTTCCTCATACTGGGTTGCCTTATCCAGCCTTAATACAGGGGAAGTGCCCTGTCTTACTGCAGCTTGCTATGCCATGTTTGGCTGCTATCCATGGGAGGCCTGCCCTCTTCTGAATAGAAACTGAGGGGGGGGAGGGGGAGGGGCAGGGGGAGGGCTGGGAGGGGAGGAGGGAAGGAAAACTTTGGTCGGATGTAAAAAAAAGTAATAATAATAAAAATCAAACTGGGCGGTGGTGGTGTACCCTTTAATCCGAGCACTTGGAAGGCAGAGGCAGGTGAACCTCAAAAGTTCGAGGCCAGCCTGGGTCTACAGAGTGAGTTCCAGGACAGGCTCAAGCTACACAGAGAAACCCAGTCTTGAAAAAAACCAAATTAATAATAATAATAATTAAAAATGGCTTTTAAACTAGTGTTCTATAAAGGATCTTACAATTAATCTCTTCCAACCACTTCAGGAAAGATAAAATAGTATTTCACTAAGAACTTAACTTGTTAATACCGTAAGGAGCACAACTGTCAGGCCTGGGTGTCTCTGCTAGGCTGCCATTTAAAAACAAAGAACACTCGCAGTGTTGTAGCCCATCCTTTGTAGAGTTGGGGAAAGAAAAATACAATCAACTGGATGCTTGTTGGCTCTGATGCTAGAAAAACCTTAGTAGTATACCAAAGGAAAGGGGCTCCTGCAAGCTGGGCAGGGTGCTCATCCTGCAAGTCCAGCACTAGAGAAACTGAGGACCAAGACTTACTGTGAGTTCCAGGCCAGCCTAGAGACCCTTCCTTAACAAACAAACACTCAGAAGTCCCTCCTCCTCCCATATCTCAGGTAGGACCTTCCTTTGATAAAGATCCCATTGTAAAATATACAAAGAAACTCCTGAGAATAACATTTCCTCCTTTAAAACATAAGCCTACATTGAAAAATAAAAACAAAACAAAAAAAACCCTATTCTTGCTCATGTAATTTCCTAAGAAGAAAATCATGACCTCATGATACAAATCTGAATATAACTTATATATTGCCTCATGCTCAGTAGAGGCATATTCCTGGACCTCATCATTCCCTTAGAGGAAATAAGAAACTATGATAAATTTAACATATTAATTCCAACACATGAAAGATGAATCCACTCTATATGTTACACACACTGTGAAGCATAATTCTTATTTTTTTATTTTCACAATTAGTAAAAATATTTGCACTGTAAGTGCTTTGTAAACTTAGCACATTAAGAACTAAAAGAAAGCTATGGAAACACCTGGTAGTATGGGGAAGGTGAGGAGTGATTCATGTGCTATGAACTTAAACAACTGTTAAGTCAGCTTTTACACCAATGTTATTCAGGATATATTTTAACAAGTATAGTTGCATATTACTTTTCAGAAGTTATTAAGTTATAATTACATTAGCAGATAGCATATGAAATATCAACTTACATACCTATTAATTCAGCAACTGCACTGAATGGCCAAGTATGACTAGTAGAATTTGTATGTAAAAACTTCGGGCAAAGCTGAAACAAACCAACAATTCATATAATTTAATGTATTCTTAATTACGAGCACAAGACCCAATATACATTGTCTCTGTGTTAAACAACGCTGAGACGAAATAAAAAAGGACTTAATTGCTTGCTCCAAAGAGATACAACCTTGAAGCTTCCTGGAAGGCTGGGGAAACAACTCAATAGCTTACCCATCAAGAACTTGTCTCCGTATGTCCACGATGCCATAGCTTTCCCAATTCCCTTGTAAGACCTGTTTTTAAATGACCCAGCTGAGACCCTAAAGTCTGACAAACATCATTTCCTAAACCTCACTACTTTGAGACAAGACTTTGCCAAGAGGTGTTTGCTCATTAGTACCCTGATTGGTCTAATAACCTTACTAAGTGACCATTGCAGGCAGCCTCACAGAGACTTAGTATTTGACACTCTGAGTTGGTTGTATTATCTATTCCAAGTTTACTGAAGTTGAACATTGGCGTGGTGTGTATCCATGACTTCTTCAAATAACAAACCACTGCAATTTCCAAGGTGTTAAAGTATGACTTTACTCTCAATAACAGATAGGAAGACATGAAGGAGAGAGAGGCCAATCAGCCCTATGCTATAGGAAGCTTAATGCACACACATAATCACTTAAATACTTTTTTTTAAAAGGGCAGGAATGGAAAGATGGCTCAGTAGTTGAGGGCACTCACTGCTCTTCCAAAGGTCATGAGTTCAATTCCCAGCTCACAACTGTGGGATGCCATCCTCTGGTGCGCATATGTACATGCAGACAAATTACTCATATACATAAAAAATAAAATCTTTAGCTGGGCTTGGTGGTACATGCCTTTAATCCCAGCACTTGGGAGGCAGAGGCTGGTGGATCTCTGAGTGAGTTCAAGGCCAGCCTGGTCTACAGAGTGAGTTTCAGGACAGCCAGAGCTACAGTGAGCTACTTTGTTGGGGTGTGGGTGAGTTGTGTATTCTAGGTAGCCTAGAACTCACCTTAAATTTCTGCTCCCCTTGCCTCTACTTCCCCAACCCAAGAGGATGTAGCTCAATATGTAGACCACTTGCCTAACACGCATAAAGTTCTGGGCTTAACCCCCAGCACCTCATAAAACTGCACATGGTAACCAAGAGCCTGTAATTCCATCACCTGGGAATCACGATATCAGAAATTTAAGGTCATCCTTACTGAGTTTAAGTTGGGAGGCCAGCATGGGCTGTTGAAGATCTCAAGAAAAACAAACAAATAAAACCTAGGCAACAAAAGACATCAGCTCCCTACAGGATAACCTGAGCAAGCTGTGGACTCCTAGGACAACCAAAACAAGATTCACACTAGCAAGTCAGCAAGCAACCTGCAATCAAACCCTATACATACAGTGCCAAGATCACTCACAGGAAAAAGGCCTTTTCAACAAATGGTACTGGGAAACCAAATTCCTAAATTACAACACATTTAGGAATTAAGTCAAAATGGATCAAAAACCTAAAATAACAGATAAAAAAAAGAAAAGCTTCATGACTTTAGAATTGGAAATCGTTTCTTGAATAGAACAAAAACGTATATAAATCAAACTATATCAAAATTTAGAACTACACATCTAAGGACAGTGGCAACATGAAAAACTATAGCTCTCACCTCAAAGGGGTAAGAGGCAGTTCATTGTAGAGCCAAATCTAAGTGCCCATGGCTGGAACACAGGTTTAGGTTACCTCGAACCCATGGCCCAGTATGGGAATGGTTTGAGGAGGTATTTACAGTAGCAGAACAAGGCAGACACATGTCAAGACCTTTGATCCATCAGGCTCCAGACACAGTAAAGCTAGGAAAGAAAACACTGCTTTCAGCACCAGCTGCTCTGGACAGCAGTCCTTGACCCTTCGGCTGGCTGGAAACCAGGGGTCTATTTGTACGTTTCAAGCCACAGAGGAGGGCAGTACATGGTTATTAAGGGGGCCAAAGGTGTCCTAAGGTAACTTGGCTCTGAACTTACAGCGTCCCAACCTCTCCACACCACAGCTGTCGATCGGCCTCCATAGCACACCCCACTTCCTAGAACCCAACTAACAGTGAAAACGGGGGTGGGGTGGGGGGTGGGGTGTGGGGGGTGGGGGTGGGATGTGCCCATATACTAGAAGCAGAGGACTTGTTTAACAGGTACACGAATCTTGGGTTTTGAAGGGGTTAAACTCTCCCACTTTCCCAACTAAACTCAGGTTCCAGTCCTCTGAGAAGGGCAAACAGGTGTCTTCTCCAACAAAGGACCATTTATCTACAAGACCCTTACATTCAGGGCTGAGGGAGAGAATGAACACAGAGGGTCTAAGTCAGCCTCACAGTGTCTCAAGGACAAACCCAGCAGCCCCCTTCTGAGTCACATCCAAGCTTGTGCAGATGTGTTCAAAAGTGATAAGACTAAACCTCAGCTAATTAAAAATATACTAATGTTAACTGCTGCTTGCTTACCCAATTATGTAGCTGACCCTGAAACTCCCCTTAGCTGTGCTTAAAAGGAGCCTACAAAAATAAGCCAGTTGTCAGTGTAGCAGGAATCTTAAAGAGTCTTATTAATAAAATCTAACCTGAGGCCAGTTATTGGGGTGAATGCTGGAAGATCAGAGAAGCAGAACAAGCCACAGCCACCTCACCTCGCCAGTTCCTCAGCTGATCCTGTTTCCTCAGACTGGAAGCCTCTGAGTCCTCATCCGAATGGGTCTCAGCTGAACTGCTGCTCAAAAGCCTGAAAGCTTAACCAGCCAAATGCTTCTAGTTCCTGGTCTTCACGTCTTATATACCTTTCTGCTATCTGCCATCACTCCCTGGGATTAAAGGAGTGAGTCACCATGCCTGGCTGTTTCCAATGTGGCCTTGAACTCACAGAGATGCAGAGGGATTTCTGCCTCTGGAATGCTAGGATTAAAGGTGTGAGTGCCACCATTTTCTAGTTTCTATCTAGTGGCTGTTCTGTTCTTTGACCCTAGATAAGTTTATTAGGGTGCACAATATTTTGGGGAACACAACATCACGTCAGGACCAAAATAAAACCAGGGAAAGCCACATAGGGAGGTAATATCCATGAAAGTATTTGCCAGGTAACAGAAACCATCACAAAAGACTGCTAAAACCACAGCCTCGTATATAGATGAAAATAGTTCTGCGAAGTCACCTGTCCAGAAACGCAATGATCAGCCTTGGACTAACAGGATCCTTGGCTCCTGGTCCTTGCAGCCAAGGACAATTGTTCAAAACACAATCCTTTCCCGTTTCCTTTTAGCATGCTTGTCTTCCTTGGCCTCGCTACATCCATGATGGTTACTATATTCCGCCTGCAATTCCCTGCTAATGCAATCTGCTATTCTGGAGAGCCATTCTGTTATTTAGGCTGACACTTGGTGGGAATGTAAAATGTACAGCTGCTATGGAACACGGTATGATGGTTCCTCAAAAACTTAAAACACAATCCTGTTATGGGTAAAGTTATCACACTCATCCTTCGGATTGGAATCTTGGGTACAAAGGAACTACACGTCCAATCATCTATGTCAGGAGTGAGATCATGAGGGCAGGCCAGCCTATGCTGTTAATCACTAAGCGAGGGCTTACTAAGGGAGTATAAGTCTCAACAGTCCTGTGGAAAGGTTAAAGGAAGTCCCCAAGACGGGACTATTCAGTCAAGGACTCCCCACTGATAAATGCTGGGTGTATCTGAAAAGGGATGAGCCCAGGGTCTCAACAACACTCTATTTGGCAATGCTGACAATTTTAAGGAATTTGGTTTGCTTGCTTCCTCCTTTCATTCGATCTTTACTTTTGAGACAGGGTTTCACAATGCTACTCTGACTGGCCTGGACTCATCTATGTAGATGAAACTCAAGAGTTCACAGAGCTTGCCTCTACCTCCTGAGTGCTGGATTACAGGCACAGGCCAAGCTTTCTTGTTTGTTTGTCTTTATGTATACTGGGGATGGGATCTAGAGTCTTGCCCTTGCCAGGCCAAGTGCTCTACCATTAGGCTATATCCCCAGTCCTCTTATATTTTGAGACAGGGTCTCACTAAGTTGTCCGTCCAGGCTGGCCTTGAACTTGGGATTCTCCTGCCTCAGTCTCTTGAGTAACTAGAACTATAAAAACATACTACCAGTCCCAGTATCAATTCAATCTTTTTGTGTGTTGGATGTGCATAAGTGTACATGAATGTGAAGGCCAGGGTTGACAATTATGCTCACCTTATTTTTGAGACAGTCTTCCACTAACCTGGAGCTGACCAGTCTGTCTAGACTAACTGGAGAGTGAGCTCAAGATACCTCCCTGACATTATAGATAGATTATGGACACTTTACTGGGGGCTGGAGATCTGATTTCAGGTCTTCATGCTTTCAATGTACTTTACTAAACTCAGCCATTCCCCTAGCCCTTCACCCCCATTTTGAAGAGTCAGAGAATGTAATATGTAAGGAGGTGGGGAGGGTGGGAACTCGATCCAGAACCAATTAAACATCTAATTCACCTTTTTCTCCTGATCATGACTCTAGCTGGGAGTACTCTTCAGGCTGTGGCTTATCTTTCTTATTTAGAAAAGGGCCATAAAACATGGACCAAGCTGGCCTGGAACTCTTGATCCTCCTGCTTCAGCCTTCTGAGTGTTGGGCTTATATGTAGTTGGAACTTTCTTTGGGCTACCAACCAGCTCCCAAAGAGACACAGAGACCTCTTTGAATGCTCAGCCTTGTCTTATGCTTGTTCCATTGCTTTTCTAACTTAATTAAGCTGTTTCTCTTCATCTACACTTGGCCTCGGGGCTTTTACCTTTCTTTCTTTCTGTGTGTCCTACCTTCCTGCTTCCTCCCTGTCTAGCTGACTGGCCCCTGGCATCTTGTCTCCTTTTCTTTCCTCCTCTTTACTCTCCCTGCCCAGAAGTCCTGCCTGCACCTCCTCCCTCACTACTGGCCGTTCAGCTTTTTATTAGACCAATCAGGTGCTTTAGGCAAGGTAAAACAGCAACACATCTTTACATATTTAAACAAATATTCCACAACACTTATGTGTGTGTGCAACTACGCCTGGTCACTTGGATGTGACATTAAAAGAAATAGCTCTTGTCTTTATTTTTTGTACTGGGGTAGCACCAAGGGCCTAGCATGTGCTAAGTGTGTGTGTCATTACACTAGGCTACATCCTTGACCCAGAATAGAGACTTCAAACTCTGTAGCAGAACTAATAATATCTGAGGCTAACTGGTGTGAATGGAAGCTCCCTGAAGCTTCATCTGCATTCAAGATCCTGTACGTGTCTGGCTAACTACAACACCATGATTGAGAAATGGAATGTTGTAAAGCAGCCAAAGTTCCCTTGAACTATCTTTAGTGCCCGCCTCTCAAGTGCTGGGGATTGAACTTCGGCCTGACACATGGAAGATAGATACTGTCTCACTGAAATACAGCCCGAGTCTGCTTTCCCTTCTATTTTGAGAACGCTGTCCAGGCTGGCCTTGAACTCACTCTGTATAGCCCAGGCAGGCCTAATTTACACTCCCCCTTCCTCAGCCTCCAGAGTAGATGAGATTACAACCTGTGCCACAAGGCCTGACTTTTCAGTCCCTCTTAGAGCTCTTTACCATCAACCCTGCATCTGACCTAACATTCTCAGTAGGTAAAACTCAATGTATTGTTAGGCATAGCAGAGATCTCCCTGCTCTGCTACCTGACACTCTAACCAATTATGTGGCAAATGTACTCATCTATGACTTTATTTTGTTTTTAGAAGCTTCCATAAGACTGGGGCTACAGCAACAGAACACTTTCCTGGCAAACAGGAAGAAGACCCTTGTTGAATAACCCCTAACACACACCACCACCACCACCACCACCACCACCACCTCATTACTCAAGGCAATCTATATCCCTGCTCCAGGACCTTGGTTACCCAGAACTGACACAGAGTAATTTCTTTTCTTCCTTTTTTTAAAGATTTATTTATTTTATGTATGAGTGCTCTATCTGCATGTACACCTTTATGCCAGAAGAGGGCATCAGATCTCATTATAGCCGGTTGTGAGCCACCATGAGGTTGCTGGGACCTCTGGAAGAACAGCCAGTGCTCTTAACTGCTGAGCCACCTCTCCAGCCCTGACACAGAATAATTTCTATTATTTCCCTGGGAACAAGAACTCTTTTGGCTCTAGAGTGGTGAGTGTTATTACTCTGTCCAGATTCACCCAGTTGGGGAGAAGAACTAAGAACTCGTAAAGAAGGGATAAAGTTACTCTTTTAACTACTAAACACCATTTCATTAAACAAACTATTTAACCAAAGGTCCTTGACCTGGAATATGTAAACAAGTCTCATAAATCAGTACGATTTCTCTCTCAAAAGGAAGGGGAATAAGAATGACCAAACTAGGGCTCTAGAGAAACGGCTCAGTGGTGAGAGCACCTGCTGCCCTCACAGAGGATCAGGGTTCAGTTCCCAGCACCTCACAGGCAACTCACTCCCCTCAGTAAGTGAAGGGATCTGAATCCCTCTTCTCATCTCCAGGCACACAGGAGGGTAACATACATGCACACATGCAGGCAAACCACTCATACACATAAAATGAATAAACGTGAAAAAATTTGGGCAAACTGTATGAAGAGGCAATTTAAAACAAAAACATAACAGAAAACGTGAAGAATGCTCAACCTCACAAAGAGGCAGGGGCAATAAAACCGGGCAACATTTCATGCACACTCGGACTATCACATCCCGCATGAAGAACACCGACAAATGAATGAACGTGGAGCAGACGCATTCTTCCAGTGCCAGCGAGAAACTACGGAAGGTGCTCCCGGAAATCCGTACCGCCCAGCAATGAAATATAACAACACCGAGTACCTTTTCGTGTTTGTCTGAGGCAGGGCTTCCCCGTATCCCCTACACTGTCCCGGAATTGGCTTGCTTCAGTCAGTCGCCCGAGCGCGGGGGTTATACAGGTATGCCACACCACAGCCCCGACACCCCAACCCCTGCAGCCACCCTCCAGACGTCCCTCTCCTCCGCGGCTGAGGAAGTACTTTCCCCGCCAGGAGCCCCGGGGCCTGCAGATGCAAAACTTTGCAGGAATCATCAGGTGAGGAAGCCACGCCCACCATGTTTTGGATCCGAAAGTATAAGTCGTTTTGTGCGACCCCTCCCAACTGCTGCACAAGGGTTTGTCAGAATCGGCCACGACCGGGAGCAGAGGCAGAGCCGCAAACCCGGCAGGCGGGGAGGAGACGAGAGGCCCGGGGCCTCGGGGCCAGGCCCGCGCGACACGGACCCGGGTGGGGACGGCGTCTGCACGGGCTGCCGCCCCCGACGGAGCCGTGCGGCTCGGCGCCTGCGGGCTGCTCGGGGCCGGGCGGGTCGGCGGGGGGGAGGGCGCGGCTCCGACGACAGCTGGCGGCGGCCGCGGAGCCCGAGGGGAGGAAGCCGCCCGCGGCGGGCGGGGAACGGCAGCCCGGCCCGAGCCGCCCGGCGCGCACCGCTCGCCTCACGGCCGGCCGCCGCTCCTCCGAGCGCAGCGACATGGCGGCGGCTCTGCGGCCGCGCCGCGACCCCCCCGGCCGCCGCGCCGGGCCCTCGAGCCGCCGCCGCCCACTGCCACCCTCCTCGCGGGCCCGCCCGCCCGCCCTCCTGGGACCCGGCCCGCTCCTCCCCTCGCGGCTGCTCACCGCGCTGAGGCGGATCCCGCTGGGTGACTGCGCCGCCATCTTGAGAGAGCTACAAAGCCAGGACCGGCCTCGGCCGCAGCCCGACTGGGAGGCTCGGAGTCCGCCGCGGGGCTCGAGGTCCCGCCCACTTCCGGGGCGGGCCGCCCACGCGAGGCCCCGCCCACTCACTTCCGCCTCGGGCCAAGCCGGATCGGGAGTGTAGGCAGGATGGCCGGACTCGGTCGGGCCAGCTGCGCGCGCAGCACCCCCCCCCCCCCCCCACACACACACACGCTCAGGCGTAAGGCGCATGCGTGCAGCCAGCGGGCACAAACTGCTGCTAGCTGGACCTGGAGACTGAAGATTGGCGCCAAGAATGATGTGTGTGGAGAAGCTAGATCAACTCGAATGAGAATCGCACTGCAAAATTGTTAATCCATGTCCACTAGTAAGGATGTTATTGAAACCTTACAAGACAAAACAAAGAAAATAATTGCTTTTTGGATTTGCCTGAAAATAATCAGCTTTTATCCTAGTGGTTGTTATGCCATGATTTCGGAGACCCCTGAAAGACCACAGGAGACGAATCCATACGCAAAAGCAAAGAGCCTTTATTCAAGCATATGCGAAAGCAAAGAGCCTTTATTCAAGCTCAAGCTTGGGCTCTCCGTCTGTCTGACATAGTGGTGAGAGCAGAGAGCTCCGGGCCTGGTCGGGGTAGGGTTTTTATCATAGCATAGGTTGGGGTGAGGGGATTTCCAGGGTTCAGGACCCTGATTGGCTGACATTTGTCTAGGGGTATCTTGGTGAAAGGGGCTAGGCATGTGCTGGGCTCAGGGACATCTGGTGATCTTATCTGTAATGGTCAGAAATCCTGAGTTTGGAATGTTTGGTATGTTCCCCTTGGATGCTGATTGGCCTGTTCTGGGGTGGTGCCAGTTTATGACTTTTCCTGGAACTGGGTATTGCCTTACAGTAAACAGAAACTTAGGCCTGCTCTCTGACTGGTTTTTATTGAGCCTGTCTTGGCAGCAGTATAGCCACGGACACGCTAATTCATCGTGTGTGTTGAGCCCAGTATTGCACCGAGTCGGATGTAGAAATGAATCAAGCAAGGGCTGTTGAATAGTACAAGACAGGGTTGAGAAGTCTGCAAGAATATTTACTGCAACCTTATGAAAGTCATACATTTTTAATAGGTTTTTCTGTAACGGGACAATAGGTTTCTCTGCCGATGCAGTAAGCCAGATCAAGTCGAATTGAAAAAGTAAAAGAACAGGTTTATTTGAGCAAAGCAACTCCCGGATGAGTCCTGCAGCCCCTGAGATTGGGGCCAGAGAAGTTATGCATGTAGGGTAAAAGAACCAGCCAAAGAAACATACTCTGACCCTGAAACCAGAGCCAAAGAAACACACTCTGCCCCTGGCCAACTCAGTACAAAAAACAACCAATCTCTAAGCAGGAAAACCAACCAATCCCTGAGCATGAAATCAACCAATCTCTGAGCACAAAATCCAGCCAATCTCTGAGTTTGTCCAAGCTCAGGAATTGAAATCCAACCAATTCCCACCCTGGAAATCTCCACCCTGGAAAAACTCTACCCCTAAAAAGACCTACATAAGCCCTGTGCCTGTTCAGCTTTCTCTGCCTTTTCCCACCCTGGCAGAGGCATCTACCCTCCTGGATTCTTCCCTCCTAATAAATATCTTGAATGAGGTCTGGGGTGAGAACTTCTTTTGCCAGAATGGAGCAGAGCTGAGCAGAACTGGAACACTTTCCCTGGGGAAACCCTCCCCTGCCGGGGCAGAGGTGTTACATTGGGAAAACCTTTCCCTGGAGCAGGGCTGTGAGCTAGTATGCTTATGGTCACTTTGTGGTACTCCTTACCTTCCGACTGCCAGGATCCTTTTCCATCAGAACTGCAATGCTTACAATGCAGCAGAACTAAAGCAGGCAGATCATATACCCTATAGGTGAGGGGTGACGTGTCCTCCACAAGCTGGGTTTGTGCCCAAGTGTGGTCAAAAGCTGACCAATTTAGGCGGGGTCTTGGGCCAATGGCAACTTCAGGGGAGAAGCTGCTGCAGCTGCCAAGAATGCGGCACTGGGCTTTTGGTGTCTTTTCTTTGTTGGAGATTCTCTGAGAGGGTGGGGTTTGGAGAGAGAGAGAGGAATGAAACTTTCGGGATTCAAGCAGGAGTGAGCTGGAGATTCCAGTCAAATAATTTTATTTGTAAAAGTTCAAGTAATACAGAAGCATAAAATTTACCCAGTTCCCCTTGTGCAGATTAAGTGCTCTTTATTCCAGACCCGCTGTCTATTAACACTGCCTGCCTGAGACAAGAAGAAGCCATTAGATGCCCTGGAACTGGAGTTACAGGTGTTTTGTGAGCTGCCATGTGGGGGGTTGGGAACCAAAACCAGTCCTCTGGGAAAGCAGCCAGTGCTCTTAACCACTAAGCATCTCTCCATTCATGGATTCTATACATCTTAAGAATGTGATATTCGGGCTGGAGAGATGGTTCAGTGGTTAAGAGCACTGGCCACTCTTCCAGAGGTCCCAAGTTCAATTCCCAGCACCCACATGGTGGCCCACAACCATCTGTAATGAGATCCAGTGCCCTCTTCTGGCCTGCAGGGACACATGCAGGCAGAACACTGTATATGTAATAAACAAATCTTTGAAAAAAAAAGAAAGAACATTGTATATGTATAAAAGAATGTGATATTCTTCCATCTAGAGAAGAATTGGTGGGCTCTGGCCCTTGTTCCCCATCCTAATCTTATCCTTCTTTATGGAAGAGGTCACATGTACCTTACGAGGAGTTTCGATGTAGTCATGCCTTAAGCCCAAGTTAAGAGTCTAGGGAGGATGATTGGAATAAACATAAGTCTGGGGGAGCCAGCTGTGGCCTGGCCCTACAGACAGCACAGAGGTCACCAGGCTTCCAACCACATCCATTCCCAATCTTCTGAGTGAAAAGCAGACTATCCATCCTTTGAAGAGACAACCCTGTGTGTATGATCGGTTTCATCTCAACATAATGTGGGGATTGGGGTCTAGGCACAGCCAGCTGTGCTGACCTATGTCTGGTTGAGAATGGTAAAGGTTCTGATAAACTCTTTCCAGCATCCTGAACACTGAGGGGCTGGCTCTGCTGATTCCTGAACCTCTATTCCCTGGAGTTATTAAAGGAATTCCTGGGGAAATTGGATTTCAGGGCTTGCCACCTTAGGGGGCTCATATTCTGGGGGTACCCAGATGGGCCAGTTTGGGCCAATGAGTCAGAGGACCCCACGTGTTTTTTTTTCTGGGACTATGAAGGGATCACCATGCTCCCAGGAAGACTTGGTTTCACAACTGAGCACAGTGGTATTTGCTGGGCTCCTGGCAGCTCAGGGAGCTGTCATCTGGGCAGGCATGGTACTGCATAGATGGGAGTCCCATCTCTTCACTGGTGGGCTCACAGCCCCAGAGCTGTGCTCCTCCCCAGGAGTAAGCAAACCATGTAATATTTTACAGAGATCTACCTGGAAGGCCAGTTGGGTCTCAGAGAACAGACTGGCCATGAGCTCCTGGGCCCAGTCTTTTTTAATTCCCATACCCATGTTCCTGGCTCAGAGGGGCTTTGGGCCTTTTCCACAAGGAGACAAAAGGACACAATTGGACAAGCATAATTATAGGGCCCATAGCAGTCTTATTTTCAGGGGGTCAGATGACCTGTTGACGATCCATCTGTGACTGCCCTCTGTAGCCTCCTTCAGTGAGGTGTGGTGGATCCATGGAGTGACATTGGTGGTCTTCACTACTGTGGAAGTGGTAGTGACCATGGGATATGGATTGTACCATGCTGGCTGCAGACTGTGGGTCAGGACCTCTTTACTCATACAAACTCTTCAGTCTGGAACTTGTGGGCAGGCTCAGACATAGGCAAAAGGGCATGGCCTCTTGAACCGTCTGGTGAGTAGCCCTTTGGGTCTGTTGCAGGGCCTGTAAGGACTTGAAGAGGAAGTGGATAGTAATTTCTGCTTTATGAATATTTCAGGGCAGAGGAGGTCTCCTAAACATGATTTCAAATGAGGTGAAAACACCTGGGTATGGGCGGCACCTGGTGCTTAGGACAAAAGGTGGGAGGCTGGTCCAAATTTCACTGGTCTCAAGGACATACCTAAAGTCTCCTTTAAGGTCCCATTTGCTATGGGATGCCTTTCTGTATGCTGTGAATATATGTTGTTCCTATTGGTTAAAAAAATAAGCTACTTTGGCCTATGGCAAGGCAGCTTAGAGGCAGGCAGGAAATCCAAGCAGAGATACAGGAAAGAGAAATGCAGGATGGGAGAGACACCAAACCACGGTCCAAGGAGCAACATGTAATGGGACACAGGTAAAGCCACAGAGCATGTGGCGATACATAGATTAATAGATATGGGTTAATTTAAGATGAAAGAGCTAGCTAGCAAGAAGCCTGCATTGGCCATACAGTTGATAATTAATATAAGCCTCTGAGTGATTGTTTTATAAGTGGTTGTGGAATCTCAGGGCCGGGCAGGACACAGGAAAACTTCCGACTACACCCAATCATCTTTTCTATCTGTCCTGAGCTCTGTGGCCTACAGGCATGATGCAGTTTCCAATCAACAATTAGGAATGTTGCCAGATTTGGCCATGAAGACCAGGCCATTGTCAGACCCCCTGGGAAAGGGACAATCCAGATCTAGGAATGAAGTCTTGAAGGACTGTCTTGGTGACCATTGAGGCTGTTCAATTAGGCTGGGAAAGACTTCCACCTATTCAGAGAAGGTGTCGATGAAAACTTACCAATACTGAGGAGGAACAGTTCCTGCCCAAACTCAGTTGGTCAGCTTCCTTTGTTAGCACGACTGTCGTGGCAACTGCCAGCAAAAAAGCCAGCCAACTGGCAGAAACAGGATGAAGTCTTTTGGCTGGATGGCCACAGCCTCAGGCTCCTGGATGCTCAGTGGACGGAGCCCTGGTCCTATCAGCCCTGACCCAGGCCTTCCTTCTTTACTGTTTCAATTGGGGCATTTAGTTTTCCAGTGTCCTTTTTGTTTACAATAAGCACACTGGTCCCTCTCTAGTCTCCCTCTCCCAGTGTCTCTGACTTCCCCCGCTGGGATCTCTTTTATTGGTCTTTATATTTGTGGGAAGGTTGAGAACTGCTGTTCTACAGCGTCACAGTCATTGCAAACCTTGTGACCAATCTCTAATAACTGTGACCTATTTTTACCCTCAAACCCTTCGAACTTGTGAAGCTTTTTCTACGATCTGGTGCTGACCATATAACAAAAGCAGTATCGATTGCTTGTTGTTTATCTGGAATGTTTGGGTCTACTGGGGTCACGAGCTGGCAGGCCTCTCAGAGGCACTCCAGGAAGCCAGGGACAGTTCGTGAGGCTCTTGTATGTCCTTGCTCACCTTAGACAGATTAGTGAGTGTCCTAGCAGCTGCTTTCAGTCCTCCTAAAAGGGTCCTGCTGAAAGTATCCAGAGTTTCCCTACCTTGGTCAGTGTTGGGGTCCCAGTCAGGTCAGGAAGAAGGGAACATCTGCTTTATTCAGGCTGCACTGTCCTCAAGCAATCCCCCACCCTGCGGGAGGGCTGCTTTCTTACCTTCTTCATGTCTGAGGTGAAGAGGTGGCCAGGAGCTGTTGACAGTCAGCCCAGTTCAGCTGGTGGGTGTAGAAGACAGCAGTCTCCAGAGGCTAATGAAAGCCTGAGGTTTTTGGAGAATGGTGAGTCCCGAGTTTTCTAATTATACAGATCCTTGTTTGAAAGGCATACATAAACCATGCAAGGTGGAGAGTACGAACTTTCAGGTCTTGGGTTCCCAGAGGTGCCTCCCATAAGGGAAGGATGGAGGCTGCCTCTGCCTCAGGGAAATTCCTCCTGAAGTCCCTGTAGCCAGAGCCACTCTGTGTGGCGGGAAGAGGGGGCCTGAGGTAGAAGAGACCACCCACCCACTGCTACCACCAGTGCAGCAGGAGAACTATTTCCCCTTTCTTGTACACACTCCCCTAGACAAGAGGAGAGAATGGTGATGCTTCTGCTCTTGGGACCAGAGAGGGACCAGAGGAGGTGTAGGGAAAGGGCCTGGCTAGAGAAACCCACCCTGACCCAGAACCAGGGAAAGAAACACAGCCTGGATCTGGGACCTGAGCCAGAGAAAGAAACACTCTGTCCCCAAACCCAGAACCAAGGAAACATGCCCTGACTCCGAAACCAGTTCCAAAGAAACACTCTTTGTCCCTAGAATCAGAGTCAGTGAAAGAAATGTGCCCTGGCCTTACAATTAGAGACAAAAAGCTAAGAAAGGCCAGTGAAAGAAACACAGTTTGGCTTTGAGATCAGGGCCATCTCTGCCCCTATCCCACAAAACTAACCAATCCCTGAGCAGAAAAAACTAACCAATCCCTGAGCAGAAAAAACCAACCAATCCCTGAGCAGAAAAATCTAACCAATCCTTGAGCAGAAAAATCTAACCAATCCTTGGACAGAAAATCTTCTCCCTGGAGAAACTCTGCCCATAAGAAACCCTATATAACCCACCCTGCCTGTTCAGATGTTGGCTCTTCTTTCCCACCCTGGCAGAGGCAGCCAGTCTCTTGGACTCCTCCTTCCCAAATAAATCTCTTTCTCAAAGGAGTTTTGGGTGCGAAGATCTTCATTCACCAGTTCAGAGAAGAACCTTGCTGAGACGTCCCTTAAGGAACTAAGCAGAAAAACCCTTGCAGAGATGTTCCCTTAGGAGGCTGAGCAAGGCTGAGCAAGGCGGAGCTGAACAGAAGAACCTTGCTGAGATGCCCCTTAGAGGACTGAGCTAGGTGGAGCAGAAAAAGTAACAACTTTTCGTCGGAGCCAGAGGAGATTGCTATATTTCTGCAGGGGGTTTCCCTTTAGCAGAATGAAGCAAAAGCAGCAACATCTTGGGCCAGAGAAGGAAGCAGAGCTCTGCTGGCCCCTTAAGTGGGGGCTGAGCAAAGCTCAGCTGTAGCAACTCTCCAGGAGAGGAGCAGGATTACTATATCCTGCAGGGAGACCATCCCCTACCACACCAGGTATAGCCCGACTCCCAGACAGTCAGGATACCTTCCCCTCCAGAGCTGAGCTGTCCCATTGCAGCTCCAGCTGTCAGAGCTGTCCTAGCAGCTCCAGGTGTCTGGGATACTTTTCCTCTAGGGCTAAACTGTCCCATCGCAGCTCCAGTTGCCAGAGCTTTTCCCGAAGCTCAAGGTGCCGCCTGACTCCCGAACAGTCAGGATACCTTTCCCCCAGAGTTGCAACACACTCACCTACGGGAGGTGCTCCCAGAGTTGAGAGCACCATTCTGGGGAGCAGAGCGAGGACACGGACTGAGACCGAAGGTGACAAAGCGGTCAGAGCCAGGGGTGAGCATGCTGGGAGGAGCTGGAGGAGGGGCTTCTAGGTGATGTCGGAAGGGAAGGGGGTGGGGGCCTGAGCTAGAAGAGAATAACTCCCTAACACACACGCTGTCAGGGCAAGGGGCACTACTTTCTCCTCCCTGGTGTGTCCAGGGGCTACAGTGTGACATACGGAGGGGGATGTCAATTTCCTCCCACAGGGCTGAGAGAACAGGTGGAGAATTTGGGCTTCTCTGGGGTAACTGGGTAAGGATTTGGTCCCGAACAAGGCGGCATAGGTCTTGAGCCAGGGCGGTGGGTCTTGCCCTGAGAGAGCCAGTGCTCCGTATATCCATCCTAGTCTGCAAACTCCTTCCGGAAGTGCTTCAGCATGCACCTCAACCGTGTCTTGGCACTGCTCACCCCCCCTTCCATTTTAGATCTGTTTCTCCAACCAACAGGCATGACAGAAACACACAGACTGACAACAATAAAGACAACCATGAGTGACCACCACAGACTGAAACAGGGTGATCCAGTGACATCTCATGCAGATCCCAGGCAGGAATTAGGGCTTTGTCCTGTCCAACGCAAGAAGGTACCATAAGCAGACTCCCCTCCAGAGGGGACAATCCAGGTGACTTTCTGTAGTTTCTTGTTTAGGGTGAAGGCATTGGGAACCTCTGTGTCTATAGGAGCAGAGACAAGAGAAGTCCCTGGGGTTCTGGAATGTCTCAGAGTGCACACCACCTAGGATCTGTATATTCCTCAAATGTTGTCGACCCAGGGGATCCAAGGCCCCCATCATCCTGATGTTTCAATTTCTGGAATCTTGCTGGCATCTCCAAAATGCTGTGAGGTAAGCCCACCAGAGAACACACAGAGACACTCTGAAAGCTGAATAGAAAGTCTGTAATTGCTGGCCAGCATCTACACAGGGAATTTGCCCAAATCATGCATCCCCTTTGTGTGGTTGACCCACATCAGTTAGTAAGAACAGTTAGCAAGAAGCAGAACTATAGCCAGGTGGTGGTGGTGCATACCTTTAATCCCAGCACTTGGGAAGCAGAGGCAGGTGCATCTCTGTGAGTTCCAGGCCAGCCTGGTCTACAGAGCAAGATCCAGGATAGCCAAAGCTACACAGAGAAACCTTGTCTCAAAAACAAACAAACAAACAAACAAACAAACAAACAAAAGGCTTCCCCAATAAACGTGTTCCAGCTCTGCTTTGGGTGAAGGTTTCCCAGTGCATGTGTAACAGCTCTAAAGGGAAAGGTGTCCTGCCGTAGGGAGCCAAGGAACACCACAAAATCACACCACGTAACAAACCTCACACAAGAGATTTATTGGGAGGGCAAAGCAGCAGAGCACTGAGCAGAAGACAGGATTTACATAGGATTTCTTGGGGAGGGTGCTTTTCAGGGTGACCTGGATTGGTGGGATTTTTGTTGCCTGATCTTGGAGTAGGCTTAGGGATTGGTGGGATTATGAGGTCAGATTCTGTGGCAAACTCAGGCATGGGATTGGTGGGATTTCATGCTCAGGGATTGGTGGGATTCTGTGGCCTGATCTTGGGGCAAGCTCAGGGATTGGTGGGATTCTGTTTCTTGGTCCTGGTTTTGGTCTTACAGGTCAAGTCTGGGTCAGGGTGGTTTTTCTTGGCACTTATTACACTAAGGTGTGGGGGCCTGTTACAGTGATGTAGATTAGCATCTGTGTGTACACTTTGAAAGCATCTTACCGTGTACATCTGGTTAATGGTTTATTCTGAGTTAATCTTACATCTAGATGTCACCCACATTGGTGGCTGAGAAGGAATGCAAGATTCAGTGGACTTGATGTTTGCAACTGCCCCCCATACACACTCACCCCCCCCCCACACACACTCAGTGGTGGGGGCAGAAGTTGAGGTTGAAAGAGACAGGGAATCTGACCCACCAGAGGACAGGAACAGGACTTGCCTTATTGCCATTGTTCTGGTTCTCTATAAAATTGCTAATGATAAAAAAAAATGGAGAATAGATGTTGCTCTGACTTCCCGGACTGACTCTGGATGAAGCTCAGATTTGGTTCCTGGTTTGTGTTTATGGGATGGGCAGCGGTGGCTGAGTGGCATTCAACAGCTTCTTCTCTAACAGTATTTGTCCTGAATGTTCACTAGTCTCCTTTGTCCCATTGAGCTGTAAAAAAAATACCTGGTGGTGTCAGAGACAGAGGAAGAAGCATCCCCCCAACCCCCCTTATCCTCCACCCCCATCCCCCACTCCTATCCTCCATTCCTATTCCCCACCTCCCACCCCTATCCTCCATCCCTATCCCCCACCCTCATTCCCCACCCCACCCCCATTCCCATACCCCACCCTCTGGGCTTCCAGGCATGGCATTCTGAGTTCTTTTCATCCACAGAACCTTCCTTTCACTGCAGAAAAGAATATGATAAGCAGTATGAAACAGAGTTGGAGTTCATGGCACAGATTAAGCATAGGAGTTAATACAAAGAGAGGCACTTTGGAAAAGATTAATATATACCCTCGTGTGAGTATGGGCTTCTCAAGGGAGAGTCACATCTTTATATGGATCCTGTGGCTTTCTTCCCCCCAGCCCACACGTGGCCCCCAGACAGGGTTTCTCTGTGTAGTTCTGGCTGTACTGTAGATAGCTCTGTCTCTGGCTCACTCTGTAGACCACTCTGGTCTCAATCTCACAGAGATCCTCTTGCCTCTGCCTCCCAAGTGCTGGAATTAAAGGTCCACACCGTCACTGCCGGGCTGAGGATCCTGTGACTTCCTAAGTTCTATTGTCTAAAGAGCATAATTCACAAGTTTGAAAAGATTAAGTAAAGCTTAAATACAAGCATCTGGCTGTGTCTACTAGTTTTCCTCACTAGGAGGTTCCTTTGTAAATGAAATTGTGCCCTGGCTCCCTGGAGTGTGCAGCTTGAGCTATTGTGCCAACAGGCTGAAACTCAAGGTTACAAACATTCTGACCCAAAGCAGAGCCATGTGAGGAGAGGGGGATCCCAGTGCAGCGGCCAGGAGGCCCAACTTCAGCGGGTAACCGAAACAATTGGAAAATATGGGGAAGGGCAGCCCAGCCCCCTGGGCTGGAGAAGTTTGGGGAGGGGGAGGGGCCTGCAAGCCAGAAGGACCCTGTAGGGGCTGAGGGTGCAAGGGAGAACCTGGAACTAGGTTGGCTTTGATATGTTAAGGTATCTCAGCCTTTTGTCCCAGGGTTTGTGACTTAACACTCTTCATTTGCTATGTTTGAGTTGTCTTTGGGAAGACACACAAATTATCTCTGCAGATAATTGGCTTTATCAGTGGTGCTGGAATTTCTTGACACTCAGCAGGGAAGACAACTGAATTCCAGGTTTAATAGCTTCTTCCTGTTCCCCTTCATTTCCTTCCTTGCCTGGGGAAGGCTTCCTGTGTGCTGTGGCCCCAGGACAGGCTGGTTTCCAGGAAGTTGTGCCTGGGTGGAGCAGCTCAAGAAACCAGTACTAACCGGCTTTCACTGCCGGCTGCCTCTTTCCTGTTCCGGATTTCTTAACACCAGGCTGACAGTGCGGAGCTCCAGGGAGTCTGAGGGACTTTGGTTTCGATTCCTGGCCTCAGCTCTGCTGCCTTGGAAATGTTAACAGAACAGGAAGAATCGAAACCGTGCGTGTGAGGTGCTGGGCACCCTGCCCGGTCCCTGCAGCGGGGATCGATTTAGGCGTGTACACACAGTCTTCACTCGACCGGCACCCCTGAAGTTCTTTGTCTCCTAAACTCCGGGCCCTTAGAAGAACACCAGGAATGTTGTCGTCTGTGCCTGTTACCCTTGGCCAGCACCACCCCTGCCAACACACTGCCTGCCCCAGTGTAGCGACTCTTGGGGTCAATCTCACTCCTTCTGGGAGGAGAACGGAGCCGGAGCAGTGGACTTCGTGGTGGGCACAGACACTCACTCATTGAGGAGAAAGAAAATACCAAACTGAGGCACAGATGGACTGGAGATTTGGCTCAGTTGGTCGAGTGCTTGCTTGGCTCTGGGTTCGAGCACCCACACTGCAGAGGCTGGAGGGCATTGCACATACCTGTAATCCCAGCACGTAAGAGGTAGAAGCAGGAAGATCAGGAGTTCAAAATCATCCTCAGTGACAGAGACAGCTAGAGGCAACCCTGAGAGAGATGAGACTCCGTGTCAAAAAACAAAGACAAGAAACTGAGGCACAGAGTGTCTGCCAGACGAGGACATGGGCGTGGAAGCTGCTGTGGAATAATCCCTTTGTACACTGTGAAGACATGTCGCTCTCATTTGTTTAATTGAGAGCCAGCTGGCCAATAGCTAGGCAGAAAGAGGTTAGACGGGAGAGCGAGACAGAGAACTTGGGGAAGAAGGGCAGAGTCGCCAGCCAGACACAGAGGGAGCAGGACTTGTAGAAAACGAGGCAACAAGCCATGAGCCATGTGACAGCATGCAAACTAATAGAAATGGGTTAATTTAAGTTGTGAGAGCTAGTTAGTAACAAGCCTTAGCTATCGTCAGAGCATTTATAATTAGTAAGTCTCTGTGTTGTTTATTGGGGAATCCGTGGTCCCGACCAAAAATGCCGCCTACAGGAAGCTGAGTCAAACTCAGACAACCCAGTCCACAAGCTGCCACCTATGCCTTTGCAACAGCCAAGAGGTACGCGCACATCACCTTGTGATGCTTTCTTCGTGGGTACCTTGCATAAACCTACTTAGTAAGATCCTAGTTAATAAGTGCAGATTGTTATATCTGATATTTGCAGAAATCAGTAAGATGTTCTAGATACCTGCTAGGTCTCAGGCCCTCTGTTTGTCTAGAAATGAGCTCAAGCTAGACTATAGGGTTTCAGCGTTCGGCAGGAACTTGTGAAATGGCTTTTTATCCCCAGGAGTCCCTCCCCTAAGCTACTCAGTCCCTTTACAAGTCCCCATGCCCAAGCCCTCTGACTACCTTCTCTCTCTCTCTCCTCTCCTCTCCTCTCCTCTCTCACTGCATCTTCTCTCTTCCCCGCTTCCCTAACCCTGGCCATGTACAGTGCTTTTTTTCTCTCTCTTCTCTAGAGTCTTCCAGATGCCTCTGGATAGTTCCTCTCTCTTATCCACAATAAGAACCCTCCCCCTAATGGAGAGGTCATGTCTGTGGTTACTTTGCTGCGCCCCCTCGCATACAATATCAAGAAGAAAAACGGTGCTTGTCTTAGGGTTTCTATTGCTGTGACGAAACACCATGATCCAAAAGCAAGCTATAGAAGAAAGCGTTTACTTGGCTTACACTTCCACATCGCTGTTCATCATCAAAGGAAGTCAGGGCAGGAACTCAAACAGGGCAGGAATCTGGAGGTAGGAGCAGATGCAGAGGCCGTGGAGGGATGCTGCTCACTGGCTTGCTCTTCATGACTTGCTCTTCATGGCTTGCTCTTCATGGCTTGCTCTTCATGGCTTGCTCTTCATGGCTTGCTCTTCATGGCTTGCTTAACCTGCTTTTTTTTTTTAAAACTCTTTCTTTTTTACTTACTTGTTGTGTCTTTCACAACATAACTATATGTTATGCCCAGATTGCAGGGAACCCTCGAAAGACCACCACGGAGACCGAATCCCGCATGTGAGTGAGTGTTCACAGTGGTGAGAACAGAGAGCCTGAGCCCCAGCGGGCTTTTTCTTCATAGCAGAGATTGGGTGAAATTTCCAAGGTTCAGGACCCTGATTGGCTGACATTTATTTGTCTAAGGGTGTCTTGGTAAAAGGGGAATAGGTGTGTGTTAGGCTCAGGGATGATCTTATCCAATCATATCTAAAAGTTGGAATGTTTGGAATACCAGATACTTCCCCTTAGATGCAGGCCCATTCCTGGGTGGTGCCAGGGTGGTGTATGGCTTTTCCTGGATCCGGGTATTGCCTGCCAGTAAGCCTGCCATGGCAGCTGCGGTCAAGCTGTTTTGGGCACACACACCCACACATGCATCCCATCTCTGGTTCCCTTGCATCCACCCTTGCCCCTGCAACCTCCCCCCACAAAATAAAACAAAATAAAATTCAAGATAGAAAAGGGAGGGAAAAGAAAAAAAAAGGAAGAAAGGAGAAAATGTCACCATGGAAGCTGCAGTGTGACACCGTGAGTCACACAGTAAACCCCTTTATCTGTACATCTTTATATTCAGGCATTCATTGCAAAGAATCGTTGGTCTGGCTTGAGGCCCCTGGTCTCTGCTACGCTATCAACACTGGTCCCTCACTGGGACTCTTCCTGGACACCCCGAGGCTGCCCTGTATCCTGGAGGTCCTGCAGCTCTGGGTCCACAGGACCACTGCTCCCCCTCCACCCCCCAGCAGATCACAGATGGGGTGGATGTTGGGTTGGGCCAACACTTAACCTTGGTTCTTGGCTTTGGTAGTTACAGTGTTTGTCAGCCCGCCAGCTCTCCCCTATCTTCACCACCAGGGTGAGCTCTCCGGCACTACCCTGGCTAGTTCACCCCTTGCAGCAATGAGCAAGGGCGGGGCCGTTCTCCTGCTTTCACACTACTGAATTGCCCAGGACTGGCTGATAAGGGGCAGTTATGACCTCAGGGCCAACTCTCCCATCTGGGGTAGGGTATATCTCTCCCCAGCCTGTGCCACCACATGACAGATGAGTAATGGGGACAGCACTCCCATCTGCCTCAGGTTCAGCCTGATTTCTTCTAAAACCCAGGACCAGCAGCCCAGGGATGGCACCACTCACCATGGGCTGGGCCCTCCCCCATCAATCACTAGTTAAGAAAATGCCTTACAGCTGGATCATATGGAGACATTTCCTCTTCTCAGATGACTAGCTGGTATCAAGTTGACACAAAACTATCCAGCACCGTGCTAAATTTGTAAATCTCCACATAGACGTCAAGAGTTGAAATTCATGGTCTAATAGAAACTGATGATGTAAAGAAGGTATCGATTTGTGTTTTTTCCTTTTCTTATACTTATTGTGTGTATACATGTGTGTTTATGTATGTACCTATGTGTGTGCACACTTGTGAGGTCAGAGGACAGCTTTTGGGAGTCCGCTCTCTTCCACCTGGGTGCTAGAGAGTAAACTCAAGTCACTGTGCTCGGCGGCGGCGAGCGTCTCCACCAGCTCAGCTATCTCCTTGACCCCAGGTTTTTCTTTTTTTAATGTGTGTAAGTGTTTTGCCTGCATGTATATCTGTGCACCACATGTGTGCAGTGCCCAAGGAGACCAGGGAATGGTGTCAGATCCCTTGGAACTGGAGTCAAAACCATTTGTGAGCCTCCATATGTGTGTTGGGAATTGAACCTAGGTCCTCTGCAAGAGCAGTGTCTTACTTAGGGTTTTTCTTGCTGTGAAGAGATACCATGACCACAGCAACTGTTATAAAGAAAACATTTGTTTGGGGTGGCTTACAGTTTCAGAGGTTCAGTCCAGTATCCTCATGATGGGGAGCATGGTGGCGTGCAGTCAGACGTGGTGCTGGAGGAGCTGAGAGTGCTACATCTTATAGACAACAGGAAGCCGACTGACTGTCAGAGTGAAGCTTGAGAAAAAGACCTGAAAGCCCACCCCCCCAGTGAGACACTTCCTCCAACAAGGCCACACCTCCTACTAGTGCCTCTCCCTTTGGGGGCCATTTCCTTTCACACCACCAGTGCTCTTCACTGCAGAGCTGTCTCTCCTGCCCCTCCCAGTTTTCTCTGTCAACAGGTTTTCTTGGGTATTCTGCCTCGGCCTCACAAATGCTGGGGCGTACGGGTAAGTCATCAGGTCGGTTGGTTTCCCCCCTTTTCCTCCGAGACGAGGTCTTGCTGTAGCCAAAGCCGGCCTGAAACTTTGGACACAGCTCAGGCTGGCAGTGATCCTCCTGCTGTAGACTCCAGTGTGCCGGGATTACAGGCGTGAACTCCCACCCGTGATTTTTGTCCTATGTTTTCACTGATGTGACACTGATTATTAGGCGGGGTGCGGCTACTTCCTCATACTGTGAATTGTTTGCACCTACAAGTACAAGCAGGTGTGAGTCACAGAACTTCCAAGTACGAGCAGGTGTGAGTCACAGAACTTCCAAGTACGAGCAGGTGTGAGTCACAGAACTTCCAAGTACGAGCAGGTGTGAGTCACAGAACTTCCAAGTACGAGCAGGTGTGAGTCAGAACTTCCAAGGTTACACGGATAGACTTTAGTGACCCATTGACAAATGCTTTTACTTTAAGCATAATCCCTTGACCACAGTTCCCATGTAATTTCCAACAGGTATTTGTGTGACTACCCATATACCTAGATGTATCTTTAAAATATACTTTTCAGCCCTTGTTGAGGCAGACCAGGTCCTGTGAGCCCCCATGCTGTGTTGAGACCAGGGACATAAATTGCTTTTCTGTTGTACAAGGTGTGAAATACTGAGAGAGGGTTAAGACGACTCAGTGGGTAAAGCACTTCTTGCCAAGCTTGAGGTCGGGAGTTCAATCCCAAGAACCTACAGGATAAACCGGAACTGACTTTCACAAGTGACCTCTCTAACTGCCCCTCCCATGTAATTAGATTAAAACAAATAAAACAACAACAACAACAACTTGCACTTCAAAAACAACACAAACAGAGAAGAGCAGTAGTAATCAAACTCAGAACTCCCAGCGTAGTATAGTAGGCATAGGCTCTGAGAGCGCGTGCCTCACGAGGCCTGGAGAGTAGAGTACACAGTGCTCTTGCCTAAAAAGTGTCGCCAAGCAGGCAGGTCTGGAAGGCGCATGGCACTCACTGGCAGAGTTAGACGTGGCTCCAAGCCAGGAGGTAAGTAGGGTAGCTGGCAGGAGGCAGTGAGGCTCGGGAGAGTGAGAGCCGATGCCGCCAAGCCCGAGGGATTATTTTACTGCACAGCAGTGTCAGCAGAGCGGTCAGGAGATCCCAGGGAGGAGAAAGCAAAGGGAAGAGAGTCAGCAGTCCCGACTGCTCCAGGCCGTCGGTGTAAGACTTGAAGAGTACCAGAGGTGGCACTAACTGGGGTCACGGCTGTGGGGGTCTGAAAACCACACGCTTCTTATGCAACTGGACAGTGCAAGTGTGAATTTAACACGCCCAAAGAGATCTATCCACCGAAGTGCTCCGACAGGCTAGTATTGCTGTTGAGAGCAGGTCTCGGTATCCAGGCCGGCCTTGAACCTGCTATGGAATGGAGGATGAGGAACCTCTGATCCTCACGCCTCCATGCCCCCCGGTGCTGCAATGACCTACTCTGTGGATGCCAGGGAAGCGCTCTACCAGCACAGCTAGATCTCCAACCCTGGGTTATTATTGGTTTTGAAGAGCCCAGGAATATGAAAAAAAATTGTATGCTTGTAGCCTGTACGCACATTTCTGAATGTATTAGGACTGATAGCTGCTGTGCCCCTTGCCCTGCATTCTCCCAGTTAGGGGAAAGGTGATTTAAATGACCCCACGACTATGTAAACATTTTAGACTAACACCCTGTAATCAGCAGCAGTAAATCCTGGATCCCCCTCCACCTCAGAGGTGCCTGGAGAGTGCTAGTTCAAGACACCGGGACGCACGAAATGGCATAAATCCCCAAATGTTCTCTCTGCCCTGTGTATAACCTTTGGCTGTAAAAAGGAGCTTGTAGCCCTTCCTCGGGGATACCGAGTCAAATCATTCCCTGTAGCCCTGACTAGTAGAATTTCTTCCCGAGGCGTTTCTGAACAAACGCTGCTTCTGGTTTTTAGACTTCGGTGTTCCGCTCCCTGTTGTGTTTGCACAGCTCCAGGACCCAACAGTTGTAATTTTTTTATACCCCAACCAAAGTCCCCGCCCTCACTCCCCATCCAGTCCTCCTCTGTTTCTCTTCAGACACAGGTGGGTCTCCTATGGATATCAGCCAGCCATGGTATATCAAGCTGCAGTGAGATTAGGCTCCTCCTCTTCTATTAAGGCTGGGTGAGACAATCCGGCATGGGGAAAGGATCCCCAAAGCAGGCAAGAGTCAGAGACAGCCCCTGCTTCCACTGTCAGGAGTCCCACAAGAAGACCAAGTCATGCGACTGGAACACATATGTAGAAGGCCTGCGTCATTTTTTTTAAAGTTTCAAACTGCAGTACCAAAGTAAGTGCTTTCAAGGTGACTGTGTGAAATGTTAAAATTACACTTTGGATAACCATTAAGAAAAGAACAAACCCCAAACACCCTTTAACTCCTTTAAATTAAATTGAGTGTGTGTGTGTGTGATGTATGGAGGTCAGAGGACAACTTTTCAGGAATTAGATCTTTCCTTCTACACACTGAACTTGGGTCATTAGGCTTAGCAACAAAACCATCTAGTCAGTCCCCCCCTTTTTTACACTTCATTATCTTGTGTGTACAGGTATGGAGGTCAGAGGACAATTTGGGGGGAATCATTCTCTTGTCATCCATCTGTGGTCCCGAGGACTTCACCTGCTGTCACCCTGCCAGCCTAACAACTTGCTAAAAGTTTTAGAGAAACAACATAGAACAGACCTACGTGTTTGCTTCAATAAAGACAAGGACTTTCACATGACAATCATGTGTGGTTAGATTATATATTAATTTTATTTCCATTACATAAAGTGAGGAAGAAACACAGAGATTGAAATATATTACAAGGTATTTAAGGGAGGCGTGTTTGGCGGCTGGACAGAAAATACCTGAATGGACTTTCAGGGCTGTGGTAGAGTTCATTCAAATCCCCAGCTCCCTTCTTCACAGAATATCCTGTCCTCATCAGGGACAGAGAGCAGGATGAAGCAGCAAGCCCTCCTGGGGCGCTAACATTCTGGATGTTCCAGGAAGTCATGCTCCACACACTCCTCCAGCTGCCGTAGGACCCTTGGGCTCTCTGCGACAGGGAATTCCGGCACAGAGGTTCCTGGAGCATCGGAGGGCAGTTGGCTTTGGGTTTTGAAAGCACAGTTTAACGTCTTGAAGAACGGCATCAATTGCCTGACGCTGGATACGGAATGTTGGCGCAGAAGGGGAAACTCACTCTCCCTGGTGATCTCATCAGAGCTGCCAATTTCCTGCAGAGAGACCCAGAGCCAGGGAAGTGACCTTGGCTAGCACTGAGATGCCTGTGCACACCTGTGGTAGGCTGTCAGCTCATGGCTGGTGCTAATAATAGAGGCAGAACCTCACATTCTGATCTTTCATCCTTTCTGTCGGGGTTTCAGCCCCAGCCCAGTCCAACACCAGGCTCCTGCCATTCCTCCTAGCAGGCTCCTCCTCTTCTTAGACTCAAAACCACAGAGCAAGTCGGGAAGAAAATCAACTTCTACGTCACCGGTACCCAGGAAGCTGTATTTCCCGCAAGAAAATAAGGGATGGAACTTATAACCATCCCAAGCTTTAAAACTAAGAGAAGAGGCTTCGAAGTCCTTAAAAATCAAAAATCAAGAGACGCTAAGGGTTCTGTCACTGCTCAGTCTGGATTCATCACTGGGATTTTTTTTTTTTTTTTTTTTTTTTTTTTTTTTTTTTTGAGACAGCGTCGTTTATAGCCCAGGCTGGTCTTGAACTCACTATGTGCCAAGGATGACCCCCAACTCCTGATCCTCTACCTCTACTTCCCCAGTGCTGGGATCACTGGTATGCACCACTCCGCCCTGTTTACATAGCACCCGCTGGAACCCAGGGCACTGTGTATGCCAGGCAAGCACTCTCCAGCTGAGCTCCATCTCTGGCCCTGTGACTGTGTCTTTTAAAAGGAAAGCACTTACCCCGTATTTTGACTTTAGAAGTTCTAGAATCCTGACAGTGTGAGGTCTGCATTCTTGGTGATTCTCTTCTAGCTCTGACAGGAAGCCAGGGTGCTCAGTGTCCACTTCTGGAACAAACGCCCATCTGTAACTGCAGGGCACAAACAAGGCCAGGTATGCTGAAGCAGAGCTCATGTAAACTGTCTACAGTAGCTAGAGTGAAATAATTTACATCCCACAACTCAGTGGCTTAATATGTTCATAGACTGCATCTTAATATGTTCATAGCAATGCACACAATTGATTTCTCTTCTATTAGCCCTAGAAGAAATCCTGTTTCCCTCACCATTATTGCTCAGTCTCTAGGATGAAGACCTAGGAAACCCACTAGCCTGCTTCTACCTGTAGATTTCTCATCTGGACCCGAGGAGTGGAATCAGACATGCTCCTCAGGGGGACAGCCGCTGTCACCAGCGTATTCTCCAGTGTCAGCCGTGGTGGAGCAGACATCAGCATCCCCTTGCTTTCTATTGCTGACTGATGTCTCATTACATGGACAGATCACATCTGTCTGTCCATCTGTTGCTGATGGACACACAGGCTGCCTCCAGCTTTTGGAGACCATACATAATGCCATTGTCCACAGCATCCATGGGAATGGCCTTCTTTCCGTGGCCTCTTGTCTCAGTCTTGCAGCTAAATGGAATAGCAGTGACGTTTCCTCAGATCCGAGGTGGCCATGCACAGCCCTCTACAGACACCGCACAGAGCAGAGTGTGGCTTCTACTGGCAGGCACCTACCACTCAAGCCTATGGTTTCTGTTAGGCTCCCATGATGCTGCAAGGAGTACTGATCTGTCCACCAGCTGGGGACCAGTGCAGTCCCACTGCCGTAAAACTGTGCCCCCCCACCCCACATCTGTGCCCCCAGCAGCCACTGCTCTTCTCCCTTGTTCCTAGGGTGGTGTACTTTCTAGAATATCACACAAACGGAATGACGCAGTGTGTGGCCTTTTCAGCCTGGCTTCTTTCATTTGATAATGGCCATTGAAGAGAACACACACGTGTTTTTACCCATGACTCCTCTCTTCGTGGGGGGAAGCTAGAGAGCAGCAGCCTTTGGGGCCAGGCATGAAACTCAAAGCAGGAACAGCTGTGTTAAGCCTGGGGAAAAGCGTGCCAAAGAGGCCAAGTGACCCAGAGAGGCCGCGCTCCAGACGGAGCCTCCACATCTAACTGCAAAAGACAACTGGAGCTACACAAATGCGGGAGGATTGGCACCAGCGACCCGGTTCAGAAGCTTCGGTAGCGAGAGCCACCTCAGCAGACATAAAAATACTCATCTGTCACGGAGCCACATTTGCAAGCCTGACCCTGAGCCAAGTCATGAAACCACAGCTGTTTGGGGAAACCTGAAACCTGGGCTGCAGTAGGCTCACAAGCTGCTGGGGTGCTGCGGCTTCTCACACACTCACTGCACATGAAAGGAAAGTGAAGTGCTGCTCGGCAGGGAAAACCACCGACTTCAAAGGGTGTGCGGGCTCCTCTGACTTACATCTGAAACAACGGCATCTTGTCAGGTGGGAAGGAGAGCGCTGTGTCCAGGAATTTGCAAGCAGAGAGGTACATGATGAGATCACTGGGGGACACAGCCCCGCCCAAAGGCCCATTCCCATCCGCAACTGGGGCTTTTATTCTGTTTTTGTTGCTGTTTCTACAAATTCAGAAAGAAATGTTCATTATACATTCGTCCACATCTTCTGCTCTTCATTCACTTGGGAAGAGTCCTTAGACACATTTCCCTGGAAACAGATCTTCTGAATATGGGCTCAGTGTGGATGCTGGTTGGGACTGTAGGAGCGGGAGCACTCGCTCAAGGTCATCTTCAGTTACAGAACCAGTTTGAAGACAGCTGACCATATATGAGACCCTGTCTGAAGACAGGAGGCAGCCAGAGGGTTGGCTCAGCAGTTAAAAGCCCTTGCTGCTCCTCCAGAGGACCCTCACTTCAATTCCCTGCACCCACACTGGGAAGCTCACCGCTGCCTTTATCTCCAGTTCCAGGGGATCTGACACCCTCTACCAGCCTCCTCAGACGTTTCATGGACATGGTGCATATACACACACAAAGGCACACATGTGCATACGCAAAATAAATACATCTTGAATAGAGAGGGGGGAGGAGTCTTCACGCTAGCTAGTCCCATCACGAGTACTCCCAGAAGATGGTAGGTGGTGTGACTGCCTACACTGTCACCTCCCAGCATGCAGCGTGGAGCTCCCATGGCTTACCTCAACGATTCATCTTCCTCTTTCAGATCTTCTTCAAGTTGTATGAATGTCTGGATCTTAGGAAGAAAATGTATATTTAAGTCACGATGTGAGAGAGATCCCATTTACCTAAATGTATCTAGCTATAAAAAACCAGCAGGTGGGGCATGGGGACACACATCTTTAATCCCAGCACTTGGGAGGCAGAGGCAGGTAGGTCTCTAAGTTTGAGGCCAGCCTGGTCTACAGAGTGAGTACCAGGACAGCTAGGGCTACACAGAGAAACCCTGTCTCCAAACCAAAGCAAACCAAATCAAAAACCTAGCAGATGGAGCCCAGGTAGAGCCTAGAGAGCAGGGAGGCCCTGGGGCGGATCACCACAAACCAACAAGAGGAAAACTAGCAAATACTATCGTAGTGTGTAGGTCACAGAATAAAACACTCTCTATTCAGCTGAGAGATAACTATGTGCTATCAACACGATTACAAACAACTCCTAGAGGGGTCAGGCGCCCACAGAGTGGGTATTGTCCGACGACAGAAAGCATTTTAAAAGCGCCATCTTGCCCAAGACAGACACGGGTGCACTCACGAGCTCAGAGACCATGATTGGCCACAGTGAGGTCAGATGCTGAGGAGATATCCTTAGCAGCAGAACTCTGAAAAACAGAAACATCTGAGCAGCGACTGTGGATGTCTGTCCGACTCGGAGGTTGTCTGTCAGGCGCTCTGAGGAAAGAGATTGTAGAGAAGTCACACAAATATGCAGGTTGGGGTTTCTCGTTAGCTAAAAAAGAAGGTATTTTTTATATCTTTGATATTGTGATGACAACCCAGGATAAGTGATGAATCCTATCTGGACCTGCAGGCAGGCACACACCTGTAATCCTGGGCAGAGGCAGGAGGACTACCACAATGCAAAGCCAGTCTGCTCTACTTAATGAATTCTATGCTAGTCAGGGCTGTAGAGTGAACTCCACTCCCTGTCTGTGATGAAAACAAAAAAGGAGGGGTAGGTGGGGGATGTAGCTTAGTTGGTTCAGGCTTGCCTGGTATGCACGGAGCCCTTGGTTTTCTCCTTGGCACTACATAAACTGGGCGTGGTAGCACACACCTGTCATCCATAGAGTTTGAGGCCAGCCTGGACTATATGAGACTCCTGAGATAGATGGGGAGGCAAAAAGTATGTGTTTGTGCTACAAACACCCAACAGGGTCCTGTTATATAGCCTATGTTATCCTCCAACACAGTGACCCTGCCTCGGCCTTTTAAGCGGTAGGATGTGCCACCACGCATGTCTGTCCCATCTACCCTCGTGACAATCACCATCTGATCACAGTTGTTGGCTAGAGTCCTCATGCCGTGCACTTCACCTCACCCTCATGCGGCAGGTGCATCTGCAGTACTGCAGCCCGTACCGCACGCCTTCCCATTTCCCCATCACTATAACGACGCTGTCACTCTGAGGCAGGTGTGTGTTCAGCTCTGCCCTCTGTGCACTATGCCCAGTGATGCCCTTCAGCACGAGAGCCCAGGCCTGCCCCGTTAGGACAGTGGTCGCTCATGAAGAGGCCGCACACCACAGCCAGGAGAGACTGGGTGATCCCTGAAGCTCTCTCTCAGACGGGTGTGTGCTGCCTAATAGCAGCCTCCGCCTTACGGCTCTAACTAGAACATGGCTCCTCCACACTCCTGTCATGTATACTATGTTAAATTAAATCACATGATACGAAACTTCCCATCAGCCCCCACAAAAACTTATAAAAGTCTGCTTTTTCCTTTGTTTTGGGGATCTGTTCAGGGGATTTATTCCAAAGAGGCTCCTCCCTCTGCCTGCCCTCAGCATCCCTCCCATAGCATGCCCCCATCTCTCATTTCTCACTCCTTTTAAAAAAGATTTTTTATAATGTTAACGCTGTGTATGTGTGTATTTTCACATGAGTGTAGGTGCCCAAAGAGGCCAGAAGAGGGCCCCGATACCCTTTTGAGCTGGAGTTACATAGGCAGGTGTCAGCTGTCTAACTTAAGTGCTGGGCGCTGAGCTCGGTCCATAGAAGAGCAGACGCTTCTCTTAGGTGCCAAGCCCGCTCTCTAGCTGCCACATTGGAACTGTAACTTTACACATATGGTGCACATGTGTGGATATGTATGTGATGTATACATGAGGCTCACACTATCACACTGCCTGGCTCTCATTCCCCTTCAGTAGAATGACTTCTCAGAGCTGTTTGCTGGAACTCTGCTCACCCCTGTTTGAGAAAGTACACCCCTGCTGTGTGCTTTTATTTACATTTTACTTTTGGACAATACGATGAAGTTACTGCTTACTGAATAATGCAGGCATATATATATACAGACTCATTATATCTAGCCCCACCACAGTGACACAACACAGGAGCCATTCTGTTTTGTAAACAGGAACCTACAGTTAGATGGTTACTGATGCCTAAGCAAAGCCTGGCTTCTACACACCCTTGCAATTTTTTAGCCCTCTGGGCCTCACCTACATGTCATGGGAGACAGGGAAGAGGAGGAGTATTCAGACTGGAAGGATTGGGGTGCAGCACACCCCTCCCCATAAAGGTGGAGGCTTTACGGTAATGAGGCCCATGTGAGTGGCTTCAGCCCCCATGTGAAGGGACAAGCTTGTCCCTTTTGTGTTCGTCCTCAGGACTCTCCAGCTTCAGGACTGTGAGCAGAGACATTTTTGTTCACCATGAAACCCCCAGCACTGGGTCTTCTGCTGCATAGCTTGGAGCAGCCGAAGGCGGGCGTCTTACCTTGTATCAGAGGAAGGTACAGGTGGTACTGGTCAAGCTCGCCACTGAAGACAGCAAAAGCCTGGCGCTTCAGCAGCATGGCCTTCTGCTCAAAACTGGAGAAAAGCTTTAAGGAACTGCTCTGCATGTCTGCAATAAACACATCACAGTCAACTCATGTGAGAAGATCATTCAATCTGTGATGCTCCCCCCATCCCTTCAAAAAGTTCGGTTCTCCTTTGAGAACATATAGAAATCAACCCTGCACACATTTAAAACAAAACAAAACAAAACACTGCCTATCTCAGCTACAAATGGCGGTTCATGTCTATAATCTTGTCACCTGAGAGGCTGAAACAGGAGGATTGCCAAGAGTTTGTGGCTAGAGTTGGAGTGGTGGTGGTGCACGCCTTTAATCCCAGCACTCCAGAGGCAGAGCCAGGTGGATCTCTGTGAGTTTGAGGCCAGACTGGTCTACAGAGCGAGATCCAGGACAGCCAAGGCTGTTACAAAGAGAAACCCTATAACAAAAAACGAAAAAATAAACAAAAAGAAGTTTGAAGCCAGCCTGGACTACATAATGATGAGTTCCAGGACAGTTCTCTAGGCCATAGACCTAGACCCTTTCTCAACAAAACAAAATGCCCAAATCAAAATGCTAATACCGCCAAACCTAACCCTACCCCCAGGAAAGAAACCAAAATAGTTGCTCTGTGGGTGAAAGGCAAAAGTCTATTCCAAACTGCCAAGACTGTCTCCTGGGAAAGCAAGAAGGAGCAGGGGGAAGAGTTGGGGGGGGGGGGGGGTAATGACTGACTGAGGGAGCCTAAGGCTAGTGACGACCTTGACAAGTTAGTAACACCACAGCCACAGTTAATGGAAGAGCCACATATTCCTCTTGCCAGAGGTGAGGAGAACACTCTCTTTTTAGCAAGCAGGAACTTTCTTCAAGCCCCTGAGGGAATGGGGGTTTTTGTCTAAAGGCTGGACCTTGGAAAAAGGAATTTCTTGGGGGACCAGACACCCCCAAACAAACAATTCATGACCTACTATGTCAGGGAATCAGGAAAGGCCTGGGCTGGGCATGGCAGTGCTGGCCTGTCACATGGGCATTTGGGGGCCAAGGGAGGAGGATTGAGAGTGTGAAGCCAGCCAGGGCTACAGGGTAAGACCTGCCTGAGAAGTCAGAGCTGCCCAACAAACTAGGCTGACTTTAGATGTTCTAGGACAGGTGTCAGGCTGTGGCCAAAGCCTTCAGCAGCATCTCCGCTGGAAACTGTGAAGCACAGGCAGTCAAGGCCGGCCAACAGACTGGGCGACGACTCACTTAGTCCTCTCCAAATCTACACACCCCACCAGCTGTCACTCAGCACCACAGAAGTTTTTGTGAAGGGGCACGGTGGTGCACTCCTTTAATCCCAGCACTGGGGAGGCAGAGCTACACAGATCTGTTTGAGTTAAGAACCAAGTTCCAGAACAGCTAGGGTTACACAGAGGGACCACCCCCACCCATCTCAAAGAAAGTTTGACATGGCAAAAGCTGATTATGAGGGTACCAGTCCTGAAGTGTGACAATTAATTTGAAACTTACTCATTAAATCCTTAAACATTGTTTTCTCATGAGTGAGAAGATGGTCTATAATGGACTTCCAGCTGGATATGAAAAAAGAAGCAAAATTAGTTAAATATGCAATTAATGACAATTTGATTAAAAGCATCAAGAAAATAACATGCCTTTCTAGAGCTATTAAAACTTCTCTGCAGAGCTGGAGAGAAGGCTCAGCCGGTAATAGCACATGCTGTGAAGCCCAGGGACCCAAGCTCAAACCTCAGCAGCTACGGAAAAGCCAGGCCTGGAAGTTCACGTCTGCAGCCCCAGCACTGTGGGCTACAGGGGGGCCACTGGGGCTTATCAGCTGCTAGCCTTGCCCAAGGTTTAGTGAGAGACCCTAAAAAAATAAGGTGCACGGGGGTGGGGGATGGGGTGGCGCACGCCTTTAATCCCAGCACTCGGGAGGCAGAGCCAGATGGAGCTCTGTGAGTTCGAGGTCAGCCTGGTCGGCAGAGCGAGATCCAGGACAGACACCAAAACTACACAGAGAAACTCTGTCTCTCGTGGAGAATGACTGAGGAAGACACCTGAAGTGAACCTCTAGCCCCCACCTGTGCGTGCGTGCGCGCGTGCGCACACACACACACACACACACACACACACACACACACACACACACGTAAACACACTCACCCAGAAGTGTAGACAGATTTTTCTTTGGGTCCCCAGCTCACAAAAGAAAAAAAACCAAAACCACAACTTGGAGACTTAACCTACATCATTTAATCTGTGTTCTTTCATGTGGCGCGGTCACCTTTACTCTGTCCTCCCCAATCTGCTTCCTCTCCATCGGGCTGGCGACTCCACCTTCTTCTTCCCAGAGCTCTCTGTCCAGAAGTCCTGCCTACACCGCCTGCCTAGCTACTGGCCGTTTAGCTTTTTAGTAAACCAATCACAGTGACATACCTTCACACAGTGTCATCAAATATCTTGCAACACAGAAGTGTGTACACACACACACACACACACACACACACACACACACACACACACACAATGAACTTGGAGTGCATGGACCAGGAAGCCGGGCAGAAATACTGCCAGGGACACCATGGGCTCTACTATTTCATGACTAAGATGGACAGGGGCAGACTGGGCACCCCCAGAACCTCCCATCGTGCTCCTTACGAACGACAGGCTCCCTCAATCTAGTGTAGTGTTTCTTTTGATGAAAAGCCACCTCGGTATTTTGAAGGATTTAACATCTTTTCAGCAAACACAGGATGGACGTGAGCACCCATGACAGGGACATCCTAGGAGGTGGCACTATCGGTCTGCTTTCACTTCAGCACTGAGAATCACGCAAATCCAAGCACTGAAGACACACAGCACATGTTTTTTGAGACAGGGTTTCTCTGTGTAGACCTGGCTAGCCCGAACTCAGAGCCTGCCTCTGTCTCCCTAATGCTGGGATTAAAGCCACGCGCCACCACTGCCTGGTCGGAGCATGCGTTTATGGGAACAGCGTTTCTTACTGAACACAGGAAGTATCCATCTGAAAGAAAGTGGGGTCCAGATACAGTTCCAGCACTTCCTTCTTCCACGCCCGTTTAGTATAGGCATAACCGCTCAGGGAGCTCAGCAGCTGGGCGCCGGCTCGGAAGCTGGGAGCGTTGTATGCACTAAGGGAAGAGGAGGGCCAGGGTCAGAGACTGTCCTGTCCAGGAACACCACTGGATCCATTTCTCGAAGGACACATCTCCGTCTGTGGGCGGGACGATGCCGTCACCTGTGGTTGCGCAGGTAGGGAAACACGTAGTAGAGCAAACGGGAGATGAGTGGCACTGCCTTCTCTTTCTCGTCACTTCGATACACCATGTCCAGGAGAGAAGCCAGAACCTAAAAGATCGAGGCCGTTAAGAAAACGGGCGTCTGCAGTGGCAATCAAAAGTGCCACACTACAACCTGATGTCTATTCTAATTTGATCTAGAATGTCCCCCATGTGTTAGAGACTTGGTTGCCAGCCTATGGCACCACTGAGAGAGGCAGAGACTTTAGGAGGTGAGGCCGAGGGGCAGGAGAGAGAGAGGTCCCTGGCAGCATGCCCTTGCTTCCTGAAAACCAGGAAGCTATGCGCCTCCCCACACTCCCACCACGAGGCTGTGCCTCACCACAGCCCAGAGCAACACGGCCAACCGCCCGAACTGAAGCCTCTACCTTCTTGAGCAAACAGACCTTCCCTTCCTTTAAAATGAGTCTCTCAGGTATTTTCTGTTGCAGGTACAGAAAGCTGACTGACTCAGGTCTGGACTTCAGAACTCATGCAGAGGAGTTCTGGCATCCAGAATGAATACAGGCCTTCAAAATGGCTGCAGAGGGCAAGCGCTTCCACGAGGGACCCCACGTCAGGCCCGCATTTACCTCTGCCAAGAGGGAGAGCGCCTGCACACTGTACACAGAGGGGGCGGAAGCGGACACCATCGCCGAGGCCGCTGCAGCATCTGCGACAGAGAGAGGCGTTTGTTTAGCACTGAGGCTGAGCCCGCACTTCCGTCCCCAAGCACCTTCGCTCTGACTGCAGACACTAGCTTCATTCATATTTGCATCACACTCAAGTTCACCCACGAAGGATGTCTAAGCTAGGTTTCTATTTATTTTGTTATAAGGATCACGACCAAAAGCCAAGCGGGGAGGAAAAGTTCACTTCAGCTCACAGTTGTTATCCTCCATGGAAGGAAGTCAGGGCAGGAACCTAGAGGCAGGACCTCAAGCAGAGACTATGGAGGAGTGCTGCTGACTGGCTTGCTCCCCACGGCTTGCTCAGCCCGCTTTCTTATACAATTTAAGACCACAGCCAGGGATGGCATGGCCCCATTATTCTGGGCCCTCCTACATCAATCACTAATCAAGAATATGTCCTACAGACTTGCCTACAGGCAATCTGATGGAGGCATTTTCTCAACTGAGGTTCCTCTTCCTAGATAACTCTAGCTTGTGTGAAGTCATCCAACCTCATTGGGACAAAGAATGTAGGTATTTGGATCAAATACACCAGCACCAGCTCACTGTCTCCAAGTCCTTTTGGGTGACCAGCCAGCACTGTGGTCTCAATGTCCAGGGTCCATCGTCCAATACTGGCTTTGCTCCCAGTCTACCGATGTCCTTGTCCCAGAACTGACAAGCCGTGGTGCCCAGCTCTGAGCACATGCGACCGTCTCTTAAGCTCCCACACAGCCTCTGCCCCTGTAGGCTGTCTCCACTGTTCGGGAGCTGCTGCGGGACACACTCCTCCATCTCCACACATCCTGCCTCTCACCCATCTGGCAAGTGTCCTCTACTCTCCTGCTTCTCCCTCCCTCAGAAGGGCCCACCCAGGAAACGGAAATGCTGGCCAAGCCCAATGAGTGTAGGTGTGATGATGATTTGTCCCCTCTGGAATTACTGCGCAGTCAGTGAAATTCCAACCTGAATTTGCTGAAAGCAGACTAATACCGAAATTAAAAGAGATCTTCTAAAATGAGTATCCATGTATGGATTTTGGTTGATAAACAATGATGTTTGTTATCTGGGTCAGTTGGGGTTGGCTGGAGCCAGTGACTCAATTCCTCCTCATAAAACTCAGCTAAAGATGTCTCTGACATACCCCATTCCTTCCCCCACGTGATGTTTTCTGGGCTGTTCAATAAATACAGAGCAAAGTCCTTTGTTAAACAGACACACAGTCACACAACAGCCAGACACAGGGATGGAGTCAGAAGACGGCATTCGGGCAAGCACACATTCAGACAGACAGACACCGGACAGAAGACACAGGGAGCACGAAGCAGTATTCAAATCTGGATTCAGTCTTGCTTCAGTGACTCCAGGGGGAAGTGCTTTTATTTCTCCCCTTAAAGCGTTATTGGTGACTCAGAGTTAAACACTGATGTGTCTCATGTACGCAGCACAGGAGAGCTCCCTGCCCATTTTATACATTGTCCTGAAGTAGTCACCTTGCTGTACAATAGTCTCTTGAAGGTACCCTTCCTACCCAAATAAAATCGGTGTGTCCTTTGACTAACATTCCCTCCTCCCGTATACAATCTACTTGCCAACCTTTAGCAATAGATTACAGGTTAAAAATCTTTTCTGAGAATTTCATATAGGAGTACTGCCTTCACACCATTTCTACCCTCTGTGATGGCTCCTTAATGGAGGCTACTACAGAAAGTCAAAACTGGTCAAGATACAAGGAATAAGTGTCCATGGGGGGCACAGTCCCAGTTGCTCCATCTGTAACGGAACTGCTACACCTAAGGCTTCAATGAACGAGGTGGAAGAGGAGGTGGAAAGACAAGAGCCGGAGGACCAGAACACCTGCTGCTTGGTCGTGTCTGAGAGACATGACAGGGAGGGTGCACCCACAGAACCTCAACAATACGACTGCCTGAATAAACCTGCACAAACACACCGTGGACATGATAATCAGGGGAGATTCCTCAAGGCCCTGCCCCTAGATGAAGAGTTACAGGCAATCAACGGCATAGAGAGGGAGAATTGGGGGAGGCCCACAGAGGTTTCCTAGTGAGATCTGAGCTTGCTTTACCCAGCAGGGCTGCATAAGGGGATGGACTGACCACATGCATGGTTACCAGGTGTTCGGAAGGGTCTGCACTTGGCTGTGCTGTGGGGAGATCTTTTGCTCCACCCCTTGGCATTCCTATCAATAGCCCTTTAGAAGAGACAGAAGGTGCTGGTAGGTTTTGACCCAGGCCCTCCCGAGGCTATCCTGTGTTTCTATCTGTCTCTCTCTCCTCTATATTTCTATCTAGATCTCTTATCCCTCACTCCTCAAGAGTCCCTGGGGGGAAAAGTGGGAGCAGGTCCCCCACAGAGAATCGGTCTTCTCCAGGGACAAGCCACCGGCTAGGTTATCCAGTCCCAAGTGCTCAGCCCCAAACACATACACATAGGAGCAACAACCAAGTAGGGTGTTCATAAAACAGTAGCTATAGAAGAAAGTGTCGTGAGCTTGAGAAGGAGTAAGGGGACATAATGGGGGAGGGGGAGGAAAGGGAGGGGTGGGTATGATGTAAATACAGTACTCTGATATGAAATTCTCAAAAAACGCAAACATTTAAATTTTACAGAGATGGATAAATGACTTTTTATGAGGGACTGGATTAGTTGCCATGAGAACAGGTTGTTAAACAGCAAGGCTAAATTGGGTTGGGCAACTGCTCCTGGGTAGATGCTTGCCCAGCATGTGTGAGGCCTAGGACTCAACCAAAACTGTAAAAAGAAAAAAGAAAAAAGAAACCAAGGATGGTGACACTACTGCCTGTCATCTCAACACGAAGAAAGTGGAGGCAGATGGATTGGGAGTTCAAAGCCATGCTCAGCTATGTACTAAGCGTGAGGCTAGGCTGGATTGTGTGAGAGTCTGCCTCAACAGCAACAAAGTCCCTAAATTGAAAACAAAACAAGCAAGCAAGCAAGAAGCTGGAAGCCAAGAAGCCAGCAGCAAGCCACAGCATTCTAGAGCCCTTACTGCTAACTGGTCATGATCCTGAGACCCGGCTTTGAGGTACCTCTCCCCTGCCTCTTCTCTGCTGGCCCCACCAAATGTCCCCCTCCCCACCCCACCATCCTGATCCTGGCCAGACAGGTTTCCAGACGTCATCCTTCCGATCCCTGCTCTACCAACCTACTTCAGTCACCGCCCCCCCCGCCCCCCCCCTCCTTTGGGAATTCCACCCCAGAATCTATTACTGTGCTGCGGGCTGTTTTCTCAGCTGGTGACTTCTTACTCACCCTTGAGGGTCATTTCTCTTCTCCTGACATCTCATGTGTAACGCTAACTTGCCTCTCCCATTCTTCTCCAAGCCAAAAATCTCAACCGTCCTTGACCGCATTTTCAGACCACGACATCTAACCTCCGGATCAATGGCAGAGCTCGCTGGTCCTGAGCTTAGATCACTTCTCTCAACTAGCTTTGCTGCCGATCAGCACTGTTTCTTGTGCAAACCACTCTGAAGTCCTTTTGACGGGACTACTGGTTTCTGCTCTTGCACCATGTAGCCAGCCTTAACAACAGCCCAAGTGATGTTTTCTGATGGTGGAGTATGATCACATGACTGCTCTGACTAATGGGGCCAGGGCTCTATGCCAAGCCCGACAACCTCCAGTCTCTTTCTCATTTCTGAACAATTTCATCAAGACAGTGTTCTTCACTTTGAGAGACTAGGAGATAGGCAGACTCCCCGGTAGGCAGAAAGATAGGGAGAGGGGCCATGGCTAGAAACAAAGGTGGCAAATCACCAAGATGGCTGACTTCTTCCTCACCCTCCTGATTAAAACAAAAGCCTGACAGCGTTTGTCTCTCACTAGCAGGCTGCCTGCTGACGGACTAGCCAGTCCGCACAACAGCTGCGGACCAATCAACCATCCTGTCTGTCTTCAAACCGACCAAGCCTAGTGCAAGGAAGGAAAGCTCTTCAGAGGTTTTAAACCGTCAGATGAGGCTGGATCTTCAGCTTTCCAAGACCCCTCTGCTGTGTGGGTCTTTCTCTCTGCTGTGTGCATGTCCTCACTGCCCCCAGACGCCTTCCTTCAACAGCTGATTCTCTCTGCTGTGTGCATGCCCCCCCCCCCCCCATGCCTTCCTTCAACAGCTGATTATCTGTTGTGTGCATGTCCTCACCCCCCCCACGCCTTCCTTCAACAGTTGATTCTCTCTGCTGTGTGCATGTCCTCACCCCCCCATGCCTTCCTTCAACAGTTGATTCTGTCTGTTGTGTGCATGCCCCCCCCACGCCCTCCTTCACCAGCTGACTCTGTCTGCTGTACTTGAGAGCTCTCTGCTGCCACCTGTTGTACGTCAGTTTTTCCTAATTTTTACCTCTTTAACTGGCAAAGAAAAGAAACTCCTATCAGGACCCCTAGACTGTACCAACTGGGGCTGGAGAGATGGCTCAGCGGTTAGAGCACTGGCTGCTCTAGCAGAGGCCCCGTCAATTCCCAGCCCCCACACGGCAGCTCACAACCATCTGTAACTCCAGTTCTAGGGGATCCAACACCCTTTCTTGCTTCTGTGGGCACTTGGCATACACGCGGTGCATAGACACACGTGCAGACAAAACCCCCACAACACATAACTGCTGTGGGATGTCCTTCTGTACGCTGTGAATATGTGTTGCTCTGATTGGTTGATAAATAAAGCTGCATTGGCCTATGGCAAGGGAGCTTAGAGGCAGGAGGAAAATCTAAGCAGAGATAAGGAGAGAAGAAAGGAGAGGAGGGGGAGATGCCAGCCGTCGCCCAAGGAACAGGATGCCAGCAGACTGGTAATACCACGTATAGATGAATAGAAATGGGTTAGGTTATAAGAGCTAGCTAGCAAGAAAGCTCGCCACAGGCCATACAATTGGTAATTAGTATTAAGCCTCTGAATGATTATTTTATAAGTGGCTGCGGGACAAGAGAAACCTTCCAGCTACACATAACAGACAGACAGACAAACGACACTTGTCTTCCAGTACAGGTGTCTCAACTTAATGCAAGGGTGCCCCTGAGCACCTGCACACCTCTGGCAGCACAAACACGTCAGGTGGCGGAGCGCCCCACCGCGGAGAGCATCTGTTCATCACCACTGCCACAGACGCAGCCGGAAGCCGAAGTGCTGAGTGCTGCTGTGAACTCTGCCGAGTAAGGCTTATGGAGAAGCTGGGAGTGGGTCACAGCACTGTCATCAGGTGGAGCTGAGTGACTGAACAGCAGACAGGCGACAACACTTGGTACGACAGAATGGATACAGCCGCAGGGGGTGTGCACCTTGTCGGCGCCCAAAGAAACAGCCACGGCACAGCAGGGAGTGTGCGGTTGGGGTGGGGGTGGGGCACTCTTTCCCTACAACCACAGTGCTAACCACAGCACCGTCTGGGAAAGCATGGTTATTGGCTTAAAGCAGCAAAGGAAGGGGCTGGAAGAGAGCTCAGTCGACAAGCGCTTGTGCAATCGTGAGGCCCAAGTTTGTCTCCCAGAACCGTGAAAAAAGCTGGGCACAGTGTCTGGCTCGTGTGACCACGGTGCTGGGGGGGCAGACAGGTGGTTCTCAGAAGCCCGGCGGCCAGCCAACTTGTCCAATCAGCAAGCTCAGGGTCCCGGGAGAATACCTGTCTCAAGAAATGAGGCAGGGGACCACTTCTGAAGAAAACTGAGGCCGACTTCTTGCCACACCCATACACCACCAGATCACATCACCACCACCAACACCATGGCCGTCGCTGCCACCGCCAACCACCACCACCGCACACTAGCAGAGCCTCCCCGTGACAGCATTATCACTACGGGACAAAGCATCACTACTTCTCAGCTATCCAGCAGCTGGACAGGACTGACGGGCTGAGCGACCAGGTCTGTCCCTCCAAGTTCTTCGAGAGAATTCCTCTTTGGGTGGCAAGATATACCACGTGGCTCCACCCCTTTTCAAACAAAAGATTTTCATTTTTGTTTTTAATTACATGGATAAGTGTGTCATTCTAATGGGAATTTGTGCATGTGAGTGCGGTGCTGAGTCGGTCAGAAGGGGGCATCAGATCCCCTGGAACGGGAGTTAGGGCAGTTGTGAGCAGCCAGACAGGGATGCTGGGAACAAAATACAGGCCCTCTGCAGGAGCAGAAAGCACTCCTAACTTCTGGCCACAGGCTCCAGCCCTTTTAGCCCCACTCTGAGTCAGCCTGTGACCCAGAAAGAGCCACCCAGAGTCTGCAGAGAACTCAACTCCACTTAAGCACTGGGCTTGGATGTGCCTGGAGCCTGATACTGATCAGAACTTCTCACCTGTGAGGTTTTCGTTTGTGTTTTGGTTTCTCATACACTAAGATTCACATCTGCATCCTGTGGCGGTATTGTGTTCCCCAAAATATTGTGCACCCTAATAAACTTATCTGGGGTCAAAGAACAGAACAGCCACTAGATAATAGTGGTACACATGCCTTTAATCCTAGCATTCCAGAGGCAGAAATTTGTCTGGATCTCTGTGAATTCAAGGCCACAAGGATACAGCCAGGCATGGTGACTCACGCCTTTAATCCCAGGGAGTGATGGCAGAAAGCAGAAAGATATATAAGGCATGAAGACCAGAAACTAGAAGCATTCGGCTGGTTAAGCTTTTAGGTTTTCGAGAAGCACAGTTCAGCTGAGAGCCTTTTGTATATGAGGACACAGAGGTTTCCAGTCTGAGGAAACAGGATCAGCCGAGAAGTTGGCCAGGTGAGGTTAGCTGTAGCTTGTTCTGTCTCTCTGATCTTCCAGCATTCACCCCAATACCTGGCTCCAGGTTTGATTTTATTAATAAGAACTTTTTTTTTTTGGTTCTTCAAGACAGGGTTTCTCTGTGTAGCTTTGCACCTTTCCTGGAACTCACTCTGTAGCCCAGGCTGGACTTGAACTCACAGAGATCCGCCTGGCTCTGCCTCCTCAGCAATCTGTGCCCACCTCTGCAGAACAACAAGCTGCACACCCCAAGCAGTTTCTCAGTGCTGAGGCTTGGGGATGGTTTGAGTGTTCCTTAGTGCTTTATGTGTTAAACTGAATCCCCGGCTGTGAGGTGTTCAGAGGATGAAGAAGTAAGCCAACTATGGTATCCTGAGGTGTGACTAGGGTTACATAAGGTCATAGGGTGACATCACCTTACTTCAGAACTGTACCAGCAGGGAGGATGCCACCAAATGTGACCCCCTAGGCTGTGCCCCCAGAACCACAAGCCCAAATCAAACTCCCTTCCTTGGAGCAGCTACTGGCAACAGAAAATGGACTAGCATGCCTGCCTGGAAAGACCAGCCACACAATACAACTCAGGGACAGACATCCCCCTGTCCCTCAACTGCAGTGGGCCACGCCTTAAGATCTGCAAGGGACAGCCCACATTGTAGCTCCGACAGTATTTCCTTTGGGGCTCTTGACCTCTGCCCTGGGAAGCTCTGGTGAGGGCAGCATCCCCAGCACTTCTCAGCCTTTGGCCAACATCAAGCATATACAAAGCCATGGAACTCTGAAGCCTAGGAATGAGCTGGGAGGACACTGGAAGATACACATGCCTGGCTGATTGCTGGGTGCTCTTTCCACACACCTCCGCCCTACAAAGGAAAACCACAGGTTCTCTGTTTCTATCACCAGGATATTGTATAATTAGCTTGTATAATTGGATGTTCCTCTGGAGACTCCCATCTAGGTTCAGAAGAAGTTGACTATGGCAGCCTATGTCCCTGGCATCCCAGAGATGATCAGAAGTGAACCAGACTTTCTCGCTGGGATCCCCAGGGGCCACACCGGACTCTGGTAAGTGCCTTGCTCAGCCATCGCCGGGGAAGGGAGCCAAGGAGGAGACCCACAACAGGACAGTGTGACTTTGGAGCATTCAGTCCTAAATGGGGATATCTCAACCAAACCCCTCCACGCAGGGCTCAGGGCTCAGTGCCCAAGAGGCGGCAGGGGTGGAGAGGCCAGAGGGGATGGATGACTCCGAGGAAGTGGTGTCTCCCAGACACAACAGACGGACACACATAAAGTCACACAGACTGTGGCAGCACAGGGACTGCACAGACCCAAGCCAGACGGTCTCAGTTGTGAGAGGAGGAAGTGGACAAATTTCCCACCCCTCACCAGACGCTTCTCCAGTCGACATCAGCTCTCAAAGGGAAAGCTAGTTTTCTCCAGGGGAGTCTCCCTGGGTATATTAACCACACTCAAGGGGGGCCCCACACCCATGAGCAGGTGGTCAGCACAGTGACCTCGACAGTAGTGTTGTCTCGTGTGGCTGTGCCTGAGCTTCTGTTTCCCTGACCCTTTGCTCGTATATTATTGTTTACTGACAACTTTGTGTTTTTATGGTTTCTGTGGATCGGTATATGCTTGTGTGATTCTTAGGCTTTTTCTTTTTCATTCTCTTTTCTTGTTTGTTTGTGAGAGAGAGATCATGGAGTTGGCTGGGGTGGGGAGGATCCGGGAGGAGTTGAGGGAAGGGAAACCATGATCAGAATATGCTGTCTGAAAAAATTATTTTCAATTTTATATATGCATAAATATATATGTGTATACACACACACACACATGCTCATATAAAATAGGCGTGAACAGGTGCAGTCACTTGGCCCACAAGGGCATGGATTCAGGGGATGGGATGGGATGGGGTGGGAGCCTGGGCCCATGAACAGCCTAAGAAGGCAGTGTGCTTGTTTATGTGCTTAAAGTAGGTTTTCGCTTTCCAATGCCTCCTGAAGCTCAACCAATGATAGCTGATGGGTAAAAATGGCGCACATTGGAGATTACAACCTGATGTTTCGATGTATGTCAAAACTGTGAGGTCATCATAATCAGGTTAATTAACATCACTCCCATCCCCACACAGACCCTGTGTTCTTCCCTTTTTGCATATGAAGAAGACTGAACGAACACTGACACTTGGTGAACAATGCCTCGGGAACTGTGAGAGGCTCCAGGAAAAGCAGAGGGTGTTTTTACCTCAGGTACATTTTGTTCCCTGGATTGTTCTTGGACATGATTTTGTGCCTCTCACAACAAACATTTACATCCAGTTTACAAGATGTGTTTACTCTTGTTGGATGTCAGATCATAGCTATAGAAGCCCATCTGGTGAAAGGGCGTGCTGGGTGCTGTCCTCAGGGCACGCTGAATCTGGATATGGCCTTCTGCTTTCCTGCTCTCCCAGACGTAATCTACAGAGCGGGCCAGGCAACTGTGTTTAACTGATCTGTCCTGAGAAAGTTCTGGGAAAGGACTGCTCTGCCCATATTTAGCATGTGCTTCCTGGCGTTTATTTACATGTTTTTCTGTAGCCAAGAACCTTCCTGGGATCATCGCTTTCTTTGTTTCATTCATGTATAAAGCACACTGAAACTGAAGTACAGTTGTCTACAGCATTAGACTGTATCTGCCCCGTTTTTTCAGGTCCTCAGATCCCAGGTCTCTCTGATACAGAACTGCATAGGTCAATGAAAGTCCAAAGAACACCTTTTTCTTAAAAACCCAGAACTTGAGCCCCTGGCCGAGGCAAGCGTTTCTTCCGAACCCTCCTCCACATACCGTGAACATCGTCTTCAGCATCAGACTCTTCCAGAGAGACCTGAGGCTGGGCTCTCACCTCCAGGTTTCTGCTCAGCCAGCTGGTTTGTTCCAAGGAGGAGCCAGCAATGGTCCCTACCGCTTCCAGGATTTTCTGCGTGATTTCCTGGAGAGCCAGCAGAAGCAAAATGGGACTTAGTCAAGGAGAAGGAAAGTGAAGGTCCAGTAGAAACAGGATACAGGCGACCATCGGGAGGCACTGTGGCAACATTAGACTTTTTCAATCATTAGACTTAATAAAAGATTCTCTACCTAAAAGATACCAAATAAAACAGCGTGATTCTGACTGGCCATGCTCCAAGTCTTCACTCAGCGCCTGGGGCTAATGGCTGCTGTTCTCTACCAGCCGGCAGACACAAGATACAGAGCTCAAAGTCAGCAGGACTGACAGGAAAGCTGTACCTGCACCCTTTACTCAGCTGCTGCATCAGCCCTACCACACTAGGCCAAAAGGGGACATGGAGTCACTCATGTTGAAACCCTCCTCACTGGCAGGGTGGCGACACCCCCTCTGCCTTAATCCTCACGCAGAAGAAAAGCAACATGGACCAATTACATTCTGCTCCTGTCCTGCCTCCCCTTGCACTCCTGATAGGGAGAGCCTCTGGGGCAATTGTATCCTTTGGCTTTGTTTTCCTGAGTCTCTGTCTGCAGAACCAGCGTTCTCTGCTTGGCACGCTGGGACACTTACTTAGTTCATGGGATGAAGTATTGCTTTATTCTAGAACCACAATAAAGCCAATCAAGATCTGTATAAAACGCAGTGTGCAGTAGTGCATGCTTGAAATCCCAACACTTGGTAGGCAGAGAGAGGAGCATTTGGCTGGTGCTACACAGGGAGACTCTATCTCAAACAAAGCTGTCCTCAAGATAAATTTGTTATTTGCATGAGAAATACATCTTTCAATAATATGAGAAGAAACAAAATTAAGTAAATAAAGCTGGCTGGACTGGGATGAAGTGAGCAGCCGTTTGCAATTAGGAGCATTGTCAGACAAGAGTCTGGTCAGGTTCTAGGCAAGAGCACGGGGCAAACCTGAGGACCTGAGTTCGAATCTCCAGCACCGACGTGGAGGGCTGGGCATGGCTGAAAGCATGCCTGTGACTCCAGCACTATGGGGGATGGAGAGAGAGGACCACTGGCCTCGCTGGAGGCCAGTCTGACTCCAGGGTCAGTGAGAGGCTCTGTCTCAAGGGAGTAAGTCAGAGAGCAGCCGAGGAAGACAGCCAATGTCCTTCTTTGGCCTTAGCATGTGTGCACGTGGTAGAACACACATGTGCATACACCATACACACAGACCCACACAGACGCACATACACAAAAAACAAACAAACTACCCCAATAAATTCTTTAAAAAGGAGATCTACACAGACACACACACACAGTGTCTGCTCAGGGACTGGGGCCCAGTTGTTAGAGGATGGCATGAAGCCCCCCGGGTGTGATCCCCAGCACTGCACACAGCCAGATACGGCACACACCAGCAGTCCTAGCACTAGAGAGGTGGAGGCAAGAGAATCATGAGTTCAAGGTTTTCCCCAGCATCAGAGAGTTCAAGGCCAAGCTGGGATCCATGAGACCTTGTCAAAAAGGAGGAGGAGTCTGGTCAGGAGCTAGATTCACAGGATGCCTGAGCAGGTTCCCACCACCATCACCACGTGTCACCAACGGAGAGTATCAGTGTCCTCTGACATCTGAGAACGTAACGACCCTAAGGACTGAGGCAAACCCTGACTGTGGACGGTTGGGACGATGCAGACCCACGGCTGCTGGCTCTTGGGTGGTGTTCACTTCCCTCAACAGCCATTTTGCCACGCCTGTCTGACCCAGCATCTTTACGGATGTCGGGGAATATGAACTGTTCAGACACCATCAGTGGCATCTGAAACCCACAGCGAAGATCCCTCACCTCTACTTAGACACAGAAGTCTGGTGAAAGGGGAGCCGCTGGAGGCCCTCGCCTGGCTTGCCTTTCCTGCTGAGAGGAAATTCCAACACCACTGTTGAAACCAGAATTGCCTGAAGAGACAATACATGTTATGCTAAAGGTATCTCAAACAAGGATGTCAGGGGTGGTACATAAACTGTGTTTACTCACTTTGGGCCAAAATGACCTATGACCTGGAGTTCCAGTTCTCTCTTGAGTGCAAGTTCCTGAAGAGAAGCTGTGCCTGCCCTGAACAGAACTCCAGGGAGGAGTCTGTGTCCGCAGAGACTGACCAGCCAATGGGACTTTCAGTTCTGTGGAGACACTGGAATTTTACTTTATCTTGGGCTGGTTTTAGCTTCTGGAATGGTCATTCCTTGCCCAACTCCGTATCTGAACTAACAGCTTGTGATGATAAAGACCTCTTAGGAGCTATTAACTCAGCAGAACACTGGCTTCTGCCAATCCAGGAGCTAAGGATGCTCTCAGACAGCCTCCTGGGCCTATAGCATAGCTCCTCCATCTCTTTGCAACCCACCTCTCTGGTGTACCCACCAATGTATTTTAAAGTTGTCTTGATTTATGACTTTGTTCTGTAAAACTGTTAAAACCTTCATGAAACTGCTTCTGAGTTGGAACATGGGATTTGGGGTAACCTAAACCTGTGTTCCCGGACCATGTCACTCAATGGCTCCTGTGGTGATATCATGTTCCCCCAAATATTGTGCACCCTAATAAACTTATCTGGGGTCAGAGAACAGAACAGCCACTAGATATAGAGGCCAGAAAATTGTGGCACACACGCCTTTAATCCTAGCATTCCAGAGGCAGAGATCCACCTGGATCTCTGTGAGTTCAAAGCCACAATGGAAACAGCCAGGCGTGGTAACAAGAGCCTTTAATCTCAGGAAGTGATGGCAGGAAGCAGAAAGGTATATAAGGTGTGAGGACCAGGAACTAGCCTGGTTAAGCTTTTAGGTTTTGAGCACCACAGTTCAGCTGAGATCCATTTGGATAAGGACATAGAAGCTTCCAGCCCGAGGAAACAGGATCAGCTGAGGAATTGTGAGGTGAGGAAGCTGTGGCTTGTTCTGCTTCTCTGATCTTCCAGCACTCACCCCAATACCTGGCATCAGGTTTGTTTTCATTAATAAGACCCTTTAAGATTCCTGCTACAGGCTCCAGTATAAACGATCTCTCGTTCTCTTTAGGATGAGAGCTGTGACTTTTTACACTGAAACTTCTCATTGCTAACCCTGGCAATACCACCACCACCACCCAACAACCCGCCTCAACCCGGGGCGTGTGATAAGCATCTAAGGGACAATCACTGGTAATGAGCTCCACAAGGTGACAGTTAAGGATGGAGCCCCCTGGCACTGCATCCCTGTCTCTCCATCTTGACCCTCTCTGGCTCTGCATGAGCCTCTTTATTTTCTCACAACATGACAGTGGATAAACATCTTCACGATGTGGGCCTCACAGTGTCACTGAGCAGCGCCAACTGTAACACCATCTCACCAGAACCGACTGTGCCCCTCCAGTGAGGGCAGCAACACCGTCCTGATGACCGCCCACAGAACCAGTACTGATGCCACAGCCAGAACACATCTTAGCCAGGACTGCCTCAATTATTGCTCTACGTAAACCTGAAGTGCCCTGTCGGGGCTCTGAGGATGGACTTGGGGCCACCGGAGCCCTTTGTCTGCCCTTGTGGCTGGTGTTCTGGGACCAGTGGCTGAGCCGAGCTCGAGTGGGGATTCTAGAAGTTTCTTTTCCCATTGCTGTGACCAAGCATCTGACAAGAAATAAGTAAGGCAAGGGGGAGGGGCCTTCTGGCTAACAGTTTGAAGGAATAGCTCTTGGGGAGGACATGGTAGCCTGCGGAGGCCAGCTGGATGTCCCCCACTCATCTCAGAAAGCAGAGAGTGAACCCGAAGATGATGTCAGTAACACCCTTCTCCAGAGAGACTCCCACTCCACAATCTCCCCAAACAGTGCCACCAAGCAGGACCTTGATTTCAGCATACAGCCTGTGGAGGGCCGAGCAAGTGCTTTCCGGGCATGCACAAGGTCCTGGATCCATCCCTCCTCCCCAACCCTGCAAAGCAAACAACCAACAGAATAAGAACAAGTTATGCCACAGTGCTGTGATAGAGCCCTAAAAATTGGGAACTGCTTTTAAAAACTGTCTTTTCCAGTTTTGGCTTCCTATAGCTATACGATGCTGAGAGCGAAAGTGGGCTGCCTCCACAGTGCTGGGCCTCACCTCCCAGACCCTGGCTGTGCCAAGAGACTCATCTCAGTAACCGGGGCTGTAACCAGGGCTGGCGGTTCAAACTCCAGGTGTGTTTGTGGCCGTGACTCCGTCCTTTCTAGAAGGTACATCACTGCTTTGGGCAAACCATAAACAACTAAGAATTTCTCTCCACCTATTTTAACCGAAAGTATCCATACATCCACTTTCCTATTTATATAAATATATTAATTGCTTTTTGGGCAAGTGTTCTAACCCAAAGCCAGGCTTTGTGGCAGGGGCCTCTAGTAACCTCAGTGACCATGAATGGACAATTCTTGACGGTGTCACATGGATGTGTCACTTCTAGAGTTGATGCTGATGGCTCACTGGCCTTGGACACCATGTCAGGAGGCAGACAGAATGAACTGCCGAGCAAATCAGACAAGTCCCGTCTGCCTAGAAGATTCCCAGATCAGCCAAGGTGGCTGGAGAAGGCAGAGATTAGCGAGCTGCCTGGAGAAGCCACAGACCGGATGAGCTGCCTGGAGAAGCCAGAGACCGGCCAAGCGGCCTGGAGAAGCCAGAGAAAGGCCAAGTGGCCTGGAGAAGCCAGAGACCAGCCAAGCTGCCTGGAAGAGGCCAGAGACCGGCCAGGCTGCTTGGAAGAGGCCCACATCAATTGAGCAGCCAGGAAACAGATACTCAGCAGTCGTCCATCTGCCTGCAGGCTGTCAGTGTGCCCCAGGTACCCAGCTGTCAGCCACGCTGGCGTGGGCTCCAGGGATGCAGCTGTCTGAGTGATTTCTGCTCCTATAACCCCTCACCCATACGCCTGTACGTAATCCCTGTAAAACTCAGCGGTTCACCAAGTGGGACTTGGGTGGGTCCCTTCTCTTGGTCTGTCATTTTTCCTGTCTGGGGCTAGAGAATGTTTGCTCATGTCTCTCAGGAACAGCATCACAGAACAGATACAAACTGAATTCTAGAGGGTTATAATTAAGTGCTATATATTTATTAGAATTTTTAAACTCAAGAAATGTAATTTGTTTTTTCTTTTCTTTTTTAAATTAATTTATTTTTTATGTATATGACTGCTCTATATGCATGTATGATAACATTCCTGGCCACTCCCCCAGCTACATGACCACACATGCACGGTCCAGTAGCCAAGCAAGAGGCTGAGTCATCTGTGGGAGCCCGTTCTCGGGTTCCTTGTGGCTTTACCCAGCAGGTCCGCATAGAGGATGATTAGGACCACGGGCCTGAGTGCAGGTGTCTGAGATGGTCTGCACTTGGCTGTGCTGGGGGAGGAGGTCTTTTGCTCCACCCCTTGGCGTCTCTATAAAAACCCTGGGGCAGGGACAGTTGGGGCCATTAGAATAGGTTCCAGGCCCTCTGGAGGCTATCCTTTATTTTCTGTTTATCTCCGCAAGATTCCCCACAATAAATCCTTCTATCTAATATTTCCTGCTGCTCGCACTCAAGAAAACTCTGGGGAACTGTGGGGGTGGTGGGTAAACGCCCCACAGTCATCCCAGGGCCTTACGTCCTACATAATCCATGTAGGTGATCATGTAATCTATGCGCATGTGTGGCATATGCACATGTGTGTGGGGAATCTACAAAAAGCAGGTTCCATCTTATCCCTCCCCTCTCTTCCTGCACAATCATTTCCCACAGGCCTAAGTACCCCCTTCTGTCTCCTTCCCCTAATAAACTCTTACAGTGGGTTTTGTCATACCTTGTGGCTTTTCTTGCACAGTAAACAGCGCTGCTTAATGAATAACACAGCGCCACATAATAACTAACAATGTACACCTGCAATCCAGAAGAGGGGACCAGATCTCATTACAGATGTGTGTGGGAAGTGAACTCAGGACCTCTGGAAGAGCAACCAGTACACTTTGATAGGAATTCCAACCACACCCCCATGGTTGTGCATGCCCAGCGGGACACTTAGTCATCTCCACCTAGTCATTTCCGGGTCATGCGTCCTACGTAACCCATGCCCCATGGCTACATGGTTATATAATCACGTGGACGTGACCACATGATCTATGCGCATGCGTGGGCCTGTGTGTGCAGGTGTGTCCTGGCCTTTATAAGACAGGTCCCAGGTTCCCCTACTCTCTTTCTCACACATGTCCTTCCACAGGCCTGATCACAGCTATCCCTTTCTCCTTGTCTTGATAAAACTCTTGTCAGTGGATTCTGTCGTGTTTCATGACTTTTCCTTGGTGGTAAGAGTGCCACTAAAAAACCATCACACTTAACCTCTGAGCCATCTCTCCAGCCCCTGTTCTTTCTTTTTCTTGTCCCTAGCCTGAAGTGGATACAAATACATCAACAGTGGATTTAAAAAGCACCAACATCACACACGCATGTCATCACTAAAGCCCTCTAAGAATTATAAAAGTTCTAAACTATACTGGGAGAGCCGTAAACCACTGGTTTTATAGAAATGACTTGTATCTAATAAAGCGGGCTATAAAAGGGGGCACTATTCATATTCTAAGAACAAAACTTAATGCACATACAGAAAACCAGAATCTAGGACGTCATTCTTGGAACAAAGCTTTCACAGACACATCATGGTTATGGGGCCAAGGGAGCTGGTGTCTTTGTGGTATAGCCATTAAGCTGTCCACACTCCAACAAGTGATTTCCCACCTGCTCATGCAGGCAGCCCTCATCAAGCTCCAGGAGACCCACCCACAGGAGAGCAGGAGGGCACCTGTGGGGGGGGGCTCAGGAGGAGGCTGAGAGGGGAAGTGCTGCAGGCCGCAGGAAATGTATGGAATCCAGCTACTATCACAAAAGCTAATATTTGGAAGGTCAAGGCCTTTTCAGAAGGTCAAGCCATGGCTTCAGAAGTCTTGGTGACATATTAGCTGGTTGCTGTAATAACTTTCTTGTGTGCTATGCATGGTTCCAAGAACTTCTAACAGTGTATTTACCTGAAATTCTTCTCTAGCATCATAGGTATAGCTTTGTTTCTTCTGCAAATGAAGCTCAGACCCTCCTTTCTCTCACAGATGTAGTGGGTAGCCATTCCAGCTTTGATCTGGAAGTTCCAACCCCCATTGAGACTTCGGCAACTGTCACGCCTACAAGGCGGGGCCAAGGGAGGCACCTGGAGACCTGAGATCTGGATGGGCGGCACACTCACTCGGTTCTGGGACCTTGGACGGTGAAGGTGGACCGTCCAAGAGAGCTCCAGAGAACACCGCTGGACTGCGATACACCTTCCCCAGACCCCACGACCTACCTATCCCTTAACTTGTAAGTTACGCCATTAAATAAATCTCCTTTTAACTACGTGGAGTGGCCTTAATAATTTCACCAATATCTGGCACTCACGTGGGGCAAATTCCAAAGGCCTGGGTGGCTCCCACCCTCAGCCTCCTCCCCAGCTAGCCGGTACCTAAACCCACCTGCAAAGTTCCATATAACCAGGAAACGCCGACACGGTTCCATTCCCAAAAAGGGAGCAGCTAGTCCGGTCTCAGCTCCCTAGCTTAGCCCCGAGACCAGCGAAAGAGGCACTCCCCAGCTTCCTGAGTGCCAGCACCGGCTCCGGCTCCCGCCATCTTGACTCCAGCGAGCTGCAGTCAGCCAAGATCACCAGCAGGCCCTGCTTTGGAGCTGTACCAACGCCACCTGCTGGCTGAAAAGTGCTACTACACCCCCCAAAACCACGAAAGGTAAGCAAAAGTACCTGATAATTTTACACCTTAAAATTGACTAACAAATTTTGAGTAATTCTTGTAATATGGCTGACAACATTACCTCACAAGAATTTGAAAACCTTTTTGCCTGTATGATGAATGACATCTTCCTGGAAATATACGACCTTCCTAAGGCATATCTGGCCTGTACCATTTTGGCATTCATTGTAATAATTCACACAGTGTTCAAACACTGGTTTAATAACAAGAACAAAGATGAGTCATTATTGGGACTGATACAGGATTTAAAAAATAGCAATGAAAGCTTGCAGAAAAAGATTCTTTCTCTGGAATCTGCTAACCAGGATTTACAGGCTTTAAAAGATAGCAATGAAGTCTTACAGAAAAAGATTCTCTCTCTGGAATCTGCTAGCCAGGATTTACAGGTTTTCAAAAATAGCAATGAAGGCTTACAGAAAAAGATTCTCTCTCTGGAATCTGCTTTAAGAGATAGCAATGAAAGCGTACAGAAAAAGATTCTTTCACTGGAATCTGCTGATCAGGATTTACAAAACAGGCTTGTACCAAAAATTAATCTTATTGATAATAAATGTGAATATTTAATGGACAGAACACTAACTCTCCAGACACTATATAAGGAAGAAAGATTATCATTAATTGATAAGATAAGGTCCATGGAATCATGTGTTTCTGAGGAACATAAAAACTTCTTTGATTCCATGAGAAATCTGGAGTTCCTTGCCAGAGAGGAGGTTCACTCCCTAGAACAGACCCTAGGTGCTCGTTTGCAAGCCTTAGAAGAAACTCTCAGTAAACATGACAAGGGACCTAATAAGCAGAAGGGCAAGACCATAGAGGTTGTAACATCTCCAAATGGCTCTCACACAATGGCTTATCCTGTTATCATCCATGAGAAGCCAGCAGATGACAAATACTCCGAGCCATATAATACATATACATTACAACCAATTTCAACAAGGGACTTTAAAAATATAAAGGAAGCAGTAGTTACCTATGGGATACACTCCACATACGTAAAACAGATGTTAAACTCGTGGTCTACCTCACATAGAATCATCCCAGATGACTGGCATCAGTTAATTTCAGCTGTTCTAGAATATAGCCAGCAGCTACAGTGGAAAAGCTGGTTGAGAGAAGAGGCAAAAAATTTAGAACAACAAGGTAAAATCAGAGGTTTTGTGATCTCCCAAGATCAAATACTTGGTGAAGGATGTTTCGCTGACAGGAAATGTACAAGCCACTTATGATGAGCATACAATATCCCTATGCCGTACAGCAGCTCTAAATGCTTGGGAAAAAATTCCAGAACCTGGAAAACCAACTGAGGTATACACAAAGATATTTCAGGGACCTCACGAACCCTTCACTGATTTTTTACAAAGGCTGAACACAGCTATAACAAAAGCTGCATCAGATAAAGAATTAAGAAAAGTATTAACTGAGTCCTTGGCATTCGACAATGCTAATGCAGAATGCAGAAGAATACTTACACCATTAAAGATCAGATCAGCTCCTTTGGAAGAGTGGATTCAGTATACTAATGGTGTTGAGTCTCGTAACTACAGTAATGAGGCTTGGATAGGAGAGACAAATCCCACAGGTGAAAGAAGGCCCCGTGTTACCAAATGTTTTAAATGTGGTACACCAGGTCATATAAGTAAAAACTGTACATGGGGTACTCCTAGAAGTAATACTCCTTTTAGGAATAGCCTAAACAGGAGACCCCAACCACCTCCCGGATTATGTAGAAGGTGTGGCAAAGGCAGACATTGGACCAGTGAGTGCAGATCAAAAATAGATATACCAGGCAACCCTTTACTGGCGGGAAACGCCTCAGGGGGCCTCTTGCAGGCCCCCAAATCAAATGTAGTACGAACATTCCCCGCCACTGTGGAAGAAATTCCTCTCCAGGACAACTGAATAAACCAATGCCTAATGTAAAGACCGATACTGCAATGGATGATAAAACAGCTCTGATAGGTGGATCACAGTTTACAAAGAACACTATAAAACAAATATTTTGGCAGACTTCCGTAAATGAACAAAGACCAAAGCTTAGGATTCTAATTAATGGCCTGGTTCTGGAGGGCCTGGTAGACACAGGTGCAGATGTGACTATAATTACACCAAAATCATGGCATCCGAATTGGCCTCTTCCAGAGGTAGATGTCCAACTTTTAGGGATTGGCACCCTATCTCAGATAAAACAGAGTTCGAGATGGGTTAAATGCATAGGGCTAGAAGGACAGAGAGGAAGGCTGAAGCCATATGTAGCAAATGTAGCAGTAAATCTTTGGGGCTGAGATCTGTTACAACAGTGGAATACCCAGATTAAAATTCCTACACTTTCAGAAAAGGAATACAGACCAATGCATGTTTCTAGGAACAATATCATGACATGCTATAAAAATCAGTCACCAACCATTCAGGCTGTTCACAAACAGCACGACTGTTGTTGAACTCTCAGAAGTACCAACTGCCTTACCTTTAAAATGGCTAACTAATAAACCTGTCTGGGTTGGACAATGGCCTTTGACAAAAGAGAAGCTACAAGCTTTAGAACAGCTGGTTCAAGAGCAGTTAAATGCTCAACACATTGAAGAATCTACCAGCCCTTGGAATTCTCCTGTATTTGTTATTAAAAAAAAGTCTGATAATTGGAGAATGCTGACAGATCTGAGAGCTATTAATAAAGTAATTCAGCCAATGGGCTCCCTACAGACTGGGATGCCCTTGCCCTCTCTGCTACCTAAAGAATGGCCTATAATAGTTATTGACTTAAAAGACTGTTTCTTTACCATACCCTTTACAAGAAAATGATACAGAAAAATTTGCCTTCACAGTACCTAATTATAACAATTCTCAGCCAGTCAAGAGATATCAATGGAAGGTCCTCCCACAGGGAATGTTAAACAGCCCTATTTTGTGCCAATACTTTGTGCAGAAACCATTGGAGATAATTTGTGTAAAGTTTCCACAATCTATAATTTATCACTATATGGATGATATCCTATTAGCTGATCCAAAATTAGATACATTAGAAAGCATGTTTGAAGAAGTAAAAAAAGTTTTGTCTCGCTGGGGACTGCAAATTGCTCCTGAAAAAATACAAAGAGGAGATTCTATTAATTACTTAGGATATAAGATAGAGCTACAAAAAATTAGACCCCAAAAGGTACAACTAAGGAGAGATCGATTGAAGACTCTTAATGATTTTCAAAAGTTATTAGGAAGCATTTCCAACTTACTGGGTATCATGGGAATACCCAAAGATGGACTGCAGAATTTGGCTAATACTCTAGAAGGGGACAAAGAATTAAATAGTCCAAGAGAATTATCAGCCGAAGCTGAGAAGAAATTGGCTCTAGTAGAAAAGACAATTCAAGCAGCACATGTGGATCGTGTGGATCCAGAACTTAAATGCATTCTTGTCATGTTCCCCTCCAGACATTCCCCAACAGGTATTTTGATGCAGAGGGAAGATATTATATTGGAATGGATATTCCTACCATGCAAACCAAATAAGAAATTAAAGACTTATATAGAAAAGATCTCTGATTTGATTCAGAAAGGTAAACTAAGACTTCGCCAGTTGACAGGAATGGACCCAGCAGAAATTGTAGTACCTTTAACTAATGAAGAAATTTCATCACTATGGAAAGATAATGAATACTGGCAGAGAGCCTGCAGTAACTTTTTGGGAGAGATTAACAAACACTATCCCAAAAGCAAGAGAATAGAATTCATAAAGAAGACTGAATAGGTCCTTCCTCACATTGTACGACAAAAGCCAATTTCTGGAGTCCTCACATTCTATACTGATGCAGATAAATCAGGGAAAGCAGGATATAAATCAGGAGACTTAAGTAAAGTGGTACAAAGTCCAAACAGCTCTGTACAAAAGGCAGAACTGTATGCCATTCTTATGGTACTGATGGACTTCACAGAACCCCTCAATATAGTCACTGACTCTCAATATGCAGAGAGAGTTGTTTTACATATTGAAACTGCTGAATTTATTCCTGATAATACAGAATTAACTTCATTATTCATACAATTGCAGGAAATCATCAGAAAAAGGGAACATCCTATATATATAACACATATCAGATCCCATACAGGTCTGCCAGGACCTCTAGCACAAGGTAATGATGAGATTGATCAGTTACTAATAGGTAATGTGCTAGAAGCTTCAGAATTTCATAAGAAATACCATGTAAATAGCAAAGGTTTGAAGAAGGATTTCTCCATCACTTGGCAACAGGCTAAGGATATTGTGAAAAAATGTCCTACTTGTTCCATCTATAACCAACTTCCATTACTTGCAGGGAGCAATCCAAAAGGTATACAAAGAAATGAAATTTGACAGATGGATGTGTTTCATTTTGCAGAATTTGGAAGATTAAAGTATGTACATCATACCATTGACACCTATTCAGGATTTCAATGGGCAACTCCTATGAGTTCTGAAAAGACTGATTCTGTGATTACACACCTATTAGAAGTTATGACCATCATGGGAATACCTGTACAAATTAAGACAGACAATGCCCCAGCATATGTCTCCAATAAAATGAGACAGTTCTTTGCTTATTACAATATAAAGCATGTTACAGGTATACCACACAATTCCACAAGCCAAGCAGTCATAGAAAGATCCAATCGAACTTTAAAGGATATGCTAAATAAACAGCAACAGGTAACAATGACTCCTAGAAATAGATTGCATAGTGCTTTATTAACCTTGAATTTTCTCAATGCTGATGAGAAAGGAACAACAGCTGCGGAGAGACATTGGACGACAGTCAAAACTCCTGAGCTAAACCAACCAGTTTATTTCAAGGATGTGCTGACCTCAGAATGGAAACCTGGATATGTTCTACGTTGGGGAAGGGGTTTTGCCTTTGTTTCTGCAGGAGAAGAAAAGCTATGGATACCAACAAAATTAATAAAAATTCGATTCGAACAGGAAAAACCCCTTGACGAGGAGAAGTAAAAGATCATCCACCAATGTGACATCTCTACAAGTTGTAAGAAAAATTTAACAATCAAAGGTTGGGGTAGAGTTCTGCTTTTGTCTTTCCAGGATAATGGAAATACCCATCTTCCCAAAATAAGGCCTTGGATATCCGGATGTTTACAGCAGAAAGAAAGAATCTATTGGTACCAATCTACACACTGTCTAACATCTATCTCTCTATCAATCTAGAAAAGTTGTGGTTCCAATTCAATTATAAGCCAAGCTGGCTTTGGAGATGGAATTGGCTCACTCCTTCTCTAAACCCAAGCATATTGCTAAAAGAAAAGTTTGAGAGATTCTTCAGTCCCATATCAGAAGAGCCCTCTGGTGTGGGACAGAAGAAAACCAATAAAAAAGGGACCATTGTCTTCTAGATTCTAATTCTCTCCATGCTTCCTCTTGATTTCTCAGAATCCTTTCTTACATGCTATGTCCTCTTTAAATCCAAATTTCCATTTTGATAACAAATAAGTTTTTCTAATAGCAATCTCAGAAGTCTCCAGAAGGAAGATGGGGCCCCAACAACAACTCTACCCAATCCAGAATGATGCCATGGTAATCATCATCATACTATACTTCTTACCAGAATTTCAGACAATCTTACCCATTACTCTAAGACTTGCTGCAGAACCTACAGTTAGTCTAACTGAGATTTAACTATCTGAGCTTTCTCACAGTACCCAACAGAGATAACATCACCCCCTAAACAGCAGGAAGCAATTCTAAGAAAACAACACCCCTTCTCCCTTAGGTTTCATAATTCTCAGGGTTATGGATGATGGTTATAGGGTTGGGGGTGGAAGGAAATATTAGACTCAGTATTCAAAAAAAAAAAAAGGAAAAGAAGAAATGGAATGGATAGGTATAAGATATTATGGTAGATTATTGTGTATACTAGTAAACAAATTTAGTAAAATAGCAGCCTTAAATAATTTGCACTGTTATGGATTCTTATATGTTGATACAAATGTAAACTATTTTATATTCCTGTTTAAGATAATTTGTATATTGATACAAATACAGAACTATATTTGTTATAATGTACATATATTTCTACTCTTATTTGAAATATTTGTATATTGATACAAATGTAAATTTATATCTGTCATACTTTATGTATGTTCTACTTCTGTTTAGGATATTCGGTACATTGATATATATTTAAGATTATTGTCATATTGCATATCGCACTATATACTCCTACCTCTGTTATAAATATTGCTAAGTATTTAAGATTATTGTCATATTGCATATCGCACTATATACTCCTACCTCTGTTATAACATCTTGTGTATTGTCACAATTTTGAAGTCATCGTTCTTTACCATACACTTGCTTATAGACTGTTTACCTTGTTTACGTGAAGCCTTAGTCCTTAGGTTATTTCGGTAGATAAGACTTATAGATTTATAGTCACCTATGCTTGTCATCTCTATAGTTACAGGTTATCCAGATTTACAGATACATAGATCAGATGGACAGGTAATCTTCAAACACTTCATAGACCTAGAGAAAATGGCATTTAAATAACTTAGAATTCTGTTGACGTGAGACACAATTGCTCCTGGCTGCACCAATTTGATCCCAAGAGAATGTTGGGCTTCTAAGACATTTCCATTTGGAAGTTTGTCTTCTTGGCACAAAATGGCTTACTGGGCAAAGAACTGCCCTTGCCTCGACGGCTGACAGTACAAATGCAATGCTATCCTTTCTGGACAAGCGGGACACAAGGAAAGTGACCACTGTACTCTGCCAAGACAGGTTAAGATGGTCTTTCAGAATTCCTGCTTCAGAAAATGGTCTGTCAGATACTTTATGCCTGTAGCCAATTTGAATGCCCCAACAATGATGAGAAACATTAGGTGACTGTCCAGGCTGCCAGCTGTCTCGGTCTACTCTTACAAGATTCCCGAAAGTTGCTTGCATCCATCTACCATTTCTCAGGTACCATTATATTCCTTCTCAGGTCTTTGATGGGATTGAAGACTAGCAGTTATAGTTACAACTTAGTAGATAGAACATATTAAGTATTAGATTCAGGTTCTTTAGGATAGGACACCTTTTGGAATGATCTTTGTAACATGCCATTTACCTATGCTCTATACTTCTCTGGATTTTAGTATGTGTTTCTTGCTTGATATTGTTTGCATTGGTTGTAGTTCCATCTTATCTAGGTCATTATCCCTCATTATTCCTGGACAATATTTGATAACCATTCCTTTGTATATAGTCTTGTATTAGGTTAGAACCTTCTTATTTAGACAAAAAGGGGGAGATGTAGTGGGTTGCCATTCCAGCTTTGATCTGGAAGTTCCAACCCCCATTGAGACTTCGGCAACTGTCACGCCTACAAGGCAGGGCCAAGGGAGGGACCTGGAGACCTGAGATCTGGATGGGCGGCACACTCACTCGGTTCCGGGACCTTGGACGGTGAAGGTGGGCCAAGCAGAGCTCCAGAGAACACCGCTGGACTGCGATACACCTTCCCCAGACCCCGCGACCTACCTATCCCTTAACTTGTAAGTTACGCCATTAAATAAATCTCCTTTTAACTACGTGGAGTGGCCTTAATAATTTCACCAATACACAGCCAAATGGCATTCCAGAGCAACTGACTCAGAACAAAAGGGATTTTTGCATACCACGTGCAGTGGAGCTATGAGGCAGGTTTCCTAGCTCCGAGCAGAGTCACCCACCCTGCCAGTATATGGTGTCATAGGAAAATAGAGGCATTTTTATTTTAGTGACTTACAGACTCTTTTACCTAACCACCTGTAAGATTGTAGATTGAGCACATTTATGATAGACTCGTAACGTTTCACCTAACCACATATAAGAATATATTTTGAGCACGTAAATTCCCTTTCTGACTTTTTCCAGGCCTAATCTGACCCCACCTCCTCTATTCACTCTCCTTTTGGGTTGCAAATGAAGCTGGCTATCCTGGCTCTTGTGGGGAGCTTGGAAGCTTTGCTTTGTATTTTAAGAGTCAGGCTGGCCCAGCGGTGATGGCACATGCTATGGTGATATTTTATTTGTATTAAAATGTTATTTGTATGTTAATAAATAAAGTTGCCCGGGGGTCAGAGCTATTAGCAAGCCATAGGAAAGCAGGGCAGTGGTAGCGTACGCTTGTAATTCCAGCACTTGGTAGGCAGAGCTGGGTAAGTCTCTGTGTGTTCAGGGATACAGCCATTATTGGATACACATGCCTTTAATCTTAATACCAATCATGGAAAACCTGAAGGCCTATACAGACAGGCTGTGAGGAGGCGGTCATGTGGTTGGGTTTACAACCAATGAGAAGGCAGGACAGGAACTCTATATAAAGACTTTAACACAGGGGTAGCTCTGGTTCGGAGAGGTAGGACCACCGCAGGAGGAAGGGTAAGGTTTTAGCTCTTAGCTCTGACCTCTTGGCTTTCTTCTTTGCATTGGTTCTGTGTTTCTTATTTAATAAGAAGGTTGGATACATCTACAAATGGCGTCCAACGTGGTGGCAAGAGTTTCCACCTAAAACCTGAGAAAAAAGATTCTAAAACGGAGCTAAAAACAGCTTCCTAATTGTCTCTCTCAAATGAGCGGCAGCTGCCGGTTTGAGCTACTGGCGGGTTGCTGGCGTGTGCGCTCGACCTACAGTATGGCGGGAATGAGGCCTCTGCAAGTGGCACATTAAGCTACATTGTGGATTTAGCCTTTGCTAGTACAAAACAAAAAAAGAGGTTTCTGGGCTACACGCTGCTTGGATAAAAGCATAGAGACCCACGATAGCTCCCAGAGCTGGTGGTAAAGTACCACGCCATGTTGGGAAGCTGAGGTGGGCGGAGCCAGCAGCCACAGCTGCTGCAGTTTAAGGCAATAGATTCACAATAAGACAGATTCAGATGTAATAGTTTAAAATGTGTGTAAAATATACGTAGGCTTGAAAGAGACAAAAAAAGGTGATATATATACAGTATAGAAACAAATACATGGTTTTAAAAAATAAAGTCTTTAAAGAGACAGTAAAATTAATATAAAAAATAAGCCACGTAGAGATGACTATTACACAGAGAGTCTGGATTGTGTTGTCTTTGGGATTCTTAACTATAGAGAGATATTTGATTGTAAAGGAAGCTGAGTTAAACCAGTATGTATATTTTAAAGATACTTTGACTTCAAAATTTGGATGTAAAGATATGTTGCTTTGGAAAAGAGTCTCTTTTGTTTCCACAGAAAGCAAGAGGCTATGGATTTGTTCCAGAGTAAGATACATCAGGTTTGACCAGCCAAGACCCCCTGAAAGGTCTCCGATGACACCATGGCCCAGATGACCCAACATCCAGAACCGTTTCAAGACAACTGGCTCAGATGATACAGCCTCACGGACTACTCCATGATCCTAAAATTTTCTTTGTTTCCCCAGAAGATACAGCACCCCCCTCCAGCAGGAAGTAGTAAGAGAAGCTACGCCCAAATTCCCAAATATACCAAGCTGACTTTGGAGATGTGTAAAGGTTAAAACCTTCCTTTTTAAGAAAAGAAAAGGGGAAGTACTGTGGGATGGTCTGTATGTCAAATGTGTTGCTGATTGGTCAATAAATAAATCACTGATTGGCCCGTGGCCAGGCAGGAAGTATAGGCGGGACAAGGAGGAGAATAGAGCTGGGAAGTGGAAGGCTGAGTGAGGGAGACACTGCCAGCCGCCATCAGGACAAGGAAGATGTAAAGTACTGGTAAGCCACAAGCCACGTGGCAAGGTATAGATTAATAGAAATGGATTAATTTAAGCTGTAAGAACAGTTAGCAAGAAGCCTGCCACGGCCATACAGTTTGTAACCAGTATAAGTCTCTGTGTTTACTTGGTCGGGTTTGAGCGGCTTGGGACTGGCGGGTGAGAGAGATTTGTCCTGACTGTGGGCCAGGCAGGAAAACTCAAGCAACAACATGCCTTTAATCCCAGCACTCGGGAGGCAGAGGCAGGCAGACCTCTGTGAGTTCGAGGCCAGCCTGGGCTACGGAGTGAGTTCCAGGACAGGCATCAAAACTACACAGAGAAACCCTGCTGTGGGATGTTCCGTATGTCAAATGTGTTGCTCTGATTGGTCAATAAATAAAACACTGATTGGCCATTGGCTAGGCGGGAAGTGTAGGCGGGACAAGGAGGAGAATAGAGCTCGGAAGTGGAAGGCTGAGTGAGAGAGACACTGCCAGCCGCCGCCATGACAAGCAGCATGTGAAGATGCCGGTAAGCCACGAGCCATGTGGCAAGTTATAGATTTATAGAAATGGATTAATTTAAGATGTAAGAACTAGATAGCTAGAAGCCTGAGCCATTAGGCCAAACAGTTTAAATAATATAAGCGTCTGTGTGTTTATTTTATAAGTGGGCTGTCGGACTGCCAAGGCTTGGCGGGACCTGGAGAGAAAACTCTCCAGCTAGAAAACCCTGTCTTGAGAAACCAAAAAAAAAAAAAAAGTCAGGTTGCTGGGAAGACAGGGGTGGGGGTGGGGAGAACCAAGATGGAGAAGAATGTGGATAAAGATGAGGAAGGAATGGAAAAGGGTTAGAGTTATCAGAAGACAGGAGAAGAAGGGACAGAGAGGAGCTAAATATGAGAATAGAATTGAAGCTGTGTAGACAGAATTTAACCTCAGAGGAATAAAGTAGACAGATGAAAGAGCATCGTGTACTTAGATTATTTTCCCACAGACAACCCCCCCCCTCCCCCCGCGCCGTTAGTAGCGTCTCTTCTGAGCCCCTGGTGTTAGGATCCTGTACATGTGCAGCTCGGAGTCTTGTGTCTTACGTCATCAGCAGGCACTGGTGACTACATGATAACACAATCTGCACCTTAAAAAAGCCAGACATGGACCCCCCACTCTCTCTCTGTGTTCTCTCTCTGCTCCCTCTCCCACTTCCCTCCCCCACCAGGCCTGGCTCTCCTCCCCCACCTCCCCGCCTTTCCCTCCTAATAAAGCTCTAAAAGTACCACTGGGTTCTGTTGTGACCTTTCCCTGCGGTAACCAGCACCACTTACTATCACCTGGCTAGGAAATTAAAGAGGCTGGACCTCAGTAATTTCTGAAAGGTAATGAGGAATGAATATGATCAAAACACGTGTGTGACGCTGTCAAAGAATAAATTAGAAAAAGATAAAAACTGGCCCACTCTTAATAAAAGTCACAAAAACAGGTGGATTTAAATTAAAGAACAAAAGTTTTTACACAGCAAGATAAGCTTTTGTGGGCTTCACTGTTTCTTTCCTTAGAGAAATTAAATCTTAAGAGAATCACTGCATCTGTCTGTTTTAAGGCTGACTTTAAGCTCCCCCCACAGGGTCTCATGTATAACAGGCTGGCTGGTTTTGCCCCAAGAATAACTATGAACTCCCAATTATCTGCCTCTACCTCCTGAGATCCTCCTCCTGAGATCCAGGGTGTTCAAATGCCTCTGGCAGAGCGGGCTAAAGGTATTTTCTTAACTGTACTGTTTGCGGTCACCTAGAAGCTAAATTGCAAGGAACATTTAATAAGTAATCATGTATATGTGTGTGTTCTTAATTTTTAATAATTTTTTATTTATGTGTACACAGCTCTGTATGGGTGGATGCTGACAGAGGCCAGAAAAGGGTGCCAGATCCCCTGGGGCTGGAGAGTTGATGGTCTGCTCCCTGTTAATTCCAGGACCCAACAATAGCTCAGGAGTCCTGGTTAATCCTCAGCACCACAAAAACAGACTCGGAAACAGCCCTAGGCATGGTGGCACAGGCCTATGGTCCAAGCATGGGAGACTGAGGCAAGAGGACCATTTTTAAAAAACCAGAGGCTAAAAGGAAAGAGAACCAGATTAGATTTCCATCAAGAGACAAATGGGCCAGGTGGTTGTGGTGCACGCCTTTAATCCCAGCATTCAGGAGGCAGAGGCAGGCAGATCTCTGTGAGTTCAAGGCTAGCCTGGTCTACAGAGAGAGATCCAGGACAGGCTGTTAGGTTTCTGCCACTCCTCCAGCTGCATGACCGCACACGTGCAGTCCATTAGCTAAGCAAGGGGTCTTAAGTCTTAGGTCATCTGTGTGCTGCGTGATTACGTAATGCATGCAGCGTGGTCACACAATCTGTGCATTATATAGTTCCGTAAGCCCACCTGCGCATGTGCAGGGAAATCCTTAAAAAGCCGGACACACACTCTCCCCTCTCTTCTGCTCTCTCCTCCTTCCTGCTCCGCACGTATCTTCCACAGGCCTGGCCACTCTGTTCTGTCCTCCCCGCCTCCTAATAAAGCTCTGATACTGGGTTTTGTCCTGCTTCCGACCTTTCCTCACAGAGTAAAAGTGCCGCATTTAAAACCAACACAGGCACCAAAACTACACGGAGAAACCCTGTCTCGAAAAACAAGGCAAAATAAAACAAAACAGAAAAAGAGGCAAATGGATAAAGAAAAATGTGGTACGATGGAATTTCACGGATATGTGTACAATGGGATTTTACGTGGCCACAAGGAAAAAGGAAATGCTGACATTTGCAGGAAGATGGACACAACTGGAAGTCATTATGTTAAGCAAAATAAACTCAGAAAACAAATACTGTGAGTTTCCTATATGTATATGTACACTATGTGTACGTGTGTGTGTGGGGGGGAGGGAGTGTCATGAAACCAGAAATGGGATTGTGAGGGGGTAGATGAGATCTTACGGAAGGTGGAAGACGGTGAGGATGATGGGAGGCACGCAGAAGAAGGGTGACTGGAGGTGGTGGTGAGGAACCAGACAGAGGAGGGGCGGGAGCGTGGGGGAAGAGGAACAAACAGAAGGAGATCTAATGACACAGATGAGCAAAGATGCTAGGATGAAACCAGTACTTGACACATTAACCTGAGATTAATAATAATAATAATAACAACAGCAATGACGATGACGATGAAAGCCAAGGGCTGGGATGCAGCTTGGTGGCAGAATACTTTTCTGGGTCTTGCCATGTGCACAGCCCTGGGTTTGATCCCTAGTACTGCGGGAGAATAGGAAAAAAGCAAAGGAAGAGAGGAGGGGGAGAAGGGAGAGAGAACACAGGAGGCTACGTCTGCATTCTGGCAGACACTGTCAGTTAACACAGGGACTTAGGCATTCTTGGATTTCGGCGTCTTATGTGTAAGTGTGGCAGGGCGGTGCAGAGGCTCCTCCATCTTTGGATTCTCACTCAGACCATTTCAGGTTTAACTAGAATGTGATCTCCTGATGGAGGATCCTGTGGAAACTTACCCAACTCTGTTCTAGGACCTGAGGCCAAGATGTCCCTGCTAACTTACCTTAGCTCCTGTAAACTGCTGGCTTGTGCAAACCTCCCCCTGCAGCTGCAGAGCGAGAAACTAGGACGTGGTTTTCCCTTTAAAGCCCCTTGGTCTAAACGCTCGGGGCTACACTTGGGTCCTGAATACCTGAGTGTAGTCCCGGCTGATTGGAATAAAGAACTTCAGATGGCTATGAACTGGTGGGCTCCCTGTAACATTTGGTTTTGGAGTCGAGGAATACTGTACATATGTGTTTAAACTGAAGCCTTTGATAAAAAAAATAAATATAGCCATGGACTTAATCAATATTAATAACTGTAGAATAGTGATGTTTTAACTATATCATGACTTTTTTTTTTTTAAGTGGAGTCTCACTAAGTAGCCATGTGATTTCCTGGAACTCATAGCAATCCCCTTGCCTCAGCATCCCAATTTTAGCCTTCTGACCCTCAAGTGCTGGGATTACAGGCCACTATATCTGGGTAAGTTTCACTGTTTCTAGTATTTCTGAATTTTCTTATGAACACATAATTGCTCTTTTTTATTTTTTTGGTTTTCTATATAAGAGTCCTGGAACTCACTCTGTAGACCAGGCTGGCCTTGAACTCAGAGATCTGCCTGCCTCTCCTGGAATTAAAGGCGTGCGCCACCACCGCCTGGCCGCATTGCTTTTATATTGGGGCAAAGAGAAGGTTTTGAGGAAAGCATCCTGGGATGAGAAACATCCATGTTTCACAGACATCAGCGTACAGGCAAGCAGGAGGGCGTCTCACAGACTCCCCAGCAGGCAGCTCCAACACCACATGGCTTTCAGAGAATACCCCAGCCCAAGCCTACTTGAACTCTTCACTAATGGGAGGGACTCAGAAGCTAGGCTGAGGCTCTGTGTACAGGTTCTTTGCAACAGTGGCATCCTGAAGAGGCTCAGCACTGCAGGATGGCCCACCATTTCAAACACTCCCACATACACACCTGGAGGTCTTTTTGGTCCTTCTTGCTTTCCAGGTTGGGTGTTCTTGTCACAAAGTCATTCAGCATGCTGTTGGGAGACAATCAGCTTCAGGTCAGACTGTTACAGCAATCAAGTGTGCTGCTATAGTAAACACTGTATCCCCCTGCATGTGGAGACTCTGTACCTGAGAAGCAGAAAATACCCAGGGGGGGCCAGGTTCAGCTGCACAGACTCCTTCAGGACACCCAAGAGCGAGGGGAAGTTCTCCTGCAAGTCTGGTATCGAGAGTCTATAGGAAAAGCAAAGACAGGGAAGCACAATCTCAGTGGGAAACAGAAGCGTGTTTACTCGGAAGCACATTTCAGATGCAGGAGAGCAGATGGGCGAACAGCGGATCTGACTGGCCCAACGCTGGCCTGTTTTTAGTCTTTTTTACAGTCTGTGCAAGCTTGGTTTTAGCACTGGGGCAAGCATCTGCAGTTAGGAACCTGGAATTCAGCTTCTGGCATGTGGGGTACTCTGGGTTTCATTGTCTGTAAAATGAAAGTCTCAACCAGCCGGGCAGCTTTCCTCTCTGGCTTTGTTTGCCCAGCACCGAGGGCAGCATGCATCATGGGTGATAAGGATGCAGCGTAAAGGAAGGTGGCACCCGCCAGTGACCACTGCCCAGGGCTGCTCTCAGGTCAGGCCTCTCCAGCAGCGAGGATGGTGATGATATCACCTGGCAGAGATTTGTCCTGACTGTGGGCCAGGCAGGAAAACTCTAGCTACAAATGGCGGCCAATGGCTCAAGTTTCCACCTTAAACCTGAGAATATTTAATAAGCAATTCTAAACAGAGCCAAAACCAGGTTCCTGCTTCATATCTCATATGGGCAGCTAGGCGCCACAAAACGCGGGTTTGAGCTACTGGCGGGTTCCTGGCGTTTGCACTTGACCTTCAGTATGGCGGGAATGAGGCATCTACAAGCGGCACATTAGCTGTGTGGTGGATTTAGCCTTTGCTAGTATTAAAAAAAAAAAAAAAAAAGAGGTTTCTGGGCTACATGCTGCTTGGATAAAAACATAGACCCACGATGGCTCCCAGAGCTGGCAGTAAACGTACCACCACCATGTTGGGAAGCTGAGGTGGGCGGAGCCAGCAGCCATAGCGCCGTTTCAGTCTTAGAATGCTGCAGTTTAAAGCAATAGGCTCAAGGTAATATAAAAAATAAGCCACGTAAAGATGGCTACCACAAAGAGAATCTGGATTATGTTCTCTTTGATATTCGTAACTGAAGAAAAACATTTGATTACAAAAGCTGTTGAGTTATGCCAAAATGTATATTTTAAAGGTACCTTGACTTCAAAATTTGGATGTAAAGATATGTTGCTTTGGAAAGGAGGCTCTGCTTTTGTTTCCACAGAAAGCCAGAAGCTATGGATTTGTTCCAGGTTAAGATACATCAGGTTTGACCAGCCAAGACCCCCTGAAAGGTCTCCGATGACACCATGGCCCAGATGATCCAACATCCAGAATGGTTTGAAGGCAACTGGCTCAGACAATACAGCCTCATGGACTACTCCATAATCCTAAAATTTTCTTTGTGTCCCCATAAGATACAGCACCCCCCTCCAGCAGGAAGTAGTAAGAGAAGTTACGCCCAAATTCCCAAATTATATGTAATTTTACTATGTTAAGGTTAAAACCTTCCTTTTTGAAAAAAAAAGAAAAAGGGAAGTGCTGTGGATATCGTTCTGTATAAATAAAACACTGATTGGCCAGTGGCCAGGCAGGAAGTATAGGTGGGACAAGGAGAGAGGAGACTTCTGGGAAGAGGAAGGCTGAGTCACGGAGACACTGCCAGCCGCCACCATGACTAGCAGCATGTGAAGATGCCGGTAAGCCACGAGCCACATGGCAAGGTATAGATTTATAGAAATGGATTAATTTAAGATATAAGAACAGTTAGCAAGAAGCCCTGGCATGGCCATACAGTTTGTAAGCAATATAAGTCTCTGTGTTTACTTGGTTGGGTCTGAGCAGTTGTGGGACTGGCGGGTGAGAGAGATTTGTCCTGACTGTGGGCCAGGCAGGAAAACTCTAGCTACAGTCACCACTACACAGCCAGGCACTGCAGCACAGTTTGCCAAAGCTCAGATGCAGGTGGGAGGCCACACCTCCACACGCTGGTACCTACCTCACTACCTCTGGCTCCACTTTGGTGGCTCCTCCTCTGCAGCAGAAGGATGATAAAAACCTACCCTGAATCTGCTGGGCATCTCAGAGCACAGAAGTCACTGAGGTCAGCTGGTGTCAGCACTGGCTATCCCAAGGAGTGGCATGCCTAGCTCAGAGGACTGCAAAGACTCGTGAGTGAAGACTGACAGCTAGTTTGAATTGAATCATCAACCCAGTGCCTGCTGGGATTACAGTCCTCAGTTTATCTTTCTGAGAGGTAGACTGTGAGGAGTGGGAATAGTTGAGATGTTAACTGTGCGAACCAAGGGAACTGCACTGGGTTGTCAGAATATTTACTGTGAACCCCGCTCCCTCCCCCCACCCGGAAGACAACCCCAATTGACAGGCTCACATGTTTCAAACACATGGGTTCCAGATGGTGGCGCCGTTTTGGGAGGCTGTGGAATTTGGGGGGTAGGAGGCATGGCGGGCTGAGGTGTATGCGTCCCCTCCATCCCTCACTTACCCCAGCACAGATGGCCCTATCCATGCTGTACCAGGGACATAGCTAGAGGCCCAGCTAAGTGCTCTTTGCATGCTGGGGAACCCCGCCCCCCACCAATTTCAGTCCAGACCGGGATTCAGCTGAGTAAAGCAAACCAGAAGTCACCCGGCATAAACCACATAAGCCTAAGCACAGGACACAAAACCATTTCTCCTTTTTCTAAAAGAGGCCTTTACCCTTTCCTAGCTGTGGGTCTCTAAAGTCAACCTCATATAAATCTAAACTGTTAAAGCTTGAAAAGCCTCATGCACAGCTTCGCTGAAGTGCAGAAATGGGTTTTAACGATGGCAGCTCAGCTCTTCAGAGAAAGAACAGTACAGTTACTGAGGCCACACCCTTGCCCTGGGAAGAGCGAAGCCACTAAGGCACTCTCTGAACTCAAGCCACGCTGTTCCTCGTGGTCCCACAGTGGCGCCTGCTGCAGGCATGCTGGAGGAGACGCCCACCTCTGGATGAAAGCGTAGCAGAACTGCAGCACAGGAATGTCCACCAGAGGCGATTTCTGAAAAGGAAGAGGACAGCAGTCACTCAGACTGGTAGGAAGGCGGCTGTCAAAGAACTCAACAGAAATCTCAACAAGTCTGCAGCTGCTGCGGTTGGAATGTCACACGCACCAGTTCCCCAAATGGAAGTGCTATTCAGGAGTCTGTGGGAACTTTAGGGGCTGAGTGAGACATCTCGCTAGGGGGAGGGGGGGAGGATGACAAACTTTGAAAGTCACATCCTGGCCTAGGCCTCTCTTGCCTCTTTTCCTGGTCTGCTGTGACATGAACAGTCTCCACACACATTCCTCCTGCTACCAGGAGCTGAGCGGCTCTTCCATACCTTCCCTACCATAATGGATGGAGCCGTCTGAAGCCACGAGCCACGTATGTGTGTCTGCTTCCTCAAGCTGTCAGTCTTGTGGTCAGGTGACATGAGACCAATAGGAACACACTAATAATACGGAGCTTTGAACCCAGGAGTTGCTCGTGTAAAAACACGAGGACACACCAAGACAGCTGTGCCGCTCTTGGGCTGGAACCTCCAGCTCATTCCTGCTTTATCCGGAAAGGCCCCACTCCTCTCTCTCCAAACCCCACCCTCTCAGAGAATCTCCAACAAAGAAAAGGAGCCGAACAGCCCAGTTCTGCATTCTTGGCGGCTGCAGCAGCTCCTCCCCTGAAGTTGTAAGCAGCCCAAGTCTCCGCCTAAAGCAGTAGGCTTTTGACACTTGGACACAAACCCAGCTTGTGGAGGACACGTCATCACCCCCTGGCCTACAGGGTATATGAGCTCCCTGCTTGAGTTCAGGAGTGTGACTTCTCCGGCACTGATCTCTGGGATTGGAGGACTCACCCAGGAGCTGCTTTGCTCAAATAAACCTGTTCTTTTACTTTTTCATTTCAGCTTGATCTGGCCTACTGTGTTGGCGGAGAAACCTATTATCGTGATACAGAAAGCCTATTGCCTGTGCAGCCCCAACTTCCCCGCGCAGGAAACTGGGGAGAATGTGGACCATGATAAACACACAGAATGACCCTAGACAAGGGAAGTGCCCGGTCCTCAGTGTAAGAGCTTGGCCTGCCTACCTCAGACTTCCTTACATCTCAAGTAGCTGGAATTATATAAAAATGGTCCCAAAACACTTTTTCTCTTTATTCTTAGAAAGCTAATTATGGAGCTTGAACTAAAATAACCAGAGAACCATCAACTTCAGCCAGAGAAAATCTAGTTTCTTTTTTACACTCTCCAAACAAGAAGTCATAGTTTTCTATAGACTTTCAAGTAACCTGAAGAAACACAACCCAAAGAGGTCCCACTGGCTGCACAGTGTGTGTGCCTCTCCAAGACAGTGCCCTGTGCATCCATGGCAGCGGAGCGAGCCTGACAAGGACCCCGTACCATGCACTCTAATTGGTCTTTTCTTTTTTTTTAAAGATTTATTTATTATGTGTACAAGTATTCTACCTGCATGTATGCAGGCAGGCCAGAAGAGGGCACCAGATCTAACTACAGATGGTTGTGAGCTACCATGTGGTTGCTGGGAATTGAACTCAGGACCTCTGGAAGAGCAGCCACTGCTCTTAACCTCTGAGCCATCTCTCCAGCATTTTTTTTTTTTTTTTTGTTTTTTGAGACAGGGTTTCTCTGTGTAGTTTTGGTGCCTGTCCTGGATCTTACTCTGTAGACCAGTGGCCTCGAACTCACAGAGATCACCTGGCTCTGCCTCCCGAGTGCTGGGATTAAGGGCGTGTACCACTACCGCCCGGCCTCCAGTTATTTTTCAACCTAGAATCTAGACAAACTGAAACAACACATTCAGTCTACTCTGCTTCCAGTTCATGTGTGTGCAATCCATGTGTGTACAGTTCGTGTGTGTGCAATCCATGTGTGTGCTGTTAGCACTTAGACATTACCTGCCCGGCTCCTTGGGAATCTTGCCAGTAAGCAAGTAGTACCTTGGCCAGCTCAGGGTCCTGACAACATCATCCTAAGGAGTCCTGTTTTCATAGTCCATTTGTGCATGCACCAAGGCTCTTTTAAGAGGTGGGCTCCACCCCACCCCCCTCCTCTCTCTCCCCTTTCCTCTTTTTTCTCTTCTCTTCTTCTCCCTCTTCTCCCTAGCTCCCTTCTTTCCCTTCTCCCCAATAAAACTCTCCACATGAGTGCGGTCTACATGGTGCATCTCTCTCTGGGTCCCACCTGCTGACTGCCGAGCACCATTTTTAAAACACAACACCTGCAGTTCGTGTGTGTGCACTTCCTGTGTGTGGGGCTCGTGCGCATAACTAGGAAAGGTCTTGATAAGGACTCCGTAAATGGTTAGGTAGAGACTTGCCGGAAGAACTCAAGAGCGTCACAGTTCACCCTGCCACCCTGAGAACTAAAGCTCTCATCTCTTCAAGCATCCTCAGATGGACACTGTCTGAGAAGGACCTCCAGAATGCTGCAGATAAAGAGCCCAAGCCATCTAGGGCCATCTTTAGGTCCTTCGACAGGCACTTTTGTCAGGCTGGATCAGATCTGCTAGCCTTGGGCTCGCTCCGTTGGGACTGACTGTCCTCAGTCTCCAACCGTACAGGTGCCAACTTCACAGAGGCAACATCCGATCCCTGGAGCACAGAAGTCCTGGCTTGCTGCAGCCCCTCCTGGAGACCACAGCAACGAGTCTGTAAACACACTGCTCGGTGACTTTCTTCCGTCCTGTAACTATACACTCACGTAACCTTTTCCACAGCCAGACACGTCCTTCAGGATAATTTAAATATGTGTTCCTCACAGGGTCACTCACATTCGGCTCCAACTATGTCTGTATCTCTCTTCAGGCAGAGGTGATTCGGTCATACACTGACCCCTTCTGTTCCACTGCGGTTCACACAGTATCTTCCTTCGCCGACTGTCTGAATAAGCTCTGTCTTCTGACTGTCTTCAACTTGTCCTCGGCCAGGGATTGACTTTGTACTGTAAGAGCTACAGTCATCAGGACCAACCGTTTTCTCGAACACCCTCACTCACACAAGACACTTGAGCCAACACTGGCCAAAGCTGCGTCACTCAATGGCCACAGAGAAAGCTCAGGGTTGCCAGAGGAATCTGGTTTACCCCTGCTGGTCTCTGCGCACAGCTCCTTACCGGCTTTCCTACAGCTTTTCCTCACGAGAGCTGAGGACTATTAATACACCCGCTGTTCCTGAGGGTGTGCCTTCGACAACCCGGAATGTCTTTCTCAGGGACACGTGGTCCTTCCGAAGTAGGATGCGGGAAAGCCTGACCTATATTTTTTAGGCTCTATGGGAGGGTCAGGCCTAACTGACTTCCACGAACACCGGAGAGCAAGTCCAGATGGCCTGATCCCACACGGCCTGTGCCTGTTCCACTCTCCCCCCCCCCCCCCCCCCCCGCCCCAGCCCATGCTCCTGTCCTTACCTAGTCTCTCCTTTTGTCACCACCGCACACGGGGACTGAGCCTGGCACCTCCCCTGCCAAGGGGGCTGCTGAGTCGCATGTGCCTGCCCGCCCCCCACAGCCTGCCTTTGTTTACTCTCCACACCTCTCAGGCTGTGGAGCTCCCGAGGGCAGGTGCCATTTCCTTTCTAAAAACTGTTCCACGAAGTACACAGAAGGTGCCAAGAACTGAGCACCAGGCCGTGTATGTGTGTGGCCGTGTGTGTGTGTGTGTGGCCGTGTGTGTGTGTGTGTGTGTGTGTGTGTGTGTGGCCATGTGTGTGTGTGGCCGTGTGTGTGTGTGTGGCCGTGTGTGTGTGTGTGGCCGTGTGTGTGTGTGTGGCCATGTGTGTGTGTGTGTGTGTGTGTGTGTGTGTGGCAGCAGGGGACAGGCAAGCTAACTCCCGTCTCTAAACAACACCGGGACCCTGGAGGCCTCCTCCAAACACAGTGACAGCCCCTCACTACAACCCAAGAATCCCGTGGCTGCCTCTGGGCCACAATTTATAGGAAGCAGCACCAGGAAGGACTCCGGAACTCCTGGAGATTTCCTGGGGCGTGCTCCCAGGGCGTGCCCGGGGTGTGCTCCCAGGTGGCTCACCTCATCCCCTTTGATCTGCAGTGGCCTCTTCACCACCTCCTTCACCAGCTGCAGCACCGAGTCTGTCTGCAGGGTGCTGAGAGCACAAACCAGGTCGACAAGGGTGTGCTGGGATGCGCTGGTCACGGGGACGATCTGCCCGGAAGAGAAGAATTCCTTGAAAGCTTATAGGAGAAAATAAAAATGAAATGGCACACACACGGCCTTCCACTGCGGCTATCGCTGGACAAAGGAATTTGCTTTCCCCATAGTATGTACATGTGTGAATCCACGTACACGTGTGTGTGTGTGTGTGTGTGTGTGTGTGTGTGTGTGTGTGTGTGTGTGTGTGTGTGTGTAGGCCCGAGGTTGATGTTGGCTGCCTCCACAGTCAGTGCCTTTTTCATTTCATGTCATTTATCACGTGAGTGCATAGGTGTCGGAACACCCGCCACAGCGAACATGAAGAGGTTGGAGGACATCTGTGGAAATCACTTCCCTCCTGCTACCACACGGCCACCCCTCTGCTTTCATCTACCTTTGTCTTGCTGTGGCGCCGAGCTTGCTTTCTGCTCCACACTGTAGCAACTGCAGCCATCAGCTGAACCCCAAGATGGGCTGTCAAGGGGTTCAGCAAGTCTAAAATTTTCTGTCTTATGATCTGGTAAACAGAAAAGCAGGAAGTTAGTTGCAAATAAAAAGATCTTCACAGAGCAGTACCGGGCCCTCACCTGATGCACACTTAGCTGCCATCTACGGTAAGAACTGACTCAGAATTCCAGCGGTGTGTTTCACAGCTGAGGGGGCTGGGACAGAGGACGGGGCGGAGACCCTTGTAAGAGCTGGGTATGAGACGGGACAGACACCCCTGCAGAGGGAAGCACAGTGTGTCCAGGAAGGAGGGACACAGTCAGGTGAGGTGCTTGCCAGGTCTTGAGACGGTAAGTATTCCCGAGGGATAACTAAACCTGGTCACGGGTGTGTGTGTGTGTGTGTGTGTGTGTGTGTATGTGTGTGTGTGTGTGTGTGTGTGTGTACACCTATGGATGTGCCTGTTTGTGTGCATTCCTCTGCAGCACTGGAAATGCAATCCAGGGTCTGGAGCATGCTTGGAAAATGCTCTCCCACTGAGGTGCATTCCTCTCACACGGAAACCCCACAGCCTAGGTTTATCTCCGGCAGCTGGAAGAGAGCCTAGATTCACTAGAAAAGTTAACATTCAAGTTCTAAAAGTATATAGCATCCACCAAATTGTATCGGTTAAGCCATTCAGGATGAAGCTGTAACTTGGCCTTAGCCATCATATACTCTGCCTCTGGCTTCTCCCATTTCCTGAAAGCTGCTGTTCATCCTTGCTGCCCTGAACACTCTGTCCTGGTTCTACCCTGCTACCCTGGTCTCGGATCAGCCTCTCTGCCCAGTACTGCACCCTCCCTGCACCACAGACCAGCCAGCCCCGTGCCATGCACTGTCAGAGCCTGCGGCCTCCGCAGGGTGCCCTCCTCTTCTCGTCTTGGCCTCGGCCATGAGGGCCAGGCTCTGCCTTGCTGGCCCACAGGAGCATGGACAGAGGTCACTATGTCCTCACTGCTCATGCTTACTTCACGGTAGACGAGTACTCAAAGCCTTTTCCTTGACTGCAGTTAGCCCATCCTCCCATGAGGCAGCAGAGCCCAGCAACAGCCTCGTCTTCCAGATGAGGAGACTGAGGCCCAGACAGAATGAGTCGTACAGAGGGTTTTCTGGACCTGCGGAGAGCAGCTTCCGCAAGCAGCGGGAATTTGCACAGACTTCCTTTTAATGTACCTACTGGGTTCAATTTTCCTGCAGAGATGTGAGGATCTATGAACCATGAAAGGGAACCAATGACAGACCAAAGAATGTTGTCACCCAAGTCCAGCTTGGTAACCCGTGAGTCTTTATGAGAGTCTGTCTCACTATTACCCTGGAATTTACTATGGAGACCACAGTAGGTTTGAACTCAGATATCCCTCTGCCTCTGCCTCTTGAGCACTGGGGTTAATGGTGTGCACTACCATGCCCAGCTTACTCATTTTTTTAAGAATCCAGTAACTGACTTTTATTTACAACTAGTGTGTGCGATGTGCGAGTGTATGATGTGTGCGTGAGAGACCACGTGTGTGCCACAGCTCACGTGTGGAGGTCCGAGGACAACCCTCAGGCCTCAAGCTGTTGTGTGGGTTTGGAGGCTCAGACTCAGGTCACCAGGTTTGAGAGACAGGTGCTCTACCCACTGAACCATCTCACCAAACCACAGTGAGCTTAACTGGGTTTACTCGCAGGCGCATGTGTGGGAGGGTTACCCACAGGAATGCAGGTAATGTACACCACAGGGAAAATCTCCTCAGGGAGGGGTGGAGCACCCTCCCCCACACAACGGAACGTTAGTGGGCCCCTCTTGTCAGAGTCCCATGGGGCCCATCACAGCTGCTCTGATTCCAAGACAGCAATGGCCATGTCATTCCGATGATGGCACTTGACAGAGCACCCTGGAGCTGATCCATAGGAGCACCTCTGGAGCTGATGGGAGCACCGCAGATGCCAGCCCTGCCAAGCACTGGTGACTGTGAGCCCGAAGGCCACGCCTGGGGTACCCGGCTCCTGTGCGAGGTAATTCTGAGCCACCACAAACAGTGACATAACCCCAGGCCAGCTCGCGTGCCTGCGGCCCTCTGAGGCGGAGATGTGAAAACTAACAGAGTCAATGTTTTGGGGCTGGTATGTTTAATAAGATAAACTCCCCAAAGCACACTGACAGCCCACACTGGAGTGCCCCGGCCTCAGACGCACGTCTAGGAGATGGGTCGTGTTTAAAAGCAGGGCTCCTTAGACACTCAGGTAAGGACTAACACTGTCAGACTTTAGCTTTATCAATAATGCATTTTCAACGAAGGCTGGATCACTCACACTCCTCTGTTCTGTATACAAATAAACATATTTGTTTTTGTGAGAATGGGTCTTAGGTAAAGGTAAAAGCTTAGGCAAGCTCCGTTTGTAGCTGAGGCTAGCCCTGAACTCCTGGCTTTCCTGCTTCCACTCTCAAATGCTGAAAATTATAGGCATGTGCCGTAATATTATCTTAGGGGAGATTTCTCCATTTGACTTGAACTGTGGGTCCCATCAAGTATTTTTTTATGATTTGTGTATACAATTGCGTACATACACATTTTTCTTTCTTTGTTTATTAAGACAAGGTCTGGCTACGTAGCCCTGGCTGGAACTCACTGTGCAGGTCTAGCTGGCCTCAAACCTGCAGCAGCAGCATTCTCCTGCGTGCTGCCACGCCTGGCAGCCAGAGACAAAAGAACTGATGAAGGCAGAGGAGGAACAGCACAGCTGTGCGCAGCCGCAGCAGCCCGGGAGGGAGGTGGAGGGAGCGGTGTGTCCCTGTGAGCCCAGCTCGAGGCGCTCACCTTGGTGGTTTTGAAGTAAACAGAGGAGGACCCTTTTGTGGCCCCCAGGAGATCCACCGGTCTCTTCTGACTTTCCTCCTTTCTGAGAACATTCCAGATGAGGGCCATGGTGTTCACGATTCGAGGCAGCTCCTCCAAAATGGCGTTCTTGGCGTTCCTCAAGTTGATGGGGTCGCTGATGGCAGCAGTCTGAAAGTTCAAACAGGGTGAGGAGGCTCACTGCACCAGCCAAGTCCCCTCTCCCCTGGGGATGGCGTCGCTGCTGGGAGTTGGGGTGGACCAACACCCATGTGGTGGTCTGGAAGCGACATTTGTCCCGGGATGTGTCGAGCTCCTGCTTATTTTCACAGAGAGAGAGCTGACATGCAACACTTCAAACTATAAACTTTTTTTTTGACAGGGTCTCTATTATGTAGCCCTGGCTGTCCTAGAACTCACTAGGTAGACCAGGTGGGCCTCAAATTCAGAGATCCACCTGCCTCTGCCTCCCAAGTGTGGAGATTAAAGGTGTTCTCACTACATCTGGCTTAAACTTTTTCAAATCAACCAACAGTAGGTGTACTTTAAGATTGTGTTTTGTTTTGTTTTGTTTTTTAAGAGAGGGTCTCATGTAGCCCAGACTGGTCTCAAACTTGCTACCAGAGTAGCCAGAGCTGACCCTGAGTTCCTGATCCTCCTACCTCTAACCCCTCAGTGCTGGCAGCATTACAGGCATGTACCACCAGGCCCAGCTTTTGTCCTGAGACTTATCTAGACGGGGTAGAGCAGCCTCCTCAGATTTCACAAGCACTGTATCACATCAGGAGGTAAAAAAATACTTAGACTAAGGTGTGTGCAGGGCAAGGGAGATGGTTCAGTGAGTACGAAGAGTGTTCGTTGTGCAGGCATGAGGACCAGGGTTCAAATCCCCAGCCTCCACCTGAGTTGGACACAGCTGTATAGGCCTGTCACTTCAGTATGATGCTGGGGGCCCACCAACCAGCTGGCCAGCTGGCCAAAGCCAGCTCTTACGGTTCAGTCAGACGCCTTGTCTTATGGTAAAAAGGCAGAGAGCAGCAGAGGAAGACACCCAAGACTTTCTCCGGCCTCCATGCGCACGTACACAGGCTCATGAACCTGCCCATACAGGCACCACACGCATGCACGCGCACGCGCGCGCGCGCGCACACACACACACACACACACACACACACACAGTCACTATAAGCCTAAAATCAAACAATCGGCTTTACATTTTATCCCCACGGCCAGCTGATTGAACAATGGGCAAAAGCTGAAGGAACTCACCCATATCTGTTTCCTGAGTATATATACCTCCGCGTGTGTACATTTGCATAGCTTGCATATATTTGCATAGTGTACACACATATTCATACTCAAATTTGCATCTCTCACATATATTTGCATGACATTTGCATCATGCATTACTATTATAGACTCGACAAAGTCACAACCCACTAAAAACAAACAATACAAGCAATGTGCCTCAAATTCAGGGGAAAGAAAACATACCTTTTTGTGCTGGGTGGGCTGTTCCAAAAGACAAAAATGGCTAATGGTTGTTAGACCTTCCAGAAGAGTGAGCGGGTAATCTGGAGAAATGTTTTCCTTCTTTGAGGTTGTGCTGTGGCGAAGAAATGAGAAACTGTTACATAAAACAATTGGGCGGCGGGTGTGGGGGGTGTGGGGGCGGTGGGGAGGGCAGCAAGATTGTTCAGTGGGTGATGACCTGAGTTTGATTTCTGGAACCCACTTAGAAGGAAAGAAGTGAGTCCTAAGTTGTCTTTTAAAGCATGCGCATGCACACACACACACACACACACACACACACACACACAACTGGTCAATAAATATTAGAAAAGTATTTAAAAATGAGACATTGAGTTGTGACAGGGATCCTGTGGTGTAGCTCTTCACGGCTGATGGCTTCTGGCGGGGGTGGGGGTGGGGAAGGACTCGGTTTTCTTTAGGGCTGGCCACTGGGACTTTGACCATGCTCCAGTGCATATATACAGCAACACAAAATGGACCAGGTATTTTCTTTTCCTTTTCTTTTGGGGAAGGTCACAATGGGGAGGGGGGAGTGGACCTGGGAAGATGGGGAATGAATGGGATCAGGTGCTTTCTGTGAAACTCCCAAATAATCAATAAAAAATGAGACCTTGGTTTTGAGAATTTAAAAGATCATGAAGCCATGAAGGTTTTCAGTCCGACACGTAAACATAGGAAGGAGAGAGGTCACTATGCTTGATGAACTGGGGCTCCCAAAATAAAACGTACAGGTATCTTTGGTGTTCTTTTACGTTTATGAAGTCACTATGGAAGAATGGTTTGTGGTGTCTTAGACTTACTCTGAAGCTGGTCCTAGTTTTGTTTATTTCCATTTGGCAAAACTAACAGACTCAACTGACTGGTAGCTCGGAGATGGCCCGGGTAGCTGTGTGGGGTTTATTTAATTTCACTTTGAGACAGGCTATCACATAACACCGAGCCCTTTAGCCAAGGATGGCCTCGAGTGCTGGTTTATGCGGTGCTGGGGACTGAACCCATGGGTTTATGAATGCTGCCAGGCAAGCGCTCTACTAGACTGTGTGGGGTTAACGCCAAGGGATCCAAACCTACATGCTCCTGTTGAATGCCCACCAGCCTTCTCAGGGGGTTGGACTATCTTTCAGTTGGTAGCTTTGGCAAAACAGACACCCCTTACAAAACCTGCCAGTAAGAGCATCAAGTTCAGCATACCTGACGGACAACTTGACAGATTCACTTTCATACTGCTTGACCAGCTCGTCCAGGTTTTTGCAAATCTGGGTAACAAAGGGTGTCACCGTCCAGCCCAGAGACTTTCCAAAGTAAGGCAGGGAATGTGTGACCAAGCTCACCCAGGCGGGGTGCATGCCATAGCCATAGGCAGGCTGCAGGCCCCTCACCACCGCTGAGACCAGCAGGCCCTGGGAGGTGAGGGGGTGGGGCTGCACGTACTGCATGGCGCCGATGGCCTGCTGAAAGTTAAGGGCCCTCTGCCACTCCCGGGACAGGGCCGGCTGACTCTGGGCATCCTCCTGACCCTGGCCCAGGTGGTGCTCCAGGACGATGAGGGCCTGCAGGAGCTTGAGCAGCTCGATCTGCAGCGGGTGCTCGCTCCAAATCTGGTCCTGTCCCAGGTTGATGAGGCTCTCCTCGAAGAGGCCGTCCTCCACCAGGCCCCTGCCTCGGTCAGCGGTGGCCAGGCCATAGCGCTTCTGGCTGGTGTACATGGACGCCGACAGCGACAGCAGCACAAACTCCTGGACCTTGCACCTCTGCAGCAGGCTGCGGATAAACTCCACGTTCTTCCCTTCCGAGGACTTGGCCACCGAGACCAGCTGCGTGGTTATCCTGATCAGAACCTCCACGCTCTTGACCTGCACGTCCCGGTTGCCGAGGATATCCCTGTGGCAGACCTTCAGGTGGCAAGGGTAGTAGGACCGCAGGAAGCTCAGGCAGAGGTAGGTGAGGAGCTCGATCAGCAGGGAGTGGGGGCACACGTTGGGGGCCTGGGTCTGCAGCTTGCCGTAAAAACTCTGGCCAATGAGAGCCTCCTGGTGTCGTGACAGGAGATTGGAGATGAGGTTGAGGTGTGCGGTGGAGCTGGTGTCTATGCCGGTCCTGGACACAGCCTCAATGAACTCCTTGGGGTTGGTCTTAAGCACAGCCTCCAGCACGGAGAAGGCGTAGAGGACCCTCTGGGAGTCGTAGGGCTGCAGGTAGAGCAAGATGTGTTTGAACAAGGCCTCGAGCGTCTCCTGCTTCTCCCTCTGCTGCTTCAACAGCCTCGATGTGGTGATGGCCTGGAGCTCCACGTCGGCCTCCTCGTCGCTGGAAAGCGACTCAGAAGCCTGTGTCTTGTCCGAGTCTGCTCGCACTAGGCTTAACCTGGCGCTGGACTTGAGGCTTTCTGGCTGGAAGGCTGCCAGCAGGGCCGCTCGCTTCGAGTACGCCCTGCCGGCCACGGGTATGGGTGCACAGCAGTTCTCCTCGTGGCTCAGGTCCTGCAGGTCGTGGGAGGGAGATGAGAAAGTGGACGTGTTCTCACTGTCGGTGTGGCCTGAGCTCGTGTCTGCAGACTCTGTGTGCTCGCTGCTGTCCTGGCCACCGGAGGCCACCCTGTCGGAAAGGTCCATGTAGTAGGGCGTGTCTTCCTCGCTCAGATCGCTTCTCGGTGGGCATTTCTCCGGTTCCTTCTCTACTTCAGCCCAGATGGCTTCACGATCCACTGTGGTGAACTGGCCGAGGGGCAAGTGCTCCTCGGGGGCACCTTCGTGCTGCTCGGACACCCCACATGCCTCTTTGAATGTGGGCTTCTTCCTGTTAAACCAACGATGGAAGTCCTCTAGAAATCACAAAATGACAAACAGCTTTAGACCAGAGTGGCTAGGATGACAAATGAGCTCTGAGGTGACCTCAGGTCTAAAGCAGACAATGCGCACCGGACCGCACCCAGGTCTAGTTCACGTCACAGGTAAAACAGACACAGCAACATAAACATGTTTAGCTGGGAGGGGTATACAGTCAAAAGAGAGCCATCTTAGAGTGGCCCTGGGTTCGAGCCCCAGCACCCCGCATATAGCTGGCGCACACAGGTACATCGGCTCTTTAGAATGTTCAGGAGACTGTGAAACTTAGTTCTACTGTCATGGTGTGTTATAACAGCTTTCGGGTTTGTTTTTATTTTGTGACAAAGTCTCACTGTACAGCTCTGTTTGTCCTCAACAACAGTCCCCCAAGGGCCGGGGTCTGTGTTATGGGCCACTGTATCTGTTGAACACATCATTTTTGTTTTTATTGTAAGTTTTGGGAGAAGGCACTTTGAGAAAAAATACAAATGATTTTGTTCCAGAAATTCCCTCTTCGGAAATGCATTCCACAGAAAATCAGCATATTCCAAAGCTGTGAGGACAGGGCATGTGCTGAAGGGAGCTGGTTAGGAACATGCTTGTGACAGACGGCAGCTGGACTGTTAAAGTGTGTACCTGTATGCATGGAGATGAGGCACATACAGGACAAGTAGAAGGGAAGAGCCAGCTGCAGAACAGCTGGACAGCATGAGTCTACTTGGAGCGTATCCATGATGCACAGCTGTGGGGCATGGGTAAGCTGCCAACAGCACCCAGCTCATCAACGGGCATTGTCGGTAATGTCTTTACTTCTGAATTTCTGTGTGTGTGTGTGTGTGTGTGTGTGTGTGTGTGTGTGTGTGTGTGTGTGTGCGCGTGTGGTGTTTCTTTGTGTATATGTACGCTCAGATGTATGTGGGGACATTCATGTGGGCATGTGTGGAGGCCTGAGGCTGATGTCTAGAGGCTTCCTCTATTGACCTCCAAATTATGTACAGAGACAGGGTCTCTAAAGGGAAGTCAGAGCTCCCAGACACAGCTAGGCAGTCTCTGTTTTCTGAGTGCTGGAATTACAGGAGGACCATTGTGTCCATCCAGCATTTATGTGGGTGCTGAGGATCCGAACTCAGGTCCTCACTTTATCCACTGAGCCAGCTCCCCAGTTCCATACCAAGCTGTTTTGTTCTTGTTATTGTTTTAAGTGGGAATCTGCTTTAAGTAGCTCAGATTGGCCTCAAGGTGATGATCCTCCTGCCCCAGCCTACCAAGTGCTGGAATTATAGGGGCGAGCCACTATGTCTAGCCATTGTCTAATTTTTAAAATAAGCACTTCTGTAATGAGGAAATACACAGCGTTGTAAAATATCAACCCCTCTTTTTCTTTCTTTTTTCCTCTTTCTCGTCTGAGTGCTCTGCCTGCATGTATGACTGCAGACCAGAAGAGGGCGCCAGATCTCATTACGGATGGTTGTGAGCCACCATGTGGTTGCTGGGAATTGAACTCAGGACCTCTGGAAGAGCAGCCAGTGCTCTTAACCTCTGAGCCATCTCTCCAGCCCTCAACCCTCCTTTTAAGAGAGGTGAAAATCAAGACTTTGATACTACGAAAATTCTTGGCTAAGTAGCTTTCACCAGGTCTATGCCATGAACACCAGCAAGATCAGGAGAGGAAGGAAAAGCAGAAATGAGAGGTGGGCAGTCTGCGGGTGCACAGCGCACAGCACAGCAGAGGCGGGCGGGGGACTTCTCTTTCTTTCAGTCTCTTGCGTTAGTAGGGAGCAGGCTGCATCCGCACCAGGCAGAAAACGGGAAGTGGTGAGGTGGTGCAGAGACAGAATCTAGAGGAGGAGGAGGAGGAGGAGGAGGAGGAGGGGGAGGAGGAGGAGGAGGGAGAGGAGGAGGGGGAGGGAGGGGGAGGAGGGGGAGGAGGAGGGGGAGGGGGGGGGGAGGAGGAGGAGGAGGGGGAGGGGGAGGGGGAGGAGGAGGAGGAGGGCTGGCTGGCAAGATAGCTCACTTGCCACAAAGCCCGAGGACCAGAGTTTGATCCTTGGGACTTGCCTGGTGAAAAGAAAGAACCAATTCTTGCAAGCTGACCTCTGACCTCTGCACATGTTCCATGGCATTCATGTGTCCATACAAATATATGTGTGGAACACACACACACACACACACACACACACACACACACACACACACACGTAAAACATAAGACAAAGGAAATACTAAAGCATAGAGCTGGTGTGCAGAGCGTCATGAAGGTGCTTGGTTTATATTTCTCTAAGCGTCCCTTTCTTAGGATGTGGAATAACTCAGTCTCCTCTCTGAGAAGGTGGCCAGCTTCCCCTCACTCCCCCCCATTCAACTGTTACAGGTTCTGGGAAGAACCTTGTACAGGGCAGCCCATTTCCTTTTTCTCCACCTACCTCAAGGTGGCGCTGTTTCTCTCTGTAAGATTAGCACAAACATAAAGGACTGTGGTGATATATTGTCACCCTAATAAAATTTACCTGAAGATCAGAGGACAGAACAAGCCACTAGATTAAACATAGAGGCCAGACAGTGGTGGCACACACCTTTAATCCTAGCACTTGGGAGGCAGAGAACCATCTGGATCTCTGGGTTCAAAGCCACCCTGGACTACATGAGATTGACTCAGCCTAGAAGAGACAACAGAGCCAGGCAGTGGTGGCACACACCTTTAGTCCCAGTACTGGGAAGCACACACGCCTTTAATCCCAGGAAGTGACAGCAGGGCGGAGAAAGGCATATAAGGTGGGAGGAGACGGGAACTAAAGGCTTTGCGGCAGAAGTGTCCTGATTTCAGCTAGAGGCTTTTTTGGCTGGAGCATTTCGGGTGAGGACTCAGAGAATTTCAGTCAGAGGATTTGTGGAATTGGTAAAGTGAGACGTGGCTGTGGCTTGTTCCTTTGTGTCTCTGATCTTTCAGCATTCACCCCAATTCTGGTACTGGGTTTTTAAATTATAAGACCTTTAGAAATTCGAGCAACAAAGGACAACTGACCAGATTCCACACAAAACACTGACATTTTTAGTCACCCCAAACTATCCCAGATTTGGGGTGCAGACCTACACAGAGTGCCGCCTGGCAGCCTCACTTAACAATGGTGCTCACACACAGGCACCATACCTCTCTCTGCTAAGCAAGTCGGGGGAGGGGAATCAGCTTGGGGAGTGCTGGCAAGGATGTTCTAGCTGTGCTAGAGACACACGTGGATTATTTTCTCCGTGAAATAATCAAGAATCCCTGGGCTTATTTGAAAAAGAGGCTACCCACTTGAAAAATGACAAGTATGTATCGTGGCAGGGTGGTATGTGGTTTTTTAATTGTGTACGTACAACCATGAAATAGTTAAAACATCACATACCTCACGTCACCGTTTCTTTGGTAGTGAGAACTTTTAGAATCTACTCCCACAGAGGTGAGAACAGAGGCAGCTGCCAGAGGCTGGGTGGGGAAGGCACGGGACGTGCTGGGTATGAAGGTATGAGGGTTGGCATCTAAGAAGGCTGAGTTTTTTGTGTCCTGTTGCACAGCAAGGTGACCACAGCTAATAATAACATATTGCATATTTCAACTATTTCCTTTCAATAACAAAATACTGACTTTTCAGTGAAAACAGCACCCACACCTTCTAGTTCAAAGTGCCAGATCCTGTGGTGCTTGCATTTCCAAAGTCCCCGAAAGTTTACAAGGTGCAGTCCGTCACACTGTTAGGCAGAGTAGACCTCAGCCTGCTGGCCTCCCTCCCCATGGGGACTCTGCAGGCTGCTCACCGGTTGAGTTCTCCTGCTTGAGGCAGTGGATCGACGTCCTCTGGGTTTTGGGCTGGAGCAGCAGCAGGAGCATGGGTTCGAGGATGCGTGCCACATCTCCGAGGGAGAGTGCGCGCACCAGCCAGCCCTGGGCTGCAGCACTGATGGCACCGTCTGTGCAAGCCAGGCTGTCCAGGACGACAAACAAGGACCTACGGGTGGAGAGCCGCCACTCAGTCCCCACTCTGCTGCCCCGGCGAGCCAGGCATCATCCTACACTGAGGCCCCGTTGTTGACCACAGACACCCCGGGGAGCCTCATCATGCCAGCCTTAGGGACCAAGTGAGTGACAGGCTGTGTGCCTAGCTGCATGCCATGCTTTTAGAGACAGAGTGGGCACATGGCGAAGACAAAGCAGAGCAGAATATACCAAAGAATACGACATCCTAAGCACGTAGTTGATGCTGTAACAAGTGAAGTGGCTGCCTGAGGTCTAGACCATCTGCATCCCCCAGGATGTCTTCTCATCAGGGCAAGCTGATTCTGAGGCAGGGTGGGTTCCTCATCCCCATCACATTATAAACTCTCAGAAGAGTCTTACACTTCTGGGCTAAATGAAATCACAGGACTCTGGATGCCATGTCCTGTGCAGCATGGACTGAGGTCAAGGCCGGGGTCGCAGCTCCAATGTGTCAGTCTCTCTCTCCCTCCCGAGCCCTGCACAAGCCTGGGGTCCCCACGCGGCTGAGGACGGTAGATCACGATGGAGAACGGCCTCACCTGTCAAAGGAGCGGTTGTGGGACGTCACGCGGCTGCCCTGGATCTCTCGTGTCAGGTGCCAGATCACAGAAAATCGAAACAGAGCCTCCAGCCTTGTTCCCTTATCAGGAAATAAACGGGAGGAACTTGGTCTCGTGACTCGGTATCAGTCACTGTAAGGCTCTTATCTATGTAGTTATTTGTGGTACTGGGGGTTGAGCCCTGGAATACTCCAAGCAATTACTCTACCTAGGCTTCTTTCAACTTTTTTGTTTTGATTCTGACACAGGGTCTCACTTAGTTGTGCAGGCTGGCCTTGAACCTGGAATCCTCCTGCCCCAGCCTCCCCTAAAGGGATCACTAGCCTGTAACACCAGGCTCAGTGCCTTATTCTGGCCTCAAGAGGCACCAGGAAGACATAGAGTACACATATAAACATGCATGTAAGCAAAACATACACATATAACAAAATTAAATAAATCTTTCTTTTTTAAGAATTATTTATTATGTATACATTGTTCTGCCTGCATATATGCCTTTATACCAGAAGAGGGGACCTGATCTCATTATAGATGGTTGTGAGCCACCATGTGGTGGCTGGGAATTGAACTCAGGACCTCTGGAAGAACAGCCAGTGCTTTTAACCACTGAGCAATCTCTCCAGCCCAAATAAATCTTTTAAAAAGAGATTTGGCATCACAGTGTCCAGAATCACACCCAAGTCCTATGGTCCAAGGAAAACACAGAACACAGTTCCTTTGTGTATGCTGGAAATGTCAGGCCCAGGGGCCTTAACGAACAAGACAATTAATTGGCAGAAAATTCTCAGAAGTCCAACTGTCTACGACTAAGCCTTACAGGCAGCTCCAAAGGCTTCCAAGTCCCAGTTTCCAGGAAATCGGGGCAAGTGTCCATGGTGAGCCTCAACATGGACACACTGCGTTTTTCAGGACCCTAAAAGGAATGCCTCCATCTGCTGGAATCTTCCAGCCCTGGGCTTCCAGATCACCTCTGCTCATTAGGACATCCACTAGCCCAGAAAAGTCTTCGCCTGGGTGGGTACAGTCTGCCTTGGGCATGTAAGGTGGGGCAGACTCAGCAGCCTGTCGGCCACAGCATATAGGATACAGGTGCACGGCTCACCTTGTCAGGGTCCAGCAGGGCATGGCAGATGATGTCCTCACAGATGTTGGCCGTCGGAGCCAGGCAGTGCAGGCGATAGAAGAGCTCGACGCAGGTGATGTGATGCTCGCGGGTCTCCTTGTTCAGCTGATTCCAGAGCACACGAGCCACCCTCTGTCGGGGGGAAGGAGCGGGGTGACTCGAGCTCAGAAACGCCTGTGCCTTTCCTCCTCGTGGGAGCCTGGCCCTGGAGTGCAGGCTTCTATTTACAGCTGCTAAGTGAGACTCGTTAGCACCCATGCCATGCCACCAAGGCTCAGGACCAAGCAGAGACCCACCAGCAGCCGCCTGGCGAGAGGCCCCAACTGCTCCCCTCAGAGCTTGCTTGGAGGGTGAAGGCTACATGCCGAGAGAGAGGCTTCTGCCCTGTGCCTGCTAAGGGGCACAAACAGCCAGGACTGGATCCAGAGACAGACCAGCCAGTCCAGGTCCCCCCCCAACCCTGTGGTTGCCGCTGGACCTTCACAGCCCTTGGGCCAGCCTGGTCTGAGGAAGAGGCCCACTGACCTACACGCACATGCTCCCAGTGAGAAATACCTGATAGAAGTCTGTTTTCTCCGCAATGACCTTCAGGATCCCGGGAGCAATGGGAGGGACCGTCACCATCTGTAACTTGCCAAAAAACGGGTTGTTCCCAGAGGTTTTGTAGCGCTTCATCTTGTCCTCGATGACGAGCGCCAGGGACTGGGAGTGGTTGATCACTTCCAGCAGGGTGGCGATGGCGATGTTCTGGAGGGAACAGTCGTTCACGCAGCAGCAAACGGTCATCAGGGATTTCAGCCAGGACGGAAAACTGCAGTCGCCGGCTCCTGGAAGGGCAGCGGACAGAGAAGAGAGGCAAGCCGGTGACAGCGGTCCCCGCTCAGGGGCCACAGCACCCACTCTGGACAGTGACAGGGGTCACCTGGACAGCAGTGCGCTCATCGGTAGGTGACCTCCGGGGTGAGACTCACTTGAAAAGAAGGCCTTCCTAGAGACACTCGGGTGAAGAGGAGCCCCACCAGGGTGGGCCTCTGTTACAGTTTGGAACTGAACTGTCCCGAGAGGCTGGTGTTGGAACACCTGATCCCCAGCTGGTGGCGCTGTCCTGGGACGTTTTGAAGCCTGCGTGTCGGGGAGGCGGGTCGGTAGGATGTGGCCGGTTAGGGCCTGCCACTGTCTCTATTGTCTTTCTCCCTGCTTCCTGATCTGCCAGGATGTAAGGGGTGGCCACCTCATGTTTCCATCACACTGGGTCAGCTGTCCCTTCCCTGTTACCAGAGACAATCTCCTGAAACCCTCAGCTGAAAGGAACCTCTCTTCCTCAGGTTGCTTCTGTCAGATAACTGGTCACAGCAGCAACAACAAAATTAACTAACAGATCCCTAAGGCACCGTGCCTGGAGCCCTCACTAAAGGAGTCGTCTGTGTGGGGTGATAGGGCTGTGCTCCAAGGACCGCTTGCCACAGTGGCAGCCTGGAAGACACAAAGGGTTGTTCCCACTGCAGACAGACAGAGTACAGGTCTGCTGACGCCTTGTTCTGAGGCTTCTGGTCTCTAGAACTATGAGACAGGAAGTTTCTGTTGTTTAAGCCGCTCGGCTTTGTGATGGGCGGCTACGTCTCTAACAACACTGGGTACTTTCCATGAGTCAGATCTCCGGGTGGGCCAGATAGGTTTACAGACAAGGCCCAGAGAACCTGCTTGCCAAGCAAAGCCACAGGAGTCAGACGCGAAGCCAGCAAGCTACCACTGGTGCAGCCCGTTAGGAGCAAGAAAGGGAAGAGCGGGGTTGGTACAAACCCCCTAACCAAAGGCTTGGTGTCCAGCGTGTTTCGATCCACACGTTTTCAGACTTGGGGATGTTTTCAGAGTTTCCTGAGTGATCTTCCCTAATCTAAACCGACCGTAAATGGTGTGTCAGTGTCTGACTGGGAGGCTGTTGTCGCTGCCCCCTTCTTGCCCGCTTCTTGGTGGGCATGATTGTAGGTATTTGGACATCAGGCCTCTATCACAGGATTCCCAACAGGCTGGCCCTGCCCGGGGAGGGTTGCTCTCTCACCTGGCGTCTGGAAGAGCGTGTCACACAGCTGCTCGGTCTCCTCCTCAGACAGGTAGACAGGGAAGGTGGCGCAGTCCAGCAGCAGGTGGCAGGCGGCAGCGAAGGCCTCCCTGAAGTCCTCCTTGGGGCCCACCAACTCCATGACCACCTGGTCAATGTCCCACTCGGTTTCCGCTTTCCTACGCGGGCTGCTGGGCACAGATGACGGCGACTCTGAACTTTTTGTCTTAAAGGGAGACCCGCGCGCCGTGAACAAGTCCGAAAGCATTTGTTTAAACTGGGGCACAGTGATGGGTCTGGGCTCCCAGGAGCCCTTCCTGCCAGAGTGGCTGACGCTCTGTGTCTGACCCTTGCTGCTCTTCCCCGGGGGCTCCTCGGGTTTGCTTTCCTCCCCAGACACTGCCAGGGATGCTGCAAAGATGTTCTTGCTGGCGAAGTTGGCAATGAGCTCCTGGATGCAAAAGAACGTCCTCTGCATGCTCCCGTCCTTCTTCCAAATGTCGTCTCTGTCAGCAGACACCCGAGGCACCCTCAGGTGCTCAGAGAGCTCTGGCGACGAGGCGCTGAGCCCGATCCCACTGTCTTCAGATTTCAGTGGGGGGAAGGAAGCCTCCTCATCACCTGCAACTACAACCTTTGTTTCTAAAATGACGTCACTGTTTTCTCCTTTTACTGGACTCTGTAAAACAAAGAAAGCCTGTATCCCGTCCCTTATGGCTCTTCCGCTGCAGCTGAACCAGGACGATGGCGGTAACCACAGTAGTTTGGTTTCCAGACCTGAAGTTGTTTCTCTAGATTCTTGCCTTCCCTGCCCTATAGACACCTCCCCACATCCCCAGTAATGGCCAGCAGGAAGGACACTTCGGACCGCCCGACATTCTTTAACTGACCAATCGCTGGGCACTTCTAGCAATGCTCAGCTAGGGCTGAGATCAGGAGCTTTCTAATCTTCTCACCCATGTGAGAAAGGAAGGTCGCTCTGCCACGTGGGCCTGAGCTCTCCTCAGAGGCCCAGCATGCTGCAGTCCACCCGTCAGTCTACAGCATTACCAACTCATCCAAGAACTCTCACCCCTCAAGAGCAATCTGCATCAGTATCCCCCTGAGCCCCAAACCCGTAACTGTTCAGCTCGTTTGGCAACACCTCTCACAATTTCAAAGGAGCAATCATGGCTTTCAGTCACAGCCCACTGACTAAACTGTATCCTTCAGAGACACAGGCACCCACCTACACACACTGTGTGAGGATGCTGTCTGCAAACCTTCTCAACAGCGAAAACCAAGGGAAGCTAGACAGTGGATCGTGGGTACAGTTACGGGACAAGTCCACATCAGAGGGACATGCAGAAATTACCACACACACAAGGGTGCTCCCATGGTACAGTCTGAGAGAGCAGACAAAGTGACCACACAGAGTGGGTTATGATGGACTGTGCCCCAGACAGGTGCTCAAGTCCTAACCTCCAGAGCCTGGAGTGGGGTCTTATTCGGGGAAAGGGTCTTAGCAAATCATAAGTGGGGGGCATCTGGGTAGCCTAAATCCAAACAGGCTGTTGTCTTCATAGAAAGGGGGAATTTAGGCACAGACTGCACACACAGAACACCATGTGCATGTGAATGCAGAGGTGGGGTGGGGTGGGGGTGGTAAAATTCTGACAAGCCTCAAGTACCACAGATGGCCAACAAGCCCAGCAGAAGCTTGCAAAGGGGTCTGGGGCAGCTTCTTTTATTTATGCTGGGAGAAAACAACCCGGAGCTCCAAACTGGGAAAACTGATTTCTGTTATTTAAGCCACACTGCCAATTCAGGGCGTACTCTATCTGCATTTTAAGTGAGTCACGTCACATGCACACAAACTCGCAGGGCTGCCTGTGGTTATTAGCACTGTCTAGCCATTCATGGTGGCTCTGGGGCATGGGCATGGGTGACATGAAGGAGATCAGCTACTCTAAACCTTACAAGTGTCCTGAACACAGTGGCTACACATCTTCTTGTCCATATTGTTTTCCAAACCATGCCAATTACCTCCCACTACTCAGAGCACCACAAGCACCCCAGTCCTGGGGTACATACCGAGTTTCCACTGGTGGGCTCCATGTCTAGGTAGGAGGGAGGCATCTGGACTTTGCTCAGCACCTTGAAACATGTCTTCAAGGCGTGTGTGAGCTCAGATAAGCTCAGGGCATCCACCTCCTCAGCCAGAGGCTGCAGCAGGCAGCCAAGCAGCTGTGGGAGGTACTGAGTCTGCACCTCCGAGTACAGTTCCTGCAACAGAGAAGAAGGGTCAGTCACTCCCCACTTCTAGTCACACCAGGAGAGCAAGAGACTCAGAACAGCACCTTAGACCATTTAGATTTTAGAGTCAGTGTCACATTAGCCCCAGACCAAGGATGTCATCCTCTCCTTTCCACTGCATTACCTTCTCTTGGATAAAGTACTAACACTGTCTGCCACATGCATCATATGTGTTCACTGTCACCTCCAAAACTGTCCATCATCTGGTTTCTATACTTTGGCTCAGCCTATAACCAGGTCCAGAATTTACAATCCCTTTAATTAAAACAGCAAAAATGAGCCAGGTGGTGGTGGCACACACCTTTAGTCCCAGCACTCTGGAGGCAGAGGTAGGCAGGTCTCTGTGAGTTTGAGGCCAGCCTGGTCTACAGAGTGAGTTCCGGGACAGCCTGGTCTACAAAGTGAGTTCCAGGCCAGCCTGGTCTACAGAGTGAGTTCCAGGACAGCCTGGTCTACAAAGTGAGTTCCAGGCCAGCCTGGTCTACAGAGTGAGTTCCGGGACAGCCAAGGCTGTTACACAGAGAAACCCTGTCTTGAAAAACAAAAACCAAACAGCAATAGCTGGGGTTTTTGCCCCAGCTCAGAGGCAAGCGTGTGCTTGGGAGGCAGGAGGCGCTGGGATTGGTCCGATCGTGAGAAAGGAAGGTAAGATTACACAGGCTACACTCTGACAAGCCAGTAGAAAGAGCATTGAGCGTGCAGGAGAGCATCGCGTGTACCTACCAAGGGAATCACATCCAGCAGGAACACCAGGAGGGTGCAGAGCTCCGAGACGCTGGGGGGAGGGCCGGCGGCTTCTCCAACAGCCGCAGTCTGCTTCGCTGGTCTACGTCAACACAGGACAGGAGGTCAGTCCTCTCCCACAGCCCCTGCAAACACCTCTTTCTGGTTTACCAAGACGGTCTCTCTGGGTAGCTCTAGCTGTTCTGGAACTCACTTCACTGTTCTGTAGACCAGGCTGGCCTTGCACTCAGAGATCCACCTGCCTCTGCCTCCCGAGTGCTGGGATTAAAGGCTTTTTGTTTTTGAAACAAGCCCTCAGTAGAGTAGCCCTGAGTAGCTTCAAAGTCACTGGAATTACAGGTATGGGCCAGCATGACCAGCTCAATTTCAAACATCTTATGGTGTCCAGCAATTACTCTGTTTCAAACACTGTGGAAGACAGCTTCTGTGGGGGTCACACCTCAGTTTTGGTGACAGACTGCCTAATATGGAGAAGTACTGGTGAGTGTCCTGCTGGAGTGCCTCTGAAACAAATTCTTCTGACTTAATTTTTATCTGTTCAGGTGTGGACTCATCATCCAACAGACACACAGCGATGTTACTATGTACGGCTGCAAGTCCCTAGTGCCAAACCGAAGACAGGTTTCCAGGGGAACCGGCCTGCGTTACACAACATGGGCCAGAGGCTGTTTTTTACTGTTTGCTTGTTTTTTTCTGTTTGTGTTTGAAACAAGGTCTCACTACACAACCCTGCTGACATAGAACTCACTCTGTAGACCAGGCTGGCCTTGAACTCACAGAAATCCTCCTGCTTCTGCCCCCTGAGCACTGGGGTCAAGGGTGCACACCATCACACCCAGCTTATGTTTTCCTTTTTGAGGTCCCTGAGAGACACTCACGAGATGTCTTCTGGGGACTGCAGCCCCACTGACTAATCCACTGCCAGGTGCTCATCCCCGGAATCAGCGTTTGTTTCTAAACAAGCAGAGATGAGCAGGGGTGGTCCGGATGGGACAGGCTCTCACGGTCTCCGGCACTGGGGCACTTGGTCCCCAGTTGGTGGCGCTGTTTGGGGAGGTTTAGGAGCTGCGGTCCAGCTGGGGAGAACATCCTGAAGGTGGGTCTTCACTCTACTCCCTTTTGAGCTCTCTGTGTGGTGCCTGCGGTTCTACATGTGAGCGCCCAGCTTTCCTGTGCTGCCAGCATGGCCGCCACGCCTCCTGGCCGGGAATGCTTTCTCACCCTCTGGAGCTACAAACCGAAATAAACTCTCCCATAGTTGCTTTTGGTCATGGTGTTTTATCACAACAGAAAGTTAACTAATTCTTGAGGACCTGAGTTTGAATCCCCAGAACCGAGGTAAAACACAGATGCAGCAATGTATACATATCATCCAGTGTTCCCACAGGGAGAAGGGAGGTGGAGACAGGAGGACTTTACAGACGCTCATGGGCCACACAAGCACCATGGTCCACATGCACACAAATAAACACACAATATTGATAAAATAACTAGCCCGGGCCAGTGATACAGCCTGTAATGCCAAATACTTAGGAGGCTGAAGCAGGAGAGCAGTAAGCTCAAGGCCAACCAGTGAAACTCTCAAAAACTGCAACAAGCAACAGAACATGGTGGCGTACACCTTTAACCCCAGCACTCAGGAGGCAGAGCCAGGTGGATTTCTGTGAGTTCAAGGCCAGCCGGGGCTACATTGTCCATGCCAGCCACAGCTATATAGTGAGACCCTGTTTCAAAACAAACAAAACAAGGACAGGAATGTGTGGTGATGTTTTATTTGTGCTCCAACAAATAAAGCTTGCCTGGGGATCAAAGGAAAAATCCAGCCACTATATTAAACATAGAGGCCAGACAGTGGTGGTGCACACCCTTAATCCTAGCACTCGGGAGACAGAGATCCAGACATCTCTGTGAGTTCAAGGCCACACTGGGAACAGAGCCAGGCGTGGTGGCACACACCTTTAATCCCAACACTAGTTAATCACAGAGGTCTGGAGACAGGAAGTAACAGAGCTGGGTGGAAAGAGGAAGTGATGTAGCTGGGCAGAGAGAGGAAGTGAGATGGCAGGGCACACAAAGGTATACAGGCATGAGTGTACAGGAAGTAGCTCTCTCCAGGGCTGAGGATTTCCTAGTGGTAAGAACTTGTGGCTGGCTTGCTCTATCCCTCTATCTTTCAGCTTTCACCCCAGTATCTGGCTCTGGGCTTTTATTAATAAGACTGTTTAGCAATTCGTGTTACAGGAATGTGGCTTAGTGGCAGAGGGGCTTTGTGGTACATTTGCTTAACACGCACAAGCCCTTGAATCTGATCCCAACACTGAAAAGAAAGGAGAAAAGAGCCAAGCTGCCACAGCACACTCTACCCTCCCTGCCGTCGCTGCTGCTGCTGACTGGGCACAGGGACAGTCAACTCGGGACGGTTTCAGGGAGGCGGAGGAGCACTGAGGAGCCGCTGAGAAGTCAGGCATGCCTGGCATCGGATTCGGGCCTGCTGTGCGGGACAAGACCCTTTCCGTCTCTGGGCTCCAGCTATCTCACAGATCCACAGCATGAAAACAAAATGCCTGCTTCTCAAGTGGCTGCCCAAAGAATTCACCTCAGGCTTTGTAGCCACAGGACATGCATGGGCAAAGTTTACATGGGAAGTTAGTTTCCTTCACAGTTCCAGGCCCCTGTAGGATGGGGTGGGAGTTTTGAGCCCATGCAGTATTCAGTGCTGGGTTAACAGTGGCACAAAGCTCATCATAATAGCTTAAAACATGAACACTGAACCATTTCATGGTAATTTCGTAAGAATTTAAGAAGACTGGAGAGTCTAAGTTCAGCACCAGACACCTGCACCTACGCCTGGGAAGGCAGACAGGGCTTGCAGGAGAAACTGCATTGATGAACGCAGGAGAACACGAGCAGGGTACATTCTAAAGTTAGAATTTAATGAATAATAAAGTGGCCCAGGGTCCCGCAACACAGATCCAGTCTCTGTCCTATCAGAGTCCTACATGACAACCAGCCTGTGTCCACTGGCCTCTGAAGCTCAGGAGAGACCACTGAGAGTCACTACCCGTGAGACCCTGGCCCTCCACACGGCCACAGAGCTGGCCACCTGCTCCCCTGCCCACACATCGTCCTCATCAGCACACTCACCTAAAGCACTCCTCGAAACGCCGCGCCATGTAATCCCACAGGAAGTCTGTGCTGAGCGAGGAGACCAGCAAATTGACCGTCTTCACAATCTCGGAGGCGTGTCTGTTTTCTTTGATTGTGCTGTAGAAGAGAGAGAGCGACTAAACACACCGATGGAGGATCCGAATCACGAAGGTGATGCTGAAGAAGCCTCTGACAAGTTGATCAAGACACAAACGCTGCTGCTTCAATTACAGGAGAGGGGTTCCACAACGCCTCCCTAAATAATAGCTTTTCCAATGTTTTTCACCTCTCCTTTGACAATCTCATACATATATACAATGCACCATGGTCAAGCCTACCCCGACCCCTCCTGCCCCTAACATGTCCCCTCTCACCTTCTTTTCATAAACAACCCACTGAGTCAATTATCAGTGCCTGCACGAGCACGGTCACTGTGCCAGCAGCCACACCCCTGAAGAAAACGACTCCCTGCTAAACAGTGTTCTTACTGATGGGTCTCTTAGAAACAGATGTAAGGGTTATTGTGGAAAGAACATGACGTTCAGCACTGGTACCCAACCCCACCCTCACCCTCACCCATCTGTAGGTTCAGCAGAGAGACTTGGCTACAGTTTTATGTATTTGCTTACTATGATGCTGGACGTCAACCCAGGACCTTGGACATACTAGACAGGTGTTCTACACCAAGCTCCACACCCGGCCCATTGCTAACAGTTTTAAATGCATATGTGCAGCTCAGTAAAGCCCTCTAGGGAACACTACAGAAATCCTTACATAGGTATACAAAGATACACGACCAGTTGAAAACATGGGAAATATGGAAGCCACCTGAAAGGTGATATCAGTTAGTAAGGGACTGGTCTTTTCATCAGGATTAACTTAATGCAAGTTCCTGAAGAGGAAGCTTGGGTGATTACATTCCAGAGAAAAACAGTGAGAGCTGGTCACAGCCGTACTTAACGACACCATGCAGCTCCAGCTATGGGCTGGGCTGGGGTTGATGTGTTTAAGCATGCGGGAGGATCTGGAAAGAAGTGGAGACCTTTTTCCTCCAAGGTGGTAGGATTATGGAGAACAATATTTTTGTTGTTTTTTTTTTTGATAGCTTCAAATATCAGGGTATTCTACAATAAACATCTATTGCTTTCATATTTAAAAAAAAATCCTCTTATTTTTTGAGAGAGGAAAAAACCACCACAACAGAGTCCTAAGGACATTTACAACAAATCAGAAAAACTCAAGAATTAAATTTAGTATACACAGTACCGACCCAGGCAAAAAGCCAGTGCTTATCAGAGAAGTGTAAAAAGTTGGCTTTATTTGTTTATGTAAAGACAAGGTCTCAAGAGGCCCAGGCTGGCTTTAAACTCACTATGTAGCCAAGGATGGCCTTGAACTGATGGTTCAATAGCATCTTGGCCCTGCCCTCAGTGTCAAGCCTGGCCTCTCCTCCACCTCTGAGGACTGCCATGCCCATTTCTGAACTCCCCCCTCCCACTTTCCAATCCCCTCCCCCTGGCCTCACCACCTGCACACCACAGATCCAGTTGCCTTTGCTGAATGATGTTCAGGCTTGATCTGTAATACCCCTTATTGCAGGCTAGGAGGAGACCAAAGCTTTCCCCACATTCCCAAGGAGGGGCTGACCATGGGGCTCCGACCTGTGGCCTGCCCCCCACCCCTCAGCACTTGATGACTCATACTGAAGAGCAGAGGGGGACCATGGAGGAGGGATTATCGAAGCGGAGGCTGTGCTCATACCTTATTAGCAGATTCCCACTCTGAGTGTAGCTAAGTTTAAGGTCAGAGCCAAGGACATCATGGCAATAAGCATAAAAGGCTCTGATGACTTCCAGAAACAAATTCTCAACCACTTGAGGTCCTGAAATCAATAGAAACCAGTTAGAAAAGAACTAATAACATAGTTAAATGTTTGTTTTGAGACATGGCGCGGGCTGGTCTCGAACTCTCCACATAGTCAGAGGCTGGATGCTGTTTCCTGATGCTGGCCAGGCACTCTACCCACTGAGCTACACGCCCAACCCTTAACCATCAAATTTTAAACTAACAGTACCAAGACACACATAGAACACACGGAGTAACTCCATATGTGTAGTCTTTTTAAGATGTATAGGTATAGTCGAGGGTTCCGGCGGCGGCGGTGGCGGCGGCGGCGGCAGGAACATCTTGAGGAAAACAGTTGCACTACTGCACAGCGCACTGGGCCACACACTGTTGCATCTGGGCACAGACTGAAGCCTTCCCACAGCCCCACAGGCAGGCACTGCGCTGCTGTCCCTGACTAGACAAGGTGACAGGGTCACAGCAGGCTCCAGCAGGTTGTCCAAGCCAGCTTCCCCTGGGTGGAGGCAATTGAACACCACATGTTCCAAACCCGTGGACTGCTTGGCCAAACACCACTCCGTAGAAACACCACAGGAGACAACTTCCCTGCCTCCCGTTCTTGCAATTAAGAGGAAGAACACCAAACGAGTGTCCTGAGAAGCTGGACGAGAGCCACGGAACTGCACCAGCCCCGTGTCAGCGCCGTGTCCTGGCCCACGGGGTCACGTGGAGGGACGAGTTTTCAAAGTGAGGATCCTGGGCATATCCCGAGGGATGAAAGCACGCCCACTCTCAGCGAAGGGAAACTCCGCCTCTTGGCTGTGCAGATGGCGAGAGCACGCTCCTCTTATGTGCATTTGTTTTTCGGCGCTACGACCAAACCTGTGGCCTCACCAGCAAATGCTCTAACACCGAGCTACACGCTGAGCCCTGAATTAACCTTTGACACTTTTCACAGACTCACAATGTGCCTCTGAGAGAACTCTTTTTATAATTTATTTATATTTTATGTGCATTGGTGTTCTGCCTACATGTATGCTTGTGTGAGGGTGTCGGATCCCCTGGATCTGGAGTTACAGACAGCTGTGAGCTGCCATGGGGGTGCTGGGAATTGAACCTGGGTCCTCTGAGAGAGCAGCCAGTGCTCCCAACTGCTGAGCTAGAACTATTTTTATAAGCTTTGTGTGTGTTTTATCTGCTGGAAGGGTGCCAAATGCTTCCTACCACAGAATGTTTTGCAGCCCCTCTCATGGAGACAAGAAGACACAGCTAGAGCCCACCGGTTAAAAGAGTGGACAGGACTGAGTGACTGCCTTGTACTCCTGTTTCCATATAACCGACTCTTATCTACCTACACACACGTCCCTCAGACAACCACGTCAGCAGAAGAGCAAATGTAACAACTGCTCTCTTAAACACTCACCCTCTTCTAGAAAGTCCAGCCTGCACCCGGCTAAATGGTGCGGTGTCTTGGCTCACGACAGGGCAGCTTTGACACAAAACACACATCTCCTAGTGCTAAGTCTTGTTTCTCCTTTGAATGTCTCCCTGAGCCACACAGCAGGCACCCAACATGCTAACACCACTCGATCCACTTCTTAGGCTAAAACACGACTTTTCTGAGATGGAGTTTACTTCCAGGTACAGAGAAATCTAATGAGCCATTGGTGGTGGCTGGAGGTGGGAAGGGAGGAAAAGAGAATTTGAAGGCACGGGTACTTTAGGAAGAAAGGCTCACACTGTGGGTTGGTTAAAGCCAATGGGGACTGTGAGGCTCAGCAAAGACCCTACTTGTAATGTATCAGGCATCTCCGGGCAGCTGCGTTCAGCACACCAGGCCAGCAGTGCTTCCTGAAAGGAAGGCTCGGGCACTGGGCGACCTCAGGGAAATGAATCACCTTCTGACTCTCCCTTTGTAAAGTGGGTATCACAGAGGTCCTACACATGAGGCATGCAAGTCACCCCAACAAAATAACTGATGGGAAAAAACTGCAGGCAGGACCTGTCCAGACGGCTCAGTGGGGAGACGTCTGCCACCGAGCCTAGCAAACCGAGTTTGACTCCTCAGAGTTGTCCTCTGACCTCAACATGTACTCTGTGGCACGCACAAGAACACGTGAGAGTACACACGCATGCACAGTACATAACACATGCAATCGTTTTTAGAAAACTGCAGTGACACATAGTCCTGTGTCTAGAATCCCAGGACTTTGGAGGCAGAGGCAGGAGATGATGGATTCAAGGCCACCTGGTTACAGATTCAGTTCCAGGCCAGTCTGGGGGATACAGACAGACGGTCTCAAAAACCCAACGCACAAAGAAGACCAGCGTCCCAGTAGCTGGGGTGTCTCTTCCATCGTGCTGCCCTGGAGCACACACTGTCCCGGCCACACAGCACACACTTCTCACACTGTCCCAGCCACACAGCACACACTCCTCACACTGTCCCGGCCACACAGCAGACACTTCTCACACTGTCCCAGCCACACAGCACACACTCCTCACACTGTCCCGGCCACACAGCAGACACTTCTCACACTGTCCCGGCCACACAGCAAACACTCCTCACACTGTCCCGGCCACACAGCACACACTCCTCACACTGTCCCACACAGCAGACACTTCTCACACTGTCCCGGCCACACAGCAGACACTCCTCACACTGTCCCACACAGCAGACACTTCTCACACTGTCCCAGCCACACAGCACACACTCCTCACACTATCCCAGCCACACAGCACACACTCCTCACACTATCCCACACAGCACACACTCCTCACACTGTCCCGGCCACACAGCAAACACTCCTCACACTATCCCACACAGCAGACACTCCTCACACTATCCCACACAGCAGACACTCCTCACACTATCCCACACAGCAGACACTCCTCACACTATCCCACACAGCAGACACTCCTCACACTATCCCACACAGCAGACACTCCTCACACTATCCCACACAGCAGACACTCCTCACACTATCCCACACAGCAGACACTCCTCACACTATCCCACACAGCAGACACTCCTCACACTATCCCACACAGCAGACACTCCTCACACTATCCCACACAGCAGACACTCCTCACACTATCCCACACAGCAGACACTCCTCACACTATCCCACACAGCAGACACTCCTCACACTATCCCACACAGCAGACACTCCTCACACTATCCCACACAGCAAACACTCCTCACACTATCCCACACAGCAGACACTTCTCACACTATCCCGGCCACACAGCAGATACTTCCCATATTATCCCAGCCACACAGCAGATACTTCCCATATTATCCCAGCCACACAGCAGATACTTCCCATATTATCCCAGCCACACAGCAGATACTCAGAGCCCAACTCTGAACTAATGACCGGAGGGCTTCACGGCCGATGGATGCTCTTGGCTTTGTTCTGGCCAGAAGGCGCACGTACCCTGGCCTCTTAGACAGTACCCTTGAGCTTGCAATGCCGTACGGGGGTGGGGGAGGGGAGTCTCCGTCCTGTTATGGGGCTCAGGTGACTAGACATTAGATCTGATATGAAGGGCTAACAGAGGGAGACGTAACTTTCCTCAACAGATTCTCGGGGATCACAGTATGTGTGCAAGAGGGGCCAAGGGTCACAGTATGTGTGCAAGAGGGACTAGGGGTCACAGTGTGTGTGCAAGAGGGGCCAGGGGTCACAGTGTATATATATGTACAAGGGATCAGAAGGCCACAATGTATGTGGAAGAGGGGTCAGGGGTCACAGTGTGTAAGATGGGTCAGGGGTCACAGCGTGTCTGTAAGGGGGCTCAGGGGTCACAGCGTGTGTGTAAGAGGGGTCAGGGGTCACAGTGTGTGTGTAAGAGGGGTCAGGGGTCACAGTGTGTAAGGGGGTCAGGGGTCACAGTGTGTAAGGTGGGTCAGGGGTCACAGTGTGTGTGTAAGGGGGCTCAGGGGTCACAGTGTGTGTGTAAGAGGGGTCAGGGGTCACAGTGTGTAAGAGGGGTCAGGGGTCACAGTATGTAAGAGGGGTCAGGGGTCACAGTGTGTGTGTAAGAGGGCCCTCTAAATGCAGAGTCTAACCCAACCTTTTCCATTTTATACTAAATGTTCTCATTTACAGAGGAGCAGCTTGCTCGTGGTCACAGGAGTATGAGGTCCCTTACGGGTTCTAAACCAAGGCTCATTAGTAGTTACGACAATGGAGGGAACAGATTCGCTCTGCAGGACCCACACGCACCCACAGCAAGAGCCTGAACTTCTTCATCTACGGTGCAGAGCAGAACACCGAACCATATGCTTTCAAGACTCTGTATGCTGACCACATCTGTGTTTAAACTCCCCCAAACATGTGATCTACATCTGTCCAGCGGCCGTGGCTTTTCCCACAGTACCTATTTCTGGCTTGTCCAACAGACTGACGAGGATGCGGAAAGGCTTCAGGTAGGCATGGTGGCGCTCCTCTACGTCAGTGTCTGAGAACTTCTGATGCAGTATCTCAGCAAGAGCCTGTGTTTGTTTACAAAGCCACACATTAGGATACGGTATGTGGGAGGGGACAGCATTAGTGGCTGTCTTCATGTTAAACACGGAGGGAGAATGAGGACCAGCCTCAGTCCATAACATGCGAATGCCAGTTGGTCCTTCAAGGGCCATACTCAAGTGTCTACTTGGAGGTCTCACAAAGAAATGCACTGAAGAGCTATGATAAGGAGCTGGGGCTGGGTCAGTGGGTGGGGTGCCTGCCTAGCATGCATGCCATCCTGGGTTCAATCTCCGGCACCAGTAAACCAGATCCAATGGCGCACACCTGTAATCTCAACACGTAGGAGACAGAGGCAGGAGGGTTAGAAGTTCACGTTCATCCTAGGCTGCACAGTGAGTTTGAGGCCAATCTGGGAAACATGAGATTTTGGCTTAAAACAAACAAACACCCAAAACAAAACACAAAAACAGAAAGAAAGAAAAAAGACTGTAATGAGAAATGTCCTGATTGTGGTCAGATTTCCATTTTCAGAAATGTCCTTACCTCAACTAAAAGATCCTTGGAGTATTTATCAAAAAAATATGAGGATTGGTCTTCGTAAGAATTTGAAATGACAGATTCTGGCACAACGGTATTTCCTTTAATGTCTGAACCTATAAAGAATAAACACAGGCAGTAAAAAGACCCTGTGTTTCACAGGGATACCGCATTGTGCAAACTCCTCACACTGCAGTATTTTAATAAATCCAAACTCCTTCAACAGAAAAGCAAAGTCAGGTCCAGTCCCTTTTCCCTGCTCCGGGAGGTACATTTACGAGGCAAGTGTCCTACAACTGAGCCCCGTATCTTCTGACAGTGACGTCCTGGCTCAGATCAGGCAGGGAGAACTCCTCCCCGCGGGCATCAGTCAGTTTGTGCCGATCATTCAGGATATAAGGACTGGAGCAAAGATCATTTCACCTCACAGTTTGTCCAGCATTGCTTGACGTCAAGGCAGACTGCCTGACCCACTGTCTGCATGCCCTCATTTGGGGCTCTGGATTAGTTAGTGGGATCTTCAGGGCAAAGAAGAACATTCTCATGGTATAAGCAAAAACCTGAGGTCCCAGGTCATGGCTAAGCAAGGCCTAGAGCTTTCTCTACACAGAATGCCATGTTCTTTCCTTTATTGGTGTTTTAAGACAGAGTTTCTCTGTGAAGCCCTGGCTGTCCTGGAATTCATTCTGTAGACCAGGCTAGCCTCAAATCAGAGATCCGCCTGCCTTTGCCCCCTGAGTGCTGGGATTAAAGGCATGCACCACCACTGCCTGGCTGGGGCTGGAGACCTGCTTTGATGGTTAAGAGACATCCTGCTCTTGCACAGACCTGAGTTAAGCTTCCCGAACCCATATTAGGAGGCTCGTGACAGCCTGTACCTCCAGCTCCAGGGAACTTGGCAGTTCCTGGCCCTTGTAGGCACTGCACACTAACATGCACAAATACCTCAACACACACACACACACACACACACACACACACACACTTTTTTTTTTAAATCTAAATTTTCCAAAGTGAGCTGGAGGTATATGAAGCCCTGGATTTTTGTCCCCAGAACTATATACACTGGGCTTGGAGGTGAAAGCCTGTAATCCCAGCACTGTAGTCTGTACAGAGCATACACGACAGGCCCCTGCCTCCTCCGCCTCTTTTCTTCTTCTGTACTGAGGATTGGGCCCAGGCCTGTATATCCCAGGGAAGCCCCTCCTATTAGGCCACACCCCTTTCCTAGCTTAATTTGGTTTTGAGATAGGGTCTTGCTATGTCTCGGCCTAGCCTTAAACTCTTACTGTCCCGCCCCCTTGTCCTTTGGTTAACACAAATGTCCCACCACACCTGGGTTTATAACAAGCTTCTCATTAAATACCATTTAACTATAGATTTTTTGGTATTTCCAGATCTTAAAATGGGACTCAGCTGGAATTTTAAAACCCCACTTACTTCTCTTTTTACAAAAGTTGCGGATAATCACCGCTCCTGTAGGAAGCCGACCTCAACTGGCCAGGGCTGTGTTAGTCATGGCTGTCTTTCCACAACTCATGATTCAGAAACGTCACTCAAGGCACCACTTATCCCACAAACCAGCACTGAGGCGCACACTCACACACCGCTCAGTACCTAGTAACCAGGCGTAGAGTCTTCTATTGAGAGACATGTCCCTTCTCAGTAGGGTCTGGGTGGCAGCAGAGAGAATGTGTACAACATCACGTCTGAGCAGGGGGATGGCTCTCTCCTCAGGATCCTAGCGGAAGGACGGAGAACGCATTACCTGAAGGGAACGCTGAGGAGGCCTCTGCCTTTTGACATGTCCCACCCCCAGAAGACAGCTGCCCACCAAAGACTCCAGTCCATTGCCGCTTGCTTGGCAGCCAGTTCCTCAGAACTGACAGTCTATCCTGGAGAGACCAAGATGCGGAAGCTAAGGAAACGTCACCAGAGTCACAAGGTCCTTCCCAGTGATATGTAAGCAGTATAACCAACTGCCGGGGAGAGGAGACTCTGCCGTGAAGGTGGTGAGTCTCCCAGGGGGTTCCAGAGAAGTTTCTCTGAGTCTCAGCGATGCCAGGGGAGGCCCTTCCGTGATGATAATGCAGCTGCCTCTGAGTCACCAAACAAAGCCATTGTTTCTCCAAGCTGGGCTAGGGGGCATCATTCTCTGGTCTGTTGTTGGTGCCCTATCTGGCATAAGGAACCATCTGTTCACCTCTTCCCAGGACAAGTCACACAAGGCCCACAGAATAAATAAGGGCCATCCATGGGCTGAGGTGATGGAGACTGTCAAGCGGCTGAGCTCCATGACTGAACTGCTGTGGATACAAACACCTGCCCTTCGCCTTTGAAGTAACAGGAAGTGTCCAGGAGGGCAGACGTGACTCACCAGACAGGTATAAAATGGGAAGAAAAACAGAATGATTTCCAGGTTATTTCTTTGTACAAGAACATTCGCGTCTAGCAGTGATGCACACAGTGATTTCACCTGAAAAAAAAAAAAACAAAAAACAACAACAAATCAGAGTGCTTGTTCCTAAGAGACCCAGTACCCTCGGCTGGCTGCTCTTGTGCAGCCACAAAAACTAGGTAACCTTTGCTGGGAGTCTTGACATGACATTAGTCCACACAGGAGGCCGGGGGTAGGAGCAGGGCTTCAAACTCTGGGGACTATGAGGCTACATGACATGAAGAAGACACACAGCTGTAGACCTCACCTGAGAGCTGGGGGGAACTGACTGTGCACCCAGTTCGAGATCTTAAATTCTGTAACAGGGTCCTCACATAAAACGAAAGGAAGACATAGGGTCCAGTGGATCCCAAGTCAAGGCAGTTCCTACTGCATGTCCTCTCTGAATACAGAGGAGGGTGCAGACACACCAATGCTGAAAGCCACGAGGCTTGTGGGAAGCTATGAGGTTATGGGGCGTGGGGGCCCAGAGTCTGAGGAGAGAGCAGGTGAGCAGTCAGCTGGGAGCAGACTAGGATGCTCCTGAATTGGGACTGTGTAAGCCATGTATCACAGCAGCACAAGACAGGTGTGAGCAAAGTCTGTCTTTACAATAGCAATCCCTCAGTGACTGACAAAGACCCGGTGAAAGTGGGTGGGTGGAGGTAGTCAGTGGGAAAACTGTGGGCCCAAGGGAGGCTTAGGCAGGAGAAACAGGACCGTAGAAAAGGAGAGAACAAGCAGGTTATACTCACAGGGCAGGAAAGAGGGACACACACATATGCAGGGATCTCCTACATCTCAATCACAGCCTGGGGGGGGGGGGCGGGTCTTCAATTCTATCATGTGACCCCCAGAAAGAACTATGGGAAAGTTCTACCACTCCTCTGCAGACAGGAATTCCTGCTAGCAGAGACTTTTGTAACCCATTGATTTAATCTGGAAACATTAAGTTCAAAGTGCCGGTTCACGACCAGGTGGTGACAGACAGCATGCCATCAAGTACAGGGTCACGGGTGGGGAAAGATAAAGGTCTGGGGTGCTCCCATTACCCAACTCATGGGCAGGGTTTGGGTTACCAGGAAAGGCGGGTTCCCCTGAAGGGCCTGGAGAAGGAAGCTGGGGAACCTGACATTTAGGCGTGAGGGCAGCCTAAGAGGACCAGGGCACAAAGAACTGGGCAGGAGTCCCCAGGACACCAGAGCAGGGGAGGAATCAAGACCGGAGAGAGGCACAGCAGACTCCTGGCAGCGGCTTCAGGCGCCTGTGTGCACAGCCACGGGTCACCGAGGAGCCACGCTGCCAGGCCAGGAGAGCGGGCTCAGTGGGTAAAGGGAGTGTGCTGCTGTTCCACAGGACAGGACCCGAGTTTAGTTCCCAGTACCCACATGCTCCCAGGGCTCGGGGTCTTCTTCTGGCCTCTGTAGGTGCCCATCCATCCTAATACCTCTCTCTTTCTCTCTCTCTCTCTCTCACACACCACAAATAAGAATGCTCCCTGATGGAGAAGCCGTGCCCACATCTCCGGGGGAGCCAGGCACCTACCGCGAGCTGGTAATCAGTACCCAGCATGTACTTCTGCTCCTTGCCCGGTGAGTCCCTGCTGATGTGGCTCACCACAAACAACGAGGCAGGGAGGCGGATGGAGGGGCTTGTCAGGACGCTGCCCCACAGGGCGGTGTAGAACACCTCCCGACCCACCACCAGAGACAGTCTCAGGAGCAGGGCATCTGTTCTGTTGGGGAAAGACAACACCGGTTCAGGGCTCCTCCCACCTCCTGCACTGTGGGAGAGCAGGACACTCAAGGGCTCGCCCCTAGCCAGGGAACCCCATCTTCCTGTCACTCCAGACCGCTGTCATGCCTACACTGGCACACGTCCCGCCCACCTGCTGTCACGTGTCCCACTGATGTGGCACACAGACCACCTCTCGGTTCTGGGGGTGGAATTCAGGTTGCTGGGCTTGGTGACAAGCACCTTTACCCATGGAGCCATTGCCCCCTTTACTACATTTTTAAGTAGATTTACTTTATTTACGCCTGTATGTCTACGTGTAGGTATGTGCATGTGTTTGCAGGTGCCTGTGGAGGCCAGAGGAGGGTACTGGATGCTCTGGAGATGGAGTTAAAGGAAGCTGTAAGCCACCCAACATAGAAAGTGGGAACCAAACTCCAGGCCTCTTAAGGCAGCAAGTGCCCTTAACTGCTAAGCTATTCCTCCAGCCCCACACATTTAATTAATGCATTCATGTGTGTTTTGTGTGTGCAGTGTGTATACCTGTGTGTGCATATGTATGTTGCATGTGCTTGTGTGCTTGCATGCATGAGCAACAGGCACGGACAGTTTGGAGGACAGTCTGGAAAAGCTGACCTCTTCTCCCACCATGCGGGTCCTGGGTATCGGACTCCAGACACCAGGCTTGGTAGCAGCCACCCTAACTGCTGGGCCATCTGCCAGCCCCCCTTTATTTTTAGACAGGGAGGCTCTGGTATCTCAGCTGGCCTCCCGCCTCAGCCTCCTGAGTGCTGGGAGTCACAGGTGTCAGTCACCAGGCTTGCCACACCTCCTTTCTTCACTTCATCTTCCCCTGACGTGACGCAGAGTCAGCAGCCCATGACGAGCGTCACCATCAGTGGATCAGGGCCCGTTTTCCATGGGTGCTAAAGCGAGGCTCTGTTCTGTGGTGTTGGCACTGAAAACCGCATGTGGGCTGGTGACAGGCCTGCCAGTGACCTGGCAGAGAGGGTTCACCCCTGGGTTGACTCATCACCTGCAAGGACTCCATTTCTCATGTTTCCTACCTGCAGAGCGTTGGGAGGAAAGAAGGCCAGGAGCTGCTCAGTGTAAAGAGCAGCTCACAGCGTTCCTCAGCTCAGCCCTTCTGTGTTCAAATCCCGGCTATGGGACCTGGGACAGGACTGACCTCCGCACGAACCCACACTCAGCCAGGAGAGAGAGCCAAGAGTCTCTGCCTCGGGAAGACGGTGCAAAAGTGGACTGGGAGTGTGTGTGTAAAAACGGCACAGGGCAACAGTGGGCACGCGGGCTACGCTGCTGGATAGTAGCCCTAGTGCCCCGGGTCCTTCACGGTCCCAGTGCCAGATGAGGAGCACGACACACCAATCACCTTCAGCTTGCTTTTTGATTTCAAAAGCAAATCAACAAAAGGAAAGGGAAAAATACTTCCTGCAAATATATACTACGATTATATATTAAAACAGAGTTTGTTTTTAAAAATGAGTCTGGGCGATTAATACAGAGACTCACACCTGGCCAAAGTGTAGAGGACTGCAGAATGCTGTGCTCCAAACGGAGCACCTGGATCACCCTCCTCCCCTGAGGCTCAGGGGTGGAAAGACCAGGAGCCAGGGGCCGGGAGGAGTGCCGGGACAGTGTCTGCTGGACGTGGTATGGCCGATGAGCTCACAAACTCACCGCACCTGGGGTCACTTGCACAAGACCAGCAAAGACTGGGTCCCTCAACAGTTCAAGAGAAGGGAGGGGCTGGCGAGGCCCCACCCTCCCTAAAGGGTCACTTTCTGCAGTGAGGGAGTCATTCCTAAGGTGACGACGCTCTTCAGGAACCCTGTTCAAACTCAGTGGGTCACACACAGCAAACACATGAAAGTGGGAGCCTTGCTGGGAAGAGGACGGGCTTTGGGGCCGGAGAGGGTCAAGGGCACAAGGAGGACAACATTCATTACATAGATTCATGAAACTGCCAAAGAATAAAAAGTTAATGAAAGTTTTCAATGCACCTGAACCTTACTGCCTCATAAAATATCTGCAGGAAATGATGCACTGGATCTTAGGAGAACAGGGCTGAGGAGGTGAAAGTCAAGCCAGGAGGTTAGGCAAAGTACACAGGAGGGTTTTGAGGATGAAGGTATTGATTGGTCCTCTATTAAAAGCTGAGCAAACACACAGGGCTTGGCTCTGCTCAGTTCTGGGCCGTCACACTGGGCGGAAGTACTGCTCAGAGGCTGCATTATATGGTAAACTGGACAGATGAGTCAGTGTGTGCCCTGCTGGGCAGCCTCTGGGCTGGGCAGAGGAGATGCTCCTATGTGAGGAAGAGACTCCTTACCAAGGAATTACTTCAGGAACTCCCTGCCCTTGACCTAGATAAAACCCACTGTGAGCACTAGAACATACATGCACATGCTCTTTTGTTCTGAACAGACCACCCCCGAGTATGAGACACAGGATGAGCTGCCAGCCGCTTGCACAGTTCCCTCAAAGAAGGCTCCCCCATCAAAGCCCAGGAGACTCTCCTACTGATCCAACACTCAGGACACTGGCTGGCTTTCTGTACTGAAGAAATGCAACTGTATATCTCATCACATTATTCTCATTACAAAAGAAAGGCCAGGCCTGGTTGGCAGCTTTGGGAGGAAGAGGCAGGTAGATCTCTGAGTTCGAGGCCAGCCTGGTCTACAGAGTGAGTTCCAGGACAGCCAGGACTGTTACACAGAGAAACCCTGTTTCAAAAACAAAAACAAAAACAGGGGCTAGAGAGATGGCTCAATGGCTAAGAGCACTGATTGCTCTTCTAGAGGACCTGGGTTCAATTCCCAGCAACCACATGTTGGCTCACAACTGTCTGTAACTCCAGTTCTAGGGGACCGGACATCCTCACACAGACATCCATGCAGGCAAAAATACCAATGCACATTAAAACAACAACAGCAACAAAAAACACAAATAAAAAAGGTCACAAAGAATAACTCTGACATAACTACACTCTGGAAAAGCAAAATAACTAGGGTGAAAAACTAGGAAACTTTCTATCATGATAGAATGACTCAAATTACCTCTGTGGTTAGGATCTAAAAATCAGTGTGCAGTTTACAATACAGAACCCTAAACTTTCCTTCAAAGCCAACTGACAGCAATCATCACCACCATAACCGATCAAGCCCACGGTATCTCCATTCTTCCTCATTCTCCCTGGCTGCTGCTACCCTGTCCCTCCTGCAGACACAAGCGCCATCAAGTGACACCGGCCTTGATGTGTGTGTGTGTGAAGTAAGTGGGTAGCCTGCCTAGGGATGGTACCACAGCCCCAGGCACCTCACAACCTCGGCTCTGACAGACAGGAGGCTTGGTGTCGCTGGAGCCATAGCTCGGTGTGACCCTTTGAAACTGAGCAAGCAACACAAATAAATGTGCACGAATGTCATCAGGTATTCAAATCAGCATTTCTCACCACCCTGCAATCCCAGCTATGGGACATGGGGGCCAGGGAGAGGCTCCCAGGAGCCTTGGGATTTAAGACCTGTGGGGGAAGGAAACACAGCAAAACCCACTCTCAAAAGCCCAAACGGATAAATCAGAGTTTCTTAACCTGACACTACTGACTTGGGGCTGGCGCTTTGTCCCAGGAGAGTTTACGAACCTAGGTTGCCTGTGGCACTGTAGGCCTCTGACAGCTACCCACCAGCAGCCAACCCTCCCCCAACCTCCCCCAGAAAGTTCCAGGTCCTGCCGAGCAGAGCAGTATCACTCTGCAGATGAGGAGCCTGATTGTGCTGTTGTTGAGACAGGGTCTCACTATGTAGTTGGGGCTATCTTCAAACTCAGGGTGATCCTCCTGCCTCTGCCTCCTGAACAATGGGATTAAGTGTATGTACCCAAGAGCCACTGACTCAATGGGTCATTTCTAGTTAAGCTGTGTCTCTTTTTCTTTTCTTCCTTTTTTCCTTCCCTGTGGATTTCTGAGGCAGGGTCGAAGCTGATCTGGAAGATGCTATGTATCCTGGCTGGCTCTGCCTCGGCCCCCCTGGGGCTAGGATCCCAGTGTATGTCACTATACCTGCCTCTAGCTTTCACTTTCTCACAGCCATCAAGGCACTCCCTCCTCTTCTCCTAGAAAGGAGTCTGGTGAGTATTCGCCATTTTAATCTCATTTTCTTAGTGCAGCAAAGCACAGGCGTGTGGCTTTGGTACCTTCAAAGGGCTCTGGAATAGGTAATAAATACACCAGCCTCCAGAGGTCAGGAGCCAGAACGGTGACACTGTCGCACACAGGCCAAGAGTCCCGTTTGTTTGCGCACACTGAGAACTGCAAATGGGAAGTTTCCACCTACGTGAAAGCAGTGCGTTACTTCATCTGCACAGCTGGGTCTAGCCCAGCCCTTCCCAATGTCTCCCAACACTGACACTGTGACCCTGGTCCCTCCTCTTCCTGTCTAGGCATGAGAATTATGTGCTGGGATATTTCGCTCTCTTCCTAAGGGCTCAGGAGTCCAGCTCTTTCTCAGATTAAAACAAAACCAGCCGAAAACCATCTTCTACTGCCAGGCTCACTCACTGTGCCTATAACACACTCAGCCATCACATAAACCTTGACCAGCGTCTGCCTTGGAAGCTGGACACCACATCTGGAGATGGCAGACAGGCTTGGTTTCCAGTAACAGCTAAATCTACTCAGAGATCCACGCAGCTACCCAGCTCTTGGTTCAATGTCAAGAAATCACAACGTTGGGGAAAAAATACCACTATTAAACAACACTATCAACTGTTCAAACAAAGTCTCATTCCTCAACCAAAAGAGCAAACAAAACTCCAACTTTCAACATGTTTCCAGTGTGAGTAACATAGATTTGAAAAACCTTTGGCGAGCTAAGTAATGTGTCCACCTGTTAGAGAATGTAAAAACTCAAATATGCACATACTAACACACACAGACACTCATGGGCGCACACGCGAGCACGCACGCACGCATGCACCTGTTGTCAGAACATGAATGCACCAGAACTTGCAGGAAGTCAGGTGATACCTGCCCTGCTACCTCCAGTGTCACCATGACTACTGAGTCCACACACTCCCAGGCCTCACCATGTGTGCTAGCCACCATGGGTGCAAGGAGACAGATTCTTCCTCCAGAGATGTGACTATAATGGTGGGCTCTCCGCTGGGGAAACCAGGCCTGAGCTATGAAAGCCTCAAGCAGTCCACACTAACCCTCTAGTTAGGCTTGACCCATCCAAGTACAGATGCAAACGAAATGCAGCCTGGGCCGCCGTCACGGGCTACCATACTCCAAGCTACTCCATTCCAGGTTTTCTGGAGCTTACAGGAACACTCCAAGTACGGCTGGGATTCACTTCCTGAGTCTACAAGGGGCCCCAGGCACCACCCCAGTGCACGCCAGGGTGATGTGGCTGAGGCCTGGGAACAGCATGGCAAGGGGGGCCCGGTGCCAGCACATGGGGTGTATACAGGCACAGTCAGCAGCCACCACAGATGGGCTGGAACATGGTCCTATCACCAGGAGCTAACCATTGCACTATCTCAGCACTGTCAATGTGAACAGCAATTCTTTACGACGCTTGGAAGGGAATTTAGAAAGGGCTTTGTGCACATGCAATGTTTTACACGCCACAAACTTTCTCCAGCTTCAGAGCGTCACCAGAACCCTGTGAGAAACTTAAGAGCTTTAAGCACTTCTTCAGGTCCTGCTGAAAGCCGTGAAGAGACTCCGCTCTGTTCCAACATGGCAACACGTGCCTATGATCCTAGCACTTGGGAGGTAGGGAACTGAGGTAGGAGGATTGCAGTTAGATACCAGTTGGGGCTACATAATGTAGCAAAACCTCTGTGTCAAAAAAATAAGAAGAGCCGGGCAGCAGTGGCGCACACCTTTAATCCCAGCACTCAGGAGGCAGATCTCTGTGAGTTCGAGGCCAGCGTGGTCTACAGAGTGAGTTCCAGGAAAGGCCCAAAGCTACACAGAGAAACCCTGTCTCGAAAAACCAAAAAAAAAAAATTAAAATAAGAAGAAGGAGGAGGAGGAGGAGAAGAAGAAGAAAAAGAAGAAGAAAGAAGAAGTGGGGAGGGGACCCTGCTCTGCACACTACTGATTATCTCTATGTCCTGCCTGTTGAAGAACCTGGCTTTGCCTTATTATTTAGAAACTGGAAGGGCAGTTCTGGAATCTGAACCACGTGGATTCTACTCCCAGTCTGTTGCTCCCTGTGGCGGCGATGGCACTGAGAACCCTGCTCATCTCCCCTCCCCCACCTGTGAATGGAGGTGCCCATCAGGGGATGCATCCTCCACCAGAGGAAGCGGGCATGTGCATCTGTGTGTGTCTTCTCTCCACAGACTAGTGGACAGGATATAATGGGTGCCCTGCACGAGAGCCTCCCTTAACAACTAGGACTCTTCTCAAGGTCAGGGTCTAATACAATCTCTCCAGCCTTTGACTTCCCCTCTAGTAAAGAGCTTCCTGGGAGCGTGGGGACTCTGTTAAGTGGTGAGCAGAGAAATGTGAGCTAATCCTACCTTCTCTGCACCTTCCAGCCCCATCGTGTGTGTGTGTGTGTGTGTGTGTGTGTGTGTGTGTGTGTGTGTGTGTGTGTGTGTGTGTGTGTTGTTCTGCAGTGGGAGATCCCAGACCCGGACAGGTAAAGCCAGCACCCCAGACATGCTGTCCACCAACCTGTCATAGATCTCGGAGCCCTCTTCCAGGCCGGGCAGCAGGCCCATGAGGAAGGCCTGGAGACTGGGCAGGAGCAGCTTCTGCAGCGGGAGGAAGTACTTCTCGTACAGACCGAGCAGCACGGGCCGCACGGACATGGCGGCGTAGGCCAGCAGGGGAAACAGGCCGCAGCTTTGAGGAAGAGAAGGGCAGGTGAGCGCAGTCAGACACCTTGTCACAGATCCCAGGGGTCAGCTATGGAGGGGAGGTTTGGGGTTTGCTTTCCTTTACTTTCAGTGGCTGGGGATGAAACCCAGGGCCTTGCCCAGGCAAAGGCTGAGCTCCACCCTAGTCCCAGAAGGGAACTGTAAGGAGCAAGCAGAGCCATTTAACTGGTGACAGATGCATGTTTGACACGAAATGGTCACATGACACCGTTAAGTCAAAAGCAGGCAACCAAGCTATATGCACATTCCACTCCTTACACATACCATGGAGCCTGGATGCAGGTCTTTCTGAAGGTGCCCTGTCTCCTGGTCATGGATGGATGACCAGATACTGTGTGGTTTTTCTCCCCTATGCATATTTTGCTTGTCATTTTCCTTTAAAAAAATTTTTTGAGGTAGGATTTCACGTAGCTAAGAGTGACCTTGAACTGCTCTTCCTGCCCTCACCTCCCAAGTGCTGGAATTAGGAGCATGCACCACGACACCTGGCTTCTCAGTGCTGGAGGCAAGCACCCTACCCGCAGAGTGACACCCCAGCCCTTGCTTGTCATTTTCCACCGGTGAACTGGAACACTCTTGCCCTGGTGATGACAGTCCTGGAGTGGGAAGCGGCCGTACCTGTACAAGAACAAGTCCTTGGCCAGCCATTTGGTCCCCACAATCTTAAAGATGATCTCGTAGGTCTCGAGGGCTTTGAGGTGCACACCACTGGGCAGGGCGGGATGCAGACACTGCGCTAGCCTCTTGCTGATAAGGAGTCTTCTCGGCAGCAGGGAATACTTGAGGTTGCTCTGGAGAGCCTGTGAGTCGAGAAAGGGAGGTGAGAGAGCAGCTGTGCCATCTCCGGAGGGAGGCAGCTCTGTGGAGGCCGGAACACAGCATGGGCCGAGAGACAGACAGACGTACGGAGAGGGCTCACAGGGACTGTGTGGAGGCGCCACGGAGACTCACAAGCCAGGCCAATGCTGGAAGGGAGGCAGACAGCTTGGTGACACCATGGTACCCAAGGACAGACAAGGGCTGGATGCACCTCCATCCCAGGAGGCCAGCAGTCCCACAGAAATGAAGAAGGATACTGGGCTGTAACCAACACAGACACCGCTGTCTCCCTACAAGGAGCCTGCTATGTGCATGGAAGCCCCGGCTGTTTGCTTAGGGAGAAGGGGTCCCGTCACTCTTCAGCTCAGCTACCTAACCATGCAGTTATGGGTGGAGCCCATACATGGGGGAAGGGCAATTTCTGGCATCTCTACCAATTAGGGATTGTGCTGAGAACATCTGAATTCCATAGGAAGAACACATTGCAACCCCACTGAGATGTGTACAACAGTGTCCCCAAGCAAGTGGACACAGAACCCAGGACAAGGGTTCCTCATACAGTAGCTTCCGGAGCTGGGGGTACAGCTCACAGCTAGGGTATTTGCTTGATGTGTGCAAGGCCCTGAATACTGAAAGCAAACAAGAAAACCTGCTCTTCCTAGCATCGAGGAGCAGAGGCAGAGTGCCATGGCTGGGAGATTTCAATACCATCTGACGCTGCGGTCTATTAACCCACGCCTCAGGTTATTTGCACACACATATCTGTACTGAGAGCATACGGGGTAAACTCCAGGTTTCCCGAGAGCCCCTCAAGGCCTCCAGAGCATGGCTGTAGTCTGCTTGGCCTACCTCATTTCCACTTTCTTTTTCTTTGTGTGTATGTATTTGCACATGTGTGGAGGTCAAAGGTCAACATTGGGTGTTTTCCGCAATAAATTTCTACCTTTAAAAAATGACTTATTTAGTGTGTGGGGAGTGCACGTACTACAGTGAGTGTGTGGAGTGTGTGGGGAGTGCACGTACTACAGTGAGTATGTGGAGGTCACAAGACAACTTGTCGGAAGTAGTTCTCTTCTTCCACCGTGAGGGTTCCAGGGATATATCAAACTCAGGCTGTCAGCCCTCCGCCTTACTTCCTGAGACGGAGCTCTCACTGAACCTGGAGCTTGCTAATTCACTGGGCTGGCTGTCCAGGCAGCCCCCGGGGTTGGCCCATGTCCTCCTCCCTGACCCGAGGATTACATGTGTGCACTGCTGCACCCGCTTCTTTACATGAGACTGACCCCAGGATCTCACGTTTACACTGCAAGCCCTTCACCCACAGAACCACCTCAGCACCTGGACCTCACTTCTTAACAGCCTGCTCCACATCTGTCACCACACGGAGCAGTCTTTGCTTTCTGCCTACACTTGGCAGCGCCTCACCTGAACACCGCGCCCCCCACCCCCCACCCCCATCCACCTTGCTCACTCTTCCCCACGGGTGACTCGGGTGACTCGGCTCAGGCCCCCTCCCAGGGAGGCAGCAGGGTCCCCAGACAGGGCACTTCCTGCATGCAACTCTGGGCAAGGACTGTCTCATCCACTCTGCAGTCCTCAGCATGCCAGCAGCGCTTGACACCAAGCAGGTGGCAGGCTGGACCCTTGCTGCACCAGCCATGCCCCAGCCCCAGTCAGGACGCTGGCCCTGGGCCATGTGCCCTGGGAGCCATGACAGTTTCTACTTATAAACAGAGACTGCTTCCACCTCTAAACAACCCGGGTTAGGTGGGAGCTGAAGGGAAGAAGAGAAGGAAAATATTTTTCAGCAGAAGTCTGTAATCTACATGAACTCTCAAATTTAACACAACTGCATCTTTAAGAAGAGTTAGATAAACTGGAGGTTATCAAGACGTATCTTTTTTCTCCTTTGTTTTGTCTTTGTTTTTCCGAGATAGGGTTTCACCGTGTAGCCTTGGCTGTCCTGGAACTCACTCTGTAGACTATCAAGAAGGATCTTAAAGGGCTGGGGCTAGGGCTCAGCTGGTAGAGTGTTTACCTAGCATGCATGGGGTCCTGGATTCAGTCCCCAGCAATGTGTAAACCAGGCATGGTAACATACTCAGGAGATCAAGACAATCCTGGACTACACAGAGTTCAAGGCCAGTTCAAGGCCAGCCTGGACAGATGTGGGCACGGAGCAGGAAACAGCACATTTTATGTGGGACTTTTCAAACATACAGAAGAACAAGCAGAAAAGCCAGGTGGCTGTCACCCAGCTTGGCAGATCAACTGATGGCCGGTCCTAAAGACGCGCACTTAGACATTCTCTGGGACTAGTGGCCGACTAAACAGCGGTGACTCCTCAGGGCAGGAGCTGTCCTCACTGTCTCCCTGCTTCTGACAACATGGTTTCTCTGGTCAAGTCCACACCGAGTCTCAGGTGTGTTCAGTGCGTTCCAAGGACTGCTATTGTCTGTGGTTTCACCGAGGTGCTCCACACCAATGTGGGCAACTGGAATTCATGAGCACGTGCACAGAACAGGACGGCCATGTGATGTACGAAAACCAATACGGTCAACGGAATTGTCCGAGTCCTTTCTGTGACGAGGTAATTAATAGGTTTTTCCGCCGTAAGCCAGATCAAGTCAAACTGAACAGGTGTACAGAGCAAAGCAACTCTCGGGTGGGTTCCCTTGTCTCAGAGAACCAGGCCAGAGAAGTCCTTGTGCCTGAACTAAGGAAGGAGATTTTAAAGACTGTAGGCCTGAGGGGTGATGGCGTGTCTGCCACAGCTGGGTTTGTGCCCAGGTATGGTCAAAAGCCGAGCGCTTAGGTGGGGCCTTGGCAGCTGGCATCATCAGGGGAGGAAGCTGTAACAGTCATCAAGAATTCGGAACTGGGCTTTTTGGCACCTTTCCTTTGTTCAAAACTCTGAGAGGGCCAGATTTGGAGGGAGGGAGGGAGGGAAGGAGGGAGAGAGAGAGAAAGAGAAACAGAGACAGAGACAGAGAGACGGGGGGGGGGGGGGGGGGAATGGGGCTTTCTGGACCGTGCGGGGAGAGCCAGAGGCTCCAACTGAGCAGTAGCAGAGGCCTGTGTGGTGAATGAAGACATGACCCAGGCATAGTGAGTCAGGGTGAGGGTCACTCCAACATGGCACCGTGACATCCCCACAGCCGACAAGCTGGACAAAGGACAGTCACATCCTGAAGATACTTAACATCATCAAAAGGGTGAGGGTGGGTTCAGGCTGTGCCTGCCCCCCGTCTCAGCTACTCTGTGGGCTGATGTGGGAGGACTGCACATGTGATGTGCACATGCTGATGTGGAGCCCAGAAGTTTGAGGCTCTGAGGGCAGCCTGCACAACACAGCAGGATACTGTCTCAGAGGATTGAAGTGTTAACCTTTGTATTATGTCACAGCGATTTTAAAACGGAAAGGTTCTGTACTTCAGCCTCTTGCCAGCTGGGGTTGGGAAACAGGGTCTTGCTGTGGAGTGCGGAGCTGGTCTCAAACACAAAGCAGTTCTCTGGCCTCAATTTCCCAAGGCTTTGAAAACAGCCTGTGTGACAGAGCAGCACTCTCAAGAAAAGAAAGCTAGAACGGCGACTTCTATACTGTGTATTTGTTACGGCAATTTAAAAAGGAAGAGACCCCATGTCTCACAGCAACAGAGGAGTTGGGGGCTAAGAGCCAGCTTTACAGTTTTTTGTTTGTTTGTTTTTGTTTTTCGAGACAGGGTTTCTCTGTGTAGCTTTGCACCTGTCCTGGAACTCACTCTGTAGCCCAGGCTGGCCTTGAACTCACAGAGATCCACCTGCCTCTGCCTCCCAAGTGCTGGGATTAAAGGCGTGCGCCACCACCACCGCCTGGCTTACAGTTATTTGTGACACGAGATGCTAAGCATGTGCCACTGTGCTTAGCTAGCCATAGCCACTCTCTGCCAATAACATGCCTCAACGCCCACCGCCCATGTGTCTGACATCACGACCCCTCAAACCTGGCTGAAAAAATGTGAAGACATAAAGTATTTGGGTATTAAAAGGAAGCCCTAGCCACAGAGTTAACTCTCAGGCTATCTTCCTACCTCCCATGTAGCAGGATGAGGCAATACCCTGCCTGCACGTCCCATCTTAGAGACTTTGCCCCACACTAACTCAGGGTTATTCATGAAGAGCTAGCCTCTTTTCCTAGTCCTTATCCCCTGTCCTCATCCCTCACACATGCCAGCATCCCGGCCCAGGCGGGGAAGGCCATCCACTGTGCTGCTGTTTCCAGCCCCTGTAAGAATGCTGCTGTGGAATAGACTTCAGTGAGGAGGCCTTAGAAACACTCCCAGAGCAGGTCAGAGTGGTATAGAATGTTCCTTTGCACCATGTGAATATATTCCATTGTGTTTGGTCTAATAAGGAAGCTGCCTGGCCAATAGCTGGGCAGGATAAGCTTGGGGGAGAGCCAAACAGAGAATGCTGGGAAGAAGAAGGGTAGAGTCAGAGGAGTTGCCAGCAGACGTAGGAAGAAGCAAGATGGGAGTGCTGTACAGAGAAAAGGTACCAAACCACATGGCAAAGCAAAGATAAGAAATATGGGCTAACTTAAATGTAAGAGTTAGCTAGTAACAAGCCTTAGCTATTGGCCAAGAATTTATAATTTATATTAAGTCTCTCAGTAGCTATTAGTGAAAGGCTGCGGAGACACAGAAAAACCCCGCCTACAAATGGCGCCCAAACATTCAGTACCAAATCCATGTAAGACCTGAGAAAGCTTAAAAAAGGTTCTAAACACACAAAAATGGAGCCAAACGTGGTTTCCTAGTCTTGCGTCTCTCATGCCAGCTGCAGTGCAGAGACACATATCCTGGCAGCTGCTAGCACACCATGAGCTAAGCCGCATGGCGGGTTCCAGCAGTCTCTCACTACAGAGGCATCTCCCAGCTGCTGCCTTCCGACTTGAGCTGCCAGCATGAGCTCCGCCAACTCGCTTCATAGAAGGCTTGGGGTTTTGCTCATGCAGACAGAAAAGATTACAGATATGCAGTAAAGACATAGGCAGAAAAAAATCTCTAAATGGGTTATAATGTATTTAAAAATGTACAAAGCTTGGGAGAGAAAAGAAAAAAGGTATAGACAGTCATAAAAAAGGAATACACAGTTTTAAAAATAATGAAGTCCTTAAAAATTGGGTAAAGTTATATAAAAGAAAAAAGCCATGTAGAGATGGGAAATACAGAGAGTCTGGATCCTGTATGTTACTGTGTTGTCTCTGAACTTTCTGGCTGCTAAGGGACACTGGATTATAAAAGCTGCTTGATTAAACTAATCTATATATTTTTAAAATGTCTTGACTTCAAAATGGAAGTCAAAAGATATATTACTTTGGGGAAGAAGTTCTGCTTTTATTTCCACAGAAAATGAGAGGCTATGGATTTTTTCAAAGTTAAAGATGATCAGATTTGATCGAGGAAGACCCCTGGAAATCCTGACTACAAACAAAAAGAAATAAAGCTAGAAGAACTACAAGACACATGATGTATATTTTACCTGCTCAAACATAAAACAAAAAAATCATCTTTGGCTGACTTGTGTAAAATACAGTCTATATTTGTATTAATACAGACACGTATGTTACCTTTAAAAGTTTATGTATTTTCAGAACAAGGGGACCAGACACCAATAAAAATGGATGGCCCAGGTGATCCAGCATCCAAAACAGCTTCAAGGCTGCTGGCTGAGATGATCCAGCCTCACAGAATATTCCAGCCAAGACATAACAATTATCCTGATTTTTCTCAAGGTTCCTCCAAAGATTCCAACACCCCCAAGCAACAGGAAGTTGTCTAGAGAGCAATGCCCATATTCCCAAAAGATGGATTATGGATGTTTATTGTCATTTAAGGGGGGTTGGTTACAAATTGTTATTGGTCTTAGTAAAAAAAAGAAAGACTAAACAAAAGCATTAAATTAAAAAAATCTCTTTCTAGAGGAAAAAAGGGGGATATAATACAGACATGAGATAAAAGGTAGATTATTGAATCTACTTTAATAAAAAAAAACAACTATTAATATCAAAATATTTTAATTGATATAGATTTTGGTTTGTTGACACAAATTTAGAGTTAATTTTATTCTACTGTATGTATGTTTCTACTCTTGTTTAGGGTATTACATTTATGCAGCTCATTTTAAAATGTAATATATAATTAAGAAATACAGATAAATAGTCATCTATAATAGTCAAACTTATAGTCATGTTAGGTATGTTTTCAAGGTTATACATAGATATATTTAGATAGATAGATGGTCTTTAAACACTTCAAAGACCTACAGAATATGGCATTTAGTATGTTTAATAACCTAGTGAGACACATCTGCTCCTGGCAGCATCAATCTACTTCAGAGAAGATGATGGGCATTGAAGAAACTCCATATGGAGTTTGTTTTCTTTCTTTCTTTCTTTTTCTGGTTTTTTGAGACAAGGTTTCCCTGTATAATTTTGGTGCCTGTCCTGGATCTCACTCTGTAGACCAGGCTGGCCTTGAACTCACAGAGATCCTCCTGGCTCTGCCTCCCCAGCGCTGGGATTAAAGGCATGTGCCACCACTGCCCGGCAGAATTTGTTTTCTTTATGGCAAAAGCTAGCCATTTGGACAAAGAAACTGCCCTTGCCTCAATTGCTGACAATATACTGTCCAAACTGGACCAGAGGGACACAAAAAAGCAATGGTCAAACTTTGCCAAGACAAGGTAGGACAGTTCTCAAAATTCCCTTCTTCTCAGAAATGTCTGTCAGATACACTAGGCCTATAGGCCAAAGTTGGATGCCCCAATGTTACAGAAGAACCTAGGGTTACTGTCCAGACAGTCAGATGTCCCTGTCATTAGGTAACATTTAACTTTCTGGGGTCTTTGATGAAGCTGAAGACTAGACAGTCATAGATAAAGTTTTCCTTTGTTATGATAAAAGGTAAATTAAGTATAAAACTTTAGAGTCACAAAGATAAGATAAATAATAGAGTATTTTCGCTAAATTATGCCAAATACAAATGGACTGCAGCCGCGGAGACACAGAGAAACTCCGCCTACACAGTGGAGGTTTATTTTCAGGAAACTGGAAGCCCAGATTGGTTGGTCATAAGCCTAACACACACAGTTCATGACAAACGTCTACAAATACAGAACAAACTCAGAGAAGCCGCCGAGCTGGTGGGGAAATTAGTCATGGTTTCAAAATCATTTTCAGTCAGCTCCTGATTAACAGGAAAGTAAGCTTCCCTGTTCATTTCACTCAGGAGCTATATAATCCCGAAAGAATTCCTGAAAGTACAATTAGGATATAATTACAATATTCTTGACCTCATTGCATCCACAGACACAGCAGACTGACCTTAAAACAAACTACCAGGGGCCAAAGGCATAATGTCCCTAAGTAGTTCTGCTTGCATTCAGAAGCCCTGGGTTGGATCCCTAGTCCCAAAGTAAATAAATAAATAATAAAACAAGAACAAATGTAAGTTTGAGAAAAACGGCTGAATTACAGCAGAGTTTCATGACTAGAAACCAAGAAAGACCTATGTTCCACCCCAGGGTTTCTCTGTGCCTCACTTTGGTTCCTTCTGACATAACACAGTTGGACAGTGCAATCTTCTCCAGGACGCAACTGGATCTGAAAGTGCGGACCATGCACTTAAAAAGGGGTAAGACAGCAGGTGGTGGTGGTGGTGGTGGCGGGCGGCGGCGGCGGCGGGCGGCGGCGGCGGCGGCGGCGGCGGCGGCGGCGGCGGCGGCGGCGGCGGCGGCGGCGGCGGCGGCGGCGGCGGCGGCGGCGGCGGCGGCGGCGGCGCACGCCTTTAATCCCAGCACTCCGGAGGCAGAGGCAAGCATATCTCTGTGAGTTTGAGGCCAGCCTGGTCTATAGAGCGAGATCCAGGACAGTCAAGGCTACACAGAGAAACCTTGTCTCAACAAACTGAAAAAAAAAAAAAAAAAAAAGAAAGAAAGAAAGAAAGAAAGAAAGAAAGAAAGAAAGAAAGAAAATAAAGGTGTGTGTGTGTGTGTGTGTGTGTGTGTGTGTGTGTGTGTGTAAGGTATGTTTTATGTTATGTGTATTTTAACCATTAGTAAAAAAAATAGTTTAAACATATTTAAACTTAACAGCACGGGCATGGGTTTGATTTTAAAATGCTTTATTTAGCTAGTAAATGTCTCCTCTTCAAATTCCCAGAAGCGGGGAGGTGGGGGTGGGAGGTGGCTCAGTGGCCCCGACACATAAAGCAGGATGTGGCCACATGCACACTGTATTCCAGCCCTGGGTTGGGGAAGCATGGGGATGCAGAGATCTGGGGATCACATGGGCCTGTTGGTCATCAGTTTAGCTCCAGGTTCAGTGTGAGACCCTGACTCAACATCTCCCTCTGATCTGTGTGGATGCACATCCACACACGTGTATATACTACAAACATCACACACACACACACACACACACACACACACACACACACACACACACGGCATAGTCCAAACTGCCCCTGCAGAAGACAATGCTTACTGCAGGGGTCACATGCCACCTATAGGAAATGTAAGCAAGCCGGTTTAACATATGTCTCCTGTCAGGACAAAGAGGCACAACAACCATCTAGTACAATACTCTACGCCTTCCTCTGGATGTCTGTCACCTTTATGAGGATGCCCGTTTTACAAAGCAACAACCAAGCTGTAGATGTCACAGTGAGTCAGGCTGGCCAGGTGTATCAAGCTTCAGCGCTGAGTTACAGCTTTGCCAAGGGACACCAACAGTGCCCTTTAGACCAAACGGGATGGGAACAGATATTGAGTAATAACAAATTGGCCAGGACTTCCCACATTAAGGCAAGCCGCGGACTGACAGCAGGAAGTGTCACACCTCACTTGAGATGGCAGTGACCCGGGGGTGGGAGGGGTGGGGGTGGGGGGGCTGCAAGGGACACACTGGAGAAATGGGTCTCCTGCCTCCCCTGAGAGCCACAGCTGGAGTCGGGACCCACAGCAAGGCTGGCCGGTGTTTAACTGGGGGGTGACACCACTTCAACTTCTGGGCAAACAGGAAGCTTCCTTCTCCAAAGGTTGTAGGCTGGCCAGCACCGAGCTGCATTCAGTAGGCGAACTCTAACCCAGAGATGCCGGGATGAGTCAGCTCTCCACGCAGCTCCCACCTCCTGGCACCTCACTTGGTAAAGCTGCCGGAGAGGAACCTGTGTGGGTTAATTCAACTGTTTGTCTCACGTAGAGATACATTAGAAAGCTAAGGTTTTCTTTTTACAACTTAAGCCAGGTATGGTGGCATATACCACTAGTTCCAGCACTCAGGAGACAGAGGCAAGTGGATTCCTGAGTTCAAGGCCAGCCTGGTCTATAGAGCAAGTTCCAGACCTCAGGCCCCGACACATAAAGCAGGGCTACACAGTGAAACCTTGTCTCAAAAAACCAAACCAAATATATACTTGTATTTATATATAGAGATAGGTGAATAAATAAAAATTCTTATTAAGTCAGATGCAGGGGCTCAGGCCTATAATCCTAGCATTTTCAAGGCAGAGGCAGGGGGATTGCCATGAGTTCAAGGCCATTTGTTCTTGCCCTATCAGCCAGTGCTTTCTGGGCTGCTGCTGGGGTGGTGAATAGCAGCAGGTTGATGATTTGGACTAGAAGAGTCCCAAAGGTGCAGGCAGGAAGGTGAAGGGGCCTGATTGTAGCAGGCCAAGTGCAGCCAGCGGGCAGCGGACAGGTGCAGAGACATTTATCATTCACCCAGAGCGGGCTCTGTCAAGAGGAGATGCTTGGGAAAGAGCTCAGGAAGCCATCATAAGGCCAAGGGTCTGTACCTAACCTGCTGGGTTGGGTTAGGTCAGGGATCCTCCTCTCATTGGCTGCCAGGCTGTCACAGGCTACCTGAGTGCCCCAAGGCTGTTTTCTCACACTGAAAATGTGCTGCCACCCACCTACTCACTGGCTGGCCATGTAAACACTGAAAGGAGCTGAGACACCCGGGGCATCCACCCCACTTCTCCAGTACTTTAACATGAAGTGTGCAGACATGCATACACACAGAGACATACAACCTACACATGCATATACACATTTCTGCACATGCATATGCACACACAGGTGCCCTCTACATATGCACACACTCCACACATGTATACCTGTGTGTATTAGAAACGTATTCCTTCCCTGTGTGTGTGGCTCACACGTGTGTGTGTGTGTGTGTGTGTGTGTGTGTGTGTGTGTGTGTGTGTGTAAGACTCCTTCTGTGTGTGTGTGTGTAACCTCAGGCTAATGTCAGGGGTTTCCTCGGTCACCTTCCACCCTATCTACAAGGTCTCTCACTGAATTTGGAGCTCACAGATTCAGCTGGACGGGCTGAGCAGCAGGCTCAGGGCCATTTGTGTCCCCACCTCCTCAGCCCAGGGTTACAGGCATGCACCGTTTCACATGGGTTCTAGGGATCTCAGCTCAGGTCCTCAGACAGCAAGCCCTTACAGCCAGAGCCACCCTCCCCCGCCTGCCCGTTAGGACCCCTTAACTTCTCCCTGGAGCCGCACCCCAGCTACACCACTCCTTCACTGTTCCCCTTTGGGCAGCACAGTGGGGCTCACCTGGTGTACACCAGGCAAACCGAGCTCTACCCTCAGCCCCATCCTGCACCTTGTAAGGACATACAAACACTTTCGCTGTCAATTGTCAAGTGTGTCTGCGTGGCCCACAGGGGAACCAGGCGCCAGCTCCGATGAGGTTAAAAGATGGGCTTGGTTGGGACACATTTGGCTGTATGGAGACAGAGTATCCAGCCACACGATTTTAAATAAAGAAAACATAATGTAACTTATAAAACCAAAAATCCAGAGCAAGGTCCCCCCCACTTGGGGGAGGGCATTCAGAAATACCTGGAGACATTTATGACGTTTCTGTTTGGGGGCAGAGGAGGGATGACTGGGCTGTACTAGTACGTCGTGGACAAGAGGCCAGGACGCTAACAAACATCCTACAGTGCACAGAACAGCACCCACCTCCACCCCAGATGCCCCTGAACCGTGGCCGAGACACTCGCACACAGAGGGGCAGGCTTCCATCTCTGTTACAAATATAAAGAGAAGCACAACAAAAATAGCTCACTCTCAATGGAATGAAAACAAGCAAACAGTGTCTGTTCCTTTTATGTCTTCGGAGCAGAGGAAATCCCTTTCAGAAGCTGGCCTGCAGCCTTCCGCCCACGTCTCAGGGGTCCCACAAATCACAAGGCCACGTCTAAAGTAAACTGCGTCATGGAAAACGGAATCAGCAGGATTCAATCTGAGAACCAGAGCATTACGCCTCCAGCTACCTCAGAGCCCACTCCCACGTGATCTCTCCACAGAACAGGGGTCTTTTTAACAAGAAGGAGAAGGGACTGGCTATCGGGTGGGCAGCCACATGCCTGCCCCACATTCAGAAGTAAGGAGTCTGAACTGAACCCAGTTGCTCCCTCTGAGCATGCTCAGTGCTCCTGCCTTCCAAGGCGGCAGCCCCATTAGACTATCTGCCAGCATACCAAGGCACTGAGACATCTGGCTGGAGAGTCACCAGAAGCAAGGATCTTTCACTCGCGTAAAAAGTAACACTTTGTGTATCATTCATATACACACATTTTAATGGCTTATTTTATTAAAAAAAATAACGTATATGTGTCCATGTGTGGGTATGTAGATGTGAGTGCAGGTGATTTCGAGGCCCAGAGACACTGGCTCCTCTGGGTTGGAGTTACGGCAGTTGTGAGCTGCCTGGTGTGAGTGCTGGGAACTGAACAAGAACTGCACACACTCTTAGCTGCTGAGCCATCGCTCCAGCCCGACACTTCACATGTTGATCAGCTAGTGAGATGACACACACAGTGACTAAGGAACACACTGATTCTTAATGACACAAGCAACAGAGGCCGGGCAGGGGTGAGGCAGTGAGAGGCACCAGAGGCCGGGCAGGGGTGAGGCAGTGAGAGGCACCAGAGGCCGGGCAGGGGTGAGGCCGTGAGAGGCACCAGAGGCCGGGCAGGGGTGAGGCCGTGAGAGGCACCAGAGGCCGGGCAGGGGTGAGGCCGTGAGAGGCACCAGAGGCCGGGCAGGGGTGAGGCCGTGAGAGGCACCAGAGGCTGGGCAGGGGTGAGGCCGTGAGAGGCACCAGAGGCTGGGCAGGGGTGAGGCAGTGAGAGGCACCAGAGGCCCTTCCGTTAGGATCACTGCCTAATGAGATCACCTGCCCATTCTCCCACAGTAAAGGCTTGTTGGGCCATCTGCTCAGGCAGGGGACATTTTTCAGTGTGCCTGGAAGATGTGAGTGGAAGGAACATGTGTCATTAAAACTTACCAAAAGTCCAAAAGTATTAGGGCTGAAGAGATGATCAGTGGCTAAGAACTTGTTCTGGTCTTCCAGAGGACCTGAGTTCTGTTCCCAGCATCCCTGTTGGGCAGCTCATAACTGCTGGTAACTTGAGCTCCAAGGGGTCTGACACCTCTCTGTAGCCACCCGCACTTACACGCACGCACGTACGAGCACATAAGCAGGACGGAGAGAGCTATGTAGAAACTATCCATTTCCCTCCCTTCACTTTATCCCGGGAACATTCTCCTTTAGACTACTGGTCTACCTCATCTGAAGGCCACGTAAGCCATTGTACTGTCACATCATGATTTACTTCAAGGAACTCCCTAACTGACATAGTTACTTCCCATTATTTGTTACCATATACAAGAATAAAGGCCCTTACAACTGCCTTTGTGTTTTATGTCCACAGGATTAAAATAAATTTATAGTGGCCCATGTTAACATTCTAATTGTTTATCATGTGAAAAAATGCAAAAGTCACAATGAACTTTTACTCCATTCCCTCTGAATAGTGGCTCAAGTCTGCTCACACCAAGTGTTGAGGACAGGGAAGGGCTGTAGCTCTCACACATGAGCAGGATGTAGAATGGTGCATCCCCTTGGCAAACCTCTTGTGGCCCCTACAGACATTAAACATGCAGCCAGAGAGGTGGTTCAGCAGTTAAGAGCACTTGCTGCACAATCCTGAGGACCAGGGTCTGGAGCTCAGCACCCTCATTAACGAGCCTGTGACTCCATGAGATCCTAGCTTGCTTCTGACCTCCACTCAAGCATAGGTACATGCACCTGCACACACACAAATAAGTAAATAAATAATAAATAAATAAAGCTTTAACAAATTAAAACAGGAGCTGGAGAGATGATTCAGTGGTTAAGAACACTGACTGCTTTTCCAGAGGACCCAGGTTCAATTCCCAGGATCCACATGGTAGCTCACAACTCTCTGTGACTGCAGTTCCTGGGGCTTCTCACGTAGGCACACAAATAAATCATTAAAAAAAAAATAAATACATACCCACTGGAAGAAAGTCAACTGTCTTCAACAGGAAATGGATCTACAAACTGTATATCTGTGGACCTTCTCTAGCAGTACAAGGAAATGAGTTATCAATATCTACAGCTTCGTTAACCTTCAGGATAGCTTTGCTAACTGCCAGAGGTCAGAGCAAGAAAAATAGGGGATGTGCCCCTTTTATACAAAGTGTAGAGTGGCTTACTTTTAGGACTGTCGTAGGTAGCCCAGGCTAACCTTATGCTCACTATGTAGCTGGAGGCTGTCTCCTGCATCTAGCACCCAGCTGCTGGGATTACAAGCCTTTACCACCACACCTGGCTCTGCTTACATAAAACTTTTTAAAATTCGAACTCCTTTACAGTGGCAGAGAGGAAGGAGACAGTTGTCTGGTGATGTGGATAAGAAACACCAGGAGGGAACTTCTGGAGGTGACAGACACATGCTCTTGATGGTGGTGACGGTCTCACGGGGCTGTATGCATGTCAAACCCCATCAAATCCCACTGGATATGTGCAGGGCTGGTGTTGTGGCTCAGTGGTAGAGTCTTTGTGAGTGCCTGGGTTTGCAGAACTGTGTTCAGGCTACTGTGCGTCCATACAGCTTGGCTGGAGGTATGGGGCCTACTAAAAAGGACAGAGAGGAAAGCCTATAATGGACTCAAACACCAGCTTGAAGGTTGGTGTTCACGTCCGAACCATTGCCTGGACTGAAAGGCAGCCAAGTTTAACTTCGCCCTTCTGTTTCAGTCTGATTAGGCTACTTTTACAAAATACTACACACTGTGTCTTTCAAACAACATGAGTTTACTTCTCACAGTACCAGAGGCCATGAGCAAGGGGCGGCTGACTCCGATCTCTTCCTGGCTTGCAGATGACTACCTTCTGGCTGTGTCTTTGCATGGAGTGCTTGGAGAGAGCAGACAAGGAGGGAGGTGTCTTTTTCCCCTCTTTCAAGGGCATAGTCCTATCCGATAAGGGCCCATTCTATGACCTCATTTAACTTAAATTGCCTACTAATGACACTTTCTCCAGAGTCACGTGGGGGTTGAGTCTTCAACATACTGCTGTCCATGTGGGGAGAGTTCAAGCTTCACTTTCTAGACAGAGCAATGTAATGGGTCACCATCTCTTTCCTGGACCTGAACTCCATCCATTTTGCTGGATGGCGCACTGCTGTTGTTTGGTTATTGGTTACTGAAGAGTTACTTGTCTGTGTGAACCTGGCTGACTTCCATCCCTCCAGCAGACTGGAGAGGATGAACCACAAACAAATTCTTTCACTCAAACACAAAATAAGTCAGCTTTCCTGGTCACAAATTATTGCAAAGCATAAGGGACTCCTCTGCAGACAGAAAGCTCTTCTCAAAAAAGCGCCTCAACCTTGTCATGTTTGAGAAGCTCACACTGGGCAGCTGAGTCAGCAATGCCCTTGGAGTCTCGGCAAGGGCCCAGCAATCTGGGATGAGGGCCATGGTGTCATCTGAACCCCTGAACTGGGCACAACACACCAGAATTCAGCAGCTGCTGCCACATGCTGGAACCAGGGGTTTGAGCTGATCACTATCAGTGGAGAACATCCAACAGTTGCCAGCAAGTACCTAAACCGACCTAGCCCCACACAGAGGGGCCACATGCCAGCAACGGACAAGAGACAGCTCGGCATCCTATGGCTGGGAGGGGCGTCTCATCACCCCCCTTCTCAGGGCCCAGGCAGCGGGAGTGAGGAGGGCTGGCCTAGCTCCTCAGCGTCGGGAAGAGATCCTCACACACATCTGTAGGACACCCCACAGTGTTGTCCCTCCTGGAAGGAGTGGGTGTAGTGTGAATCACGGCAGCCAGAGCTCAAGTCATCAGGAAGGCTGCCTGGAGAGAGCAGCGGAGCCTGCCCAGGACGTCCCCAGGGTCACTGTCACTCTAGCACTACACAGGCAAAGGTCTCCCTCCACAAGGCTCCTGGGCAGTGAAAAGGTTTGAACAAAGAGCACCGTAGCCTCCATTGGTGAGAAAGCCCATCTGAGCATCTGCGAGAAAGGAGCTTTTGAACTGTGATGTGGACAGACGTCTGGATTTCACTGTCAGATCTACTAATTGCTATCTGAAGTCCTAATACCCAATACCTTTCAGCGGACCTGCATGTGGAGAGACCCTTTCAAAGGTAATTAGGATAGAGTGAGGCAGTGGGGTGTGCCTTTTCCAGGGAGTGTCACTGGTTTATGAGACCGGACAGAAGACAGGGAAAATAAAAAAGGGGGCATGGGAAGGAAGAGGAGCCCCCACCTCAGATGAATGGAGATTTTTGACACAAATGACTAAGTTCGCTGTGGAGGTTGCCTAACTAGGAACACTATTCTTCTTCCATGGAGTATTTCCTACAGAAATGTTAAAATGGCACTGAACCATACTTAATGCCAGAGTGTACACAACCTTGGATTAAACCTTACTCCTTTTCAAGAGTAAGACCCCAAACTTCCTGAGAATCTCACAAACAAAATTAGAGAGCTTGCTATGGCCCAAACATGTCTTAACTCCTGTGTCTTACTATCGTAAGGATCCCTTGAATTCCTGTGATCTTGGATTTTTGTCTATCAGACCTCAATCCTGTCCAACACACCTCAGGAACCACCCTCAGATCCCATTTCCTAAGAAGGAAAATAAAAAGAACTCCTTAGGAACCTGTGGAACACATGCAGCCATCACCACGACACCTGAACATAGCCTTCTCTCGAGAAGCTCACCAACTCATTCAGGGGTACAAACTCGTTTTCTTCAGCCTCTTGTTCTCTCTAACGCCCGGCTGAAATCTCTTCAAAACCTTTTCTTAAGCCCTGCCCAGCTACACACAGATTCATCCTGAAATTCTCTTCTGCCCTAAAGCCAAGAGTCCTGGCTTCACCCGAGCAGAGGTCTCAGCAGGAGAACTCTGCTTCCGCTGCCTACAACACTTAAAGAGAGGACAATCAGGACATAGTGACGCCCAGGGGACATCCAGGCTGTGACAGGGCTGCCCCTTTACCACCACCACCACCACCACCGCTTCCCGCTTCTCCCTAATTCTGCTAAAGAGAATCCACACCTAGAGTCAGGCACAGTGGTACACACCTTCAGTCCCAGTACCCAGGGGCCTGAGCAAGGAGGATCGTAAGATCAAGGCTAGCCTGGGCTACACAGCAAGACCCTGTCTCCAGACTACAGTAGAAATGCTCCCACCTAGTTGGTTAAAGTGTTAACTACCAAAGGAATTTTCTTTAGACTGGGATTCCCCAGGACATCTGATGGTCTCTGTCAGATGCCACCACAGTTATTAGTTTTGCTACCCAGTCCCTGCCCAGCAGCTCTCTTCCTGCCCAACTCCTCCTTTCCCTTGCTATAAAAACCCTGTTGCGCCGGGCGTTGGTGGCGCACGCCTTTAATCCCAGCACTCGGGAGGCAGAGGCAGGCGGATCTCTGTGAGTTCGAGGCCAGCCTGTTCTACAGAGCGAGATCCAGGAAAGGCGCAAAGCTACACAGAGAAACCCTGCCTCGAAAAACCAAAAATAAAAAAACAACCCTGTTGCTCCCCACACCTGAAGGACTTAATCCTAGGACTCCCCTTTTCTCTGTCACTCTCTCTGTCTCTAAAGCAGCCATACTTCACTGTGCCTTGGACTCAGGCCTTCAATCACAGACAGCCCCCTGCCCGCTCACTCAGGCCTCTGCTCCAATGTCATGTCAGCAGAAAGCCACCTCTGTCTAAAAACAGTCACCGTCCCCCTTCCCCGCCACGTCCCACATTTAATTTTCCCTCCTAGCGCTCAAGACTCAACGTCACGCTGGTTGCTGTCCCACCAATAAAGCCTCATATTCCACGTGAACAGCGGTTCTGTGTTACTGACACAGCCCGGCACCCAGATGTTCAGTCTACTGTGGCATCTGGCATCCTCTAACGAACCTGCTCTAACAGATACGGCTGGCTCACAAAGTGACTTAAACTATGTTCTGTAACAGAGAGTAGCTGAAGCCACTGTCCACTCACACTTCAGGGGTCAGCACACTGGCTCCTCATGAGAGCTGACGATAATCGGCCCCCACATCCCAGCTGCTCTGATAGTCTGCTGGTCCGTGGTGTTCCCTAGACGGCACGGTCCTGTTCTTGTCACACATGGTGTCACTTATCCATACATGCCTGTCTGTGTCCAAGTCCCCTCCTTTTTCCGCAGAACCGGGGGCTGAGCCTGGGGCCTAACGCATGGTGGGCAAGTGTCCTACCGTTAAACCACAGCTCTCTGGCCCTCTCTCTAATTTATTAGGTCAGAGTCTCACAAACTTGCCCAGCCTGGCATCAGACTCTCTCTATAGTCCAGGTGGCCTTCAGACCTGCTGTCCTCCTGCCTCAGCCTCCTGAGTAGCTGGGATTACAAGCCTGAGCCACCAGGCCTGGCTCAAATGTCCCCTTTCTGTGATGGTGCTCACCTTTACTTCCACTCTTGGGAGGTAGAGGCAGGTGGACCTCTATGAGTTCGAGGGTAGCCTGGTTTATATAGCAAGTTTTAGGCTAGGGATACATTATGAGACCTTGTCTCAAGAAAACATGCCCCTTTATCATAAGGATACCTAACACAGTGGGTTCCAGCCATCACTAATAACTTCACTTCAGCTTGATCAGCTCTGTAAAGAGCTTATTTATTTGCAGATACAGTTACATTCTGAGGACCCAGAGTGAGGATTTTGATAAGTACAGTTCAACACACAACAGCCATTAACAGCTACTTGATCTGAACGAGTTAGGTAATAGCTACTGGCAAAGAACTCGCACTGGCCTCACCTGGGCAACGGAGTGGGCTCCTTGGCCACGAGAAGGCACAACCCATCCTCCATCTATAAACTGCATAGACTTCGGCAAGAAGACATAGGAAAAGACTAACAATAGCATGGCTCTGGGGGTCAGGCTTGTGGGCTGAGCCTGTGCAGGGGCGTGGTCAGAGCTGGGTGTCAACTTATTTTACAAGTAGCTTTTTATTTTATTCTATGCTCCAATACTGAGGATTGAACCTATACCTCACACGCCAGGCAAGAGATCCACCACAGAGCTGTACCTGAAACCCTCCTTTTACTTTGAGACAGTGTCTCGCCTTGCCCAGGCTGGCCTTGAACTCACTCTGTAGCCCAGCCAGGCCTTGTATTTGCCACACTCCTTTCTCAGCCTCCCAAGAGCTAGAACGGCAGGCCAGCACCACCAGGCCTAGGGTGTGTTACAGGTACGACACAACACGGCACAGCGAGTCCTTAACACACAGAAAGTCCTCAGTGAACGTCAGCTACGGAAGGCAGAGCTGAGGCACCCTTGTCCCACTGAAGTCTTGCAAATCCTCCAGGCTGGACACTCTGATCCATGGCCTAATTACAGCAGCAGAGAACAAAGGGCCAGGGCTGCAGCTCAGCTGCCACACACAGTTCAACCCCCATCACCACATACACCGATGCACCGTCGTGGGGGTGGAGGTGGAGGGTAGGCAGAGAGGCTAATTGGCGGGGGTGGGGTGGTGGTGGTGGTGGAGGTGGTGGTGGAGGTGGTGGTGGAGGTGGTGGTGGTGGTGGTGGTGGTGGTGATGGTGGTGGTGGTGTTAAGCAATACTGCCCAAACGACAGGGTGGGATACCTTGGGTAAAAATCTGTAGAAGAAGTAACCTTTTAAATCAAACCTTTATCCAGTGCAATACCACAAACAGGGGTCCTATCAGGGGACAATCCTTAGGAAAATAAAGTGTTAGGAGCTGCACTTGGCCCTTCCCAGAAGGGAGGAATGATTCAGTTTCTACCATTTGCTGGGGACCGTGTAGACGAGACAAGTCCAGCAGGGTGACGAGACCTGCCACTCCAGCTCCATTCCACTCAGGGCTGCAGCCTGGGCCAGGTGTGTTTACGGAGGAGCCCTCCACACCTCCATGGCCCGTCTCAGAATCTGCTCCCACAACAGGACAAGCAACAAAAGTAACGCTCGGTGCAGGTTGTACTTAGGAATCAAGCCCTTCAAAGCGTCCAAGACACTGTCCATCCAGCACCCATGACAGCCCTGGACACCAGGACTACAGCGGGAAGGCAGAGCCCCAGGGTGCCTTAGCTGCACCCACAGTAATAGATTAGCTCTCCAGGATTCTGTTCTCTCACCTGAAATGCATCCGAGAATGTCAGCCCTCTCCTGCAGGAGAGTCTGCGAAAGAAACACATTTCTTTCGGACTGCTATACGAGCATTAGCTCTACTAGACGTGACGGTTAATACTGTTAACTGTATGAGTTTCTACAGTAAGATAACTAAGGTGGGAAGACCCACCCTCCCTAAATGTAGGTGGTTCCACTCCTGAGGTCCTGGACTGAAGGAGAAAGTGAACTGAGCGCCAGTGTTCATCTCTCTGCTAATGAAGTGCAGATGCCATGTGACCAGCTCCTTAAGCTCCTGTTACCATGACATCTCTGCACGCACGCACGCACGCACGCACACACACACACACACGTGCACACGCGCACACACACACACACACAGAGCTCAGTGTTCTTTCTGTCTTTCCTTTGTTTTTGACACAGCCACAATAGCTCAGGCTGGCTTTGAACTCATCCTGTACTTGCGGCAGGAGCCTTCAGCTTCCGGTCTTCTCCACATCCCCGTGCTGGGAGCCCAGTACTTCGTTAGACACCTGGTAAGTCAGGGACTGAGTAGTAAAGCATCTGGCAGGACTCCAATGTGCCTGGGTCTCCTGCTGTGCCTCCCCCCCCTCCCCCCCCCGCCCCTTTAACCAGTCTCTGAGAGTCCCTAAGTGTTTACCTCCCCACCCGCCCCGAGTCCCGAGTATTCCTGGGCTGGGGCTGTCCAACCAAGGAACCTCAGGCTCCAGTATCGCCTCAAAAAACCTCGGGAGTATAATTTGTCTATCCTATTGAGCACTTACCTGTCTGTGACATTTCCAAGTAGATGTGCCTTGCAGGAAACCAGGCCTTTCCTGGCCAATGGGCTGCAACCTCCTATCTCTCCCCAAGCCCGACAGCCATCTGCCAGGCTGAGCCGCTCGCCCCACCCCCACCCTATGCTGGGAATTGAGCCCAGGGCCTTAGGCCAGCCAGGCAAGCACTTTGGGAGCTGCTTTCTGGCCGGAGTGAGGGTGTTAAGGTGGGTACATGGGGAGGGGGACACACAGCTGCCTCACTCTTCACCACACCCCTACCCCTGTTCCTGGAAAATAAAAGGAGGCACTCTCTCTCCTCAGTGGGGTTTTCTGGGGCTCCCTGACCTGCAGAATAGAGATGGAGGGGGAATCCTCCGACTTCCACCTGACCCTCACGCTCCAACCCGAGTCCTGGCCAGACAGCCTGAGAGTTCTCTACTGTGCACCACAATGGCCACAGCGTGCCTAAGATCCCTGTGGTGTCCTCCCTTTGGGCAGGACAGGAGAGTCACACAGAGACCGCCGGAGCCCCATTTGATCCGCTTGGGTCTTCCCAGACCATAACCCTTTCTCCACACCCAGTCTCCACACCCAAACACATATACACACATGCACTCACTCTCACACACTCATATACTCACATGCACACACACTCACATACAAACTCACACTATTAGTTTACTTTCTATTCTTCTAGAAGTTACCAGTTAGTAACAAAAGGGCCTAAAAAGTAGAGCACAAAAGAAACAGAAAAACCCTCAGCAGACACGGAATAATCTTTCAATAACTAGGCTGACGATTTTAAATTGTCAGTACATAGACTTATTGAGAAAAGGCTACCCACAGGTGTAGTGTGGTGGCGCACACCTTTAATCCCAGCACTTGGGAGGCAGGAGCAGGTAGATCTCTGAGTTTGAGGCCAGCCTGGTCTACAGAGTGAGTTTCCAGGACAGCCAGGGCTACACAGAGAAACCCTGTCTCAAAAAACCAAAGAAAAGAAAAAAAGAAAAGGCCATTCCACTGTATCAATGCTATAAAAACCCAACACAATCAATTCTGTGCTCAGCAGATGCTGGAAGAGTTCTATGCGGTGACCTGTGCTAAGCATGCTAAGTCTGAGGTACAGAATCTCTGGCTGTTCTCTCTTTTCTGTTTTTCTAGATGTTCTAACCTTCACAAACTCCTTACCATAATAAAAAGACAACTCCGCCCCCACCTCCACACCTTCCAAACAGGAAATGTCCCGGTACCTTGTTGAGTTTGCCCAGTGAAGATATAAGATCCGCCCATTCACTGGAGGACTCAAAGTTTCTTAAAGCCTTTTCGATCACTGAGGAATAACTTCTGTATCTGTAATCGCTTAGCAGCTCCTGCTCCTCTGGGTCCATCGTACATTCTCACACTGAAGGAGGGATCTAAAGGCGAAATCAGAAAACGACATGAGGGAGCCGCCCCCAGGCAGAAATCCTTCCCAACTCCGAGTTACGAACGAGAGACCTGTGTCCACAAACTCACTAGGCAATCCAATTCAAATATTTAGCAAGGCTCCTAGGCCAGGCAGTACGTAAATAAAGATAAAGAGTTCCCACCCTCCTGGATTCTGAGGGACACAAGTGCACTAGGCAGAAAGAAGAAGGATGCTAGGACCTGTCTAACGGACAAAATTAATTCCAGGAGAGAAACTAGCAAAATTACATCTTACTGCTGGCTGGTCATTCTGAACGCAAAAGGCCCCTCCTATTACAAACCTAAGGGAGTGCTTTCAACCTGAAGGGTCCACTTAGCAGTTCAATCCTCTACAACTAGACTAGGGTACTGGAAATATTCTCCACAAAAACCAAGTAAGAGAGCCGGCTTGATGGCTCAGGAGGGAAAAGTACTTATTACAGGAGCCTGGCAACCTGAATCTGGGCTAGACATGGCGAGCATGCCTATAATCACAGCACTAGGCAGTGAGGCAAGAGCATTAGGAGTTTGAGGTTATCCTCAGAGACATAGTGAGTTCAAGACCCACCTAAGACACATAAGATCCCGGGGCTCATGACAGATG